>NW_004567103.1:1818891-1823375 GCF_000260355.1 Condylura cristata | reverse complement strand
CCCAGCACCCAGCGCCCAGCACCCAGCACCCAGCACCCAGTACCCACTTTCCAGTTCCTAGTACCCAGCTCTCAGCACCCAGCACCCAGCTCCCAGCACCCAGCACCCAGCTCCCAGCACCCAGCTCCCAGCACCCAGCTCCCAGCACCCAGCTCCCAGCGCCCAGCGCCCAGCACCCAGTACCCACCTTCCAGTTCCCAGCACCCAGCTCCCAGCTCCCAGCACCCAGCTCCCAGCACCCAGCACCCAGTACCCAGCTCCCAGCGCCCAGCACCCAGTACCCAGCTCCCAGAACCCAGTACCCACCTTCCAGTTCCCAGCACCCGGCTCCCAGCACCCAGCATCCAGTACCCAGCACCCATCACCAGCTTCCAGCACCCAGTACCCAGCTCCCAGCTCCCAGCACCCAGCTCCCAGAGCCCAGCACCCAGTACCCAGCTCCCAGAACCCAGTACCCACCTTCCAGTTCCCAGCACCTGGCTCCCAGCTCCCAGCACCCAGCATCCAGTACCCAGCACCCAGCACCAGCTTCCAGCACCCAGTACCCAGCTCCCAGCCCAGGGGCTTTTTTTTCCTGGCAAGCCTAGAATGGATTCAGGATGACCCGCCTCAGTGGAGGCTGGTTCTTCGCACTGGGCTGCGAGCACCCGCAGGGAGAGGAGGGGTGGGAGGAGGCTGCGGGCGCCAGGGGTGGGCCCCGCAAGGGAACTGCAAAGGTGAAGGCACCCGCGGGCCACGGTGCTCCCTAAGCCGACCTCAGCTGAACCCGTGGTGGGGGCTGGCCCCGTCCAGAACCGAAGCACGAAGCACGGAGATGAGGACACAGGTCACCTCTTCCCTTTGAACAAAACCTGGCCGGGAGGGGCGACCGTGAGCAGAGGTAGGGCTGGCTCCGGGGGCTGTCCCAGGGGAAACACCCGCCCCCCCCACAAAGCTGCTGCCCGAAGTATCGATGGCGATAGATCGGGCCTGGGTGTCGGCCGTGGCTGGGGCCATTCGCTTGATTTAGGGCCGCTGCGCTCGGGCAGCGCTCGCTTCTGTTCCGTAAATCAATGGTGTCTGGTCTGGAAAGGCCACGCACTGCGTTTGTCTTCAGCTCTATTTAAATAATTGATCCCAGTTTGTATTTGTCAATGACCTTTCACTGCACTGTCGCTGACCGGCGTTGGGCCCCAGAGATCAATTCTGTGGGCGGCCCATCCGTCTTTATGACTTTTCTAAATGCCTGGTGTTTTTCTCCACTCGCAACCATCAGATATTTGGCCAGAATTCGGGGTGGGGGGGTGCGTGGCTCATTTTTGCAACTAAAGATGACATCTGGTGAGAACGTGCTTCTGCGCTCAGAGCCTGGGAGGCCCAGCGGCCGCTGGCCTCCTCCCCAGGGGTCAGACGTGGGCACTGTGGGGAAGGAAAGGCACAGGCCCCCCGCCCCGGGGCTGGGCTCTGGCTGCCCGGGATGTCTGCGTCACCTTCTCCCGACCCAGACTTGGTGTTGGCGCTCGTCTGCTCCCGGCGCCAGCGCCCTGACGTCCGGCACCGGACACCCCGTCCCCTGCTGCCCAGCTCCGCTTCCTGCCCCAAGGAAGGGCCGGGAGACGGTGGTGGGAGGCTTCGTATCGACAGGAACCCACAAATCGGGCGGCGGTGTGCTCTCGGCCCGGGCGCCTCAGGAGGCTGAGCAAAGCGTCCGGCCGAGCCTGCAGAGAGCCCACAGCGGCACAGCTTGGTGCCCAGCCCCGAGCAGAGGGCACCGCCTGCGCCGCAGCCTGCCCAGCGCAGCCCCAGAAGGGCCTTGTGGCCTACACACGAAAGCGCCACGTCACTCAGCCCCCAGTGACCTGCTGGCTGGCAGGCAGAGGGGTTCGGGGCCACAGGTCACACAGCTGCGGCGAGGGGGAGCCCAACAGCCGGCTCCCGCTCCGTGCCCGCTCCCTCGGGGTCGAGTCCTCATTAGTGTCGGGGTTCAAAGCCCATTGTCCTCAACGGTCCCTCCTCGTCTGGGCATCCCCTGCGAGTTCACGGGCCGGCAGCAGGAGGGTCCGCCTGTGCCCAGCCCCAGGCCCGGCCGGCGGACGGCGTTATGGCCGCGGAGGTTCCGGGACTGTCGCGGAAATGTCACGATCCCGTCTGGGTCTCGGATCCATTCCCCAGGCAGCATCCGAATGAGCCTCCCTCAGGGAGCTGAGAGGAGGTGGGGCCGGCTACAGACCACAGCTGTTTGCTCCCAAGGCCAGTCCGAGGCCTGAGCCTGAACCCCTGAACCTCCGATGCTGGGCACGGCCCCTCCTCAGCCGCTGGCCCCCGCGCCTGCACGGCCCCGGCAGCCCGCACCCAGCTCAGGCGGTGCTCACGGAGGCCAGCGGTGCGGGCGGCCGGCGGGGCTGGCCAAGCTCGCGCTGGCTCCACGGAGCGCCGGAGGGGCTAGACAGAGGCTGCGAGGCCGGCACCCTCCGGCGGACGGGAGGGCGATCCGACTTCAGATCTGGAACCAGTTCTCCAGGCACTGAGACCACGGGGCTGTGTCCCTCTGACGGCATCCCCAGGCCTTTCCCTGGGGTCGGCTCAGCCCAGAGACGCTCTTTCAGGTTCTTCCCACAGCCCGGGGCAGGTGTTTGGGGCCTTCCAGAGACCCAGGCTGAAGAAGGCCCTGCCACCCCACACATGAAGGCTGCCCTGTCCCAGCCACCGGAGGGGGGGGGGTGTTTGGGGGGGTTGGAAGACTGGGCGTGTGAAGACAGACGCCGGGTCTTCTCTTCCCTCCTGCTGCGACCAGCGCATCCTCAGGCCAGGGAGACGGACGCGGCCTGGCCGAGCACAGGGGCAGCTGGCGGCCGCAGCCCGTTGCTGTGCGGGTCGGTGTCTGCTGGCAAGTCCCAGCTCTGCCCACTGACGGACCGGGCGGGCCAAGGCCTCGGGGGGCGCACGCAGGCCTCGGGGCTGCACCAGCATGGCCGGGGCTGCCGAGGGGCCCTGGACTAGGTCTGAGTCTCCCCGGTTTGTGCTGTGTCAGCAGTATGAAACCGGCAGGATTAACCCTTGCTGTGTCCACGCTGGGCGCTGGGCCCTCGGCCGGGAGGCACAGAGCCGGCCGGCTCACCCGGGCCCGGCCCGAAGGCTCCCCAGTCTATGTCCCGAGGGTGCCCGTGTCGATTAGACTCTGTCCGGGCACTGCATGCTAAGCCAGCCCCGGCGCTGCCATCACGTGCCCAGAGTGGCGTCCTTCGTAGGGGACTCTGCCAAAGTCCACGATGAAAGCCTCCACGCGGTATTAACCAGCACTGCTTCCCGGGCTCGGGGCCCTGACTGAGGCTGCCTGGGGTCAGTGGCCTTTTCGGGGAAATCACATCTCTTACGATGAAGCAAGTAACCAAGCCTCCCTCCCCTCTGCAGGGAAGAGGCAGGGCGGTCAGGCGCGTCCGAGGGAAAGCACGGCAATGAGAGCCGGAGCCAGACCCATCAGAGACCGGTGTGCAGGCGGGAGGGAGCTGTCCTTGCTCTGTCTCGCACAGAGCAACATGGAGACATCCCGAAGCTCCCCGCTGGCTCTGAGGCCCACCCAGCTCGGGGTGAGCGCTGTGACCCCCACAGCTTACCGGGTTGGGCTCCGGCCCCGCTTTTTAAGGAGGGGGAGCCAAGGACTTGAAGGACCAGAAGATTCTGGACTCTCCCCTACCCTTGTGCGCTTATTAAGAATTAATTAAGCGAATTCTGTTCACCCTTTACTTGGTGGTCGAGGTGGCCTGGCCCCCTCGGGGCCATCAGAGATGCTGCAGGGCTGGAACAAGACAGGAGAGGCCTGGACATAGCCACGCCTGTGCTCCCCGGAACCGTGGCTGCATTTTGGGGAGCCAGTCAGGGAGCCAGTGCACTGTCGGAGGAGCATGAGGGACGGGCTGTGGGAAGGGGCAGCAGGTGCACGAGCCGCTGCAGCCTCAGCGACATGGCGGGGGGCTGAGCTGAGGCCTCAGCCTCCACCGGCCACGCAGACCCGAGCTCAGGGGCCGACTCGAGTGGGCGGAGGGGGTCGGTCCAGGATCACCAGGCCCACGGCGGCGGGAGCAGCGCCCGGCAAGACTGCAGGGCCAGCAGCGAGGCCCCGCTCTTCCCGGCAGCTTGGATGTGCTGAGCGTCTGGAGGGCCAGGGACCCCCAAGGCAGTGTGGAGGACTTGGGGTCCCCTGGGGGTCATGACCTCATCTTGCTGCCAGCTGATTTCCCCTAGGCAGCACAGGGGGAAGTGGGGGCCTGAGGGGTGACACACAGACAGAACCAGGCCCGATCCGCATGGGAACGGCCAGGCCCAGCCCGGCCCGGCCCAGCTGCCAGCAGCCCCGTGGCGGCGCCAGGTGCCCTCAACACGCTCAGCAGGCAGGAGGCGCTCGCGGCTCGGGGTGGCTCGGCGGTGGCTCCCCTGGCGGGACCGGCCCTCCGGGTCAAGACGTGTGTTCAGGTGGAGGCTTCATTCACCTGGGGGCAGACGCCTGC
>NW_004567103.1:1815450-1816846 GCF_000260355.1 Condylura cristata | reverse complement strand
CTGGAAAAACTAGGTTTGAAATATTGTGATGCTGCTTTTGAAAATCAAAGATCGCTATCAAAGACTACTATTTAGGAAAAGAGTAGTCCTTGATCCTGCAGGATTCTGAAGGGTTTTAATTATTCACGTTGTTTCACTTTTTGTACTTTGTACCAAAATGGTATAGATGTAATGTTAAAGTCTCCGTCACATAATTCAGTGAAAGATCAGCATTGCCGACGGCAGGGGCGCCCTGGGTGAGGCCCATGCTGTGGGTGGGCCTGGAACCCCGATGCGGTCGTCTCCTCGGCCTGAGGCTGAACCGGAGGCCGGTGGTGTCCACTCGAGGTAAAATGGTGTCAGAGAAAACTGTCTGACCTCTGGCAAGAAGCACGTGCGTGTGCTCTGTGTGTGTGAGTCCCAGGGCTTGCTGTAAGATTTTAATTATGTAAGGGATTAATTCATTTTAAATGCATTTTCTGCCCTGGGCATGTGCCGGCTAAGTGGAAGCTAATTCATTTTTGAAGATGCCAAGACTCTCTTTCCCTAGGGCGATGAGAGGCCTGCATCTCAAAGGCACAGACATCCAACTACAGAGATAAAAACAAAACAAAATAAAATAACAACAGGCGGTGGGCAAGCCAAGTGCCCAGATGATTCAGACTGTGAATAAAAGTGTTGGCTGAGGGCCCTCCCTGTGGCGTGGCGGCTTAGAGCGCAGCACTAGGAGGCTGAAGCCGCTCCAGCATTAGTTCGATCCCCACCCTGGAGGTGACCACGTGCTGCTCCACAGGGATGCCCCCCACCCCGGGGCTGAGGGTGCAGGAGGAAAGAAAGCAGCCTATTGTCGCCCTGGCACCCGGGATAGGCTGGGGACGGTGACACCGGGAGAGAGGAGACAGTGTGGGGATCGTCTACTCTCATCTTGGGGCAGGGGACAGCCCCCCTGAGCTGCGGGGGCCTGGGGGCAGGAATAGGGTGAAGCTGGTGAAGAATTATGCCCCCTGTAAGGAATATGCAAATCTGAAGTCTAGCACATGCTGTTAGTTACCTTGCACAGAATTCGAGCCAGTTAAGATTGTTGACTCCCAAACTGAACCTTAGCATTTCCTAGAACTCCCTGGCTAAGAGGGTTGGTAAAGTTCCCCACGTGGACTGGTCTGTTCAAATCTCTTCCGATGCATCTATGTCCTCAGCCTGTCTCCGCTTAAATTTTCTCCTGATGTTTTTATAGTTTCCTCTCTCTCTCTTTTTCATTAAGATTTATTTATTTATGCATACAAGAACTGGGGTACAGGCCAGAGGTGCAAGGGGTGAGAGGGCTCACGAGAGACAGAGTGGGGAGCAGAACGGGTGGATCTACTGAGAAACACTGCTGAGGGGAGCAGTGGAGAGCCAGGAGAGGTCTGCTGTGCCC
>NW_004567103.1:1813480-1814915 GCF_000260355.1 Condylura cristata | reverse complement strand
AGCAGTGACTCGGGAAAGTGGGGGGTTCGCATTTTTATTTTTTTGATCTCGACAAATGTCATTTATTCATACACCCACACAACTAAAAAACAATCGTTTTTTCAGGGAAAACAGAGATAGCTAATTCACACTAATCTTGTAAATCTATTAACTGTTGTTAACATAAACCACAGAGACACGGCACTTGTCCTGGTGCCACGGGCACCCGTAGAGGCAACACGCTACCACAGCTCCGGGTCCCCGCACCCCACGGCGTGGCCCCCAAGCTCACCGGCCCATGCTCTGAAGTTTACTAGTTCAGCCCGACTCTTCTCTCCAGACAGCATCTCACCAGGCTACTCTAGACTCACGAAGGTTCACCTCACCTTCCCGGCCAATACCAAGAAACAAATTTGGTGTCAACATTAAATGGCGCAGTGATGTATAGAGCTGAACTCACCCTCCCTGACTCCCTCGCTCCTGCGCCCCACCGTGCCTCACCTGCAGAGAATCGCCACGAGCAGATCAAGAGTTTGGGGCTCGGGCCTCCGGACGCTGCAATACGCTGAGCTACATGGTGCACCCAGAGTGAGTGTGAGTGTGTGTGTGTGGGGGGGGCGTGTTTCTGTGACGGCTCCTTCAGCGTCCGCCCTGCGACTAGGCTTGTTTTAAACCAGACCTCATACCACGTGGCATTTTCGGATAAACACCAGGCGGACTGACCCTTCCCAAAGGCTGGCTCCTGAGGAAAGTATGTGGTGCACATCAGCGCATGCCTGCAGCAAACAGCCCCAGGAGAACACCACCCACACTGCACAGGGGCGAGCTGGGCAGGACGCTTGGGGGCCGGCTGGCGACATCACCTTCGGCCTCCAAGCCAAACTGCGCGTGGTGTCAGGGCATAACTGTTACTCAGAACTTTAGCTGAGCCTTTCGTTAACGGAAAACAATTCAAAAACAAAACCTTCCTGGGACACCTCCTAGACACTCCTGAGTCAGTCAGGCTTGTCCGCTGTTTCACATGCACGCGGATGCACTTGACGCACTTACCAGCTGGCGGCTTGACATGGCTGCAGGCCCAGCCGTGCTCCAGCGGGCGGCGCCAGGGCTTGGGGGCTGGGCCCGGTGCGGCCGAGACCGGGCGTGGGGGAGCCGGGTCCCAAGCACACCGCTCCGGGCTTTCTGTGAGTCACAGTGGGCTGAGTGGTTAGGCCAGAGCTCCGTTGCCTCATCTCGCTCGTCAGCAGCAGCGTCTGCAGCACCCTTATCAGCACAGCACCAGCGCCTGGCCCATCCCCCAGCACCCTCAGCGGCAGCAGCATCCTCCCCATCCTCCTCCCACCCTCCCCATCATCCTCTCATCCTCCCCATCATCCCTCTCATCCTCCCCATCCTCCTCCCCATCATCCCTCTCATCCTCCCCATCCTCCTCCCCATCATCCCTCTCATCCTCCCC
>NW_004567103.1:1805714-1813106 GCF_000260355.1 Condylura cristata | reverse complement strand
CCCATCATCCCTCTCATCCTCCTCCCCATCCTCCTCCCCATCCTCCCCATCATCCTCCCCATCCTCCCCACCCTCCTCCCCATCATCCTCCCCATCATCCTCCCCATCCTCCCCATCATCCCCATCCTCCTCCCCACTCTCCTCCCCATCCTCCCCATGCCCAGCAGCGTGTCAGCAGCCGCACTGTGCCCGCCTTTCTCCTGACACCACACTGGGTTTCAGACCAACAGCCACTCCCTTCCGAGTGCAGCTGGCACACCCTAGGCGTGAAGTAAGGACTTTTCCTTCGTTTTACCCCGTGCTCAGATGCCATGCTCTAGCGTCACTCTGTTTTGGTTGTCAGTGAAAATTAATGAATACAAAAGCCTCCTCTCGGAAGAGGTTTTAAAATAATGATTCAATTACTTTACCAGGGAAATACGGTCATGGTGTTGGGGTGGCGGCTCTTGGGGGGCTGACACACTGGGAGTGGGGGTGGCGTCTCTTGAGGGGGCTGACACACCAGGAGTGGGGACATGTTAAGTTTCTACGTAGATGCTCGTGGGCCAGCACCTCATCTGATAGGGGTTGGGGGAAGCTTTGTGCCCATAAATTTTCAAAATTTTATTTATTTCTAATGATTTTTAAAGCATTTCCTCCCTCTTACTTTAGTTTCTCTCATTCAATTTCAAACTACATTATTGGCGAGATGATAAAGAAAAGCCCCGGTCCTGAGTTATGCCTTCACTGGGACGTCCTGGCCTCACAAAACCGGCCTCGCTCAGCTTTCATTTCCGAATTTCAGTGCGAATGGCCACTGGATGCATCCTGGAAGGGGGGTGCGGAGGGCGGGAGGAATCACGATCTCGCCTGTGCTTACTCCAGCAGCGAGCGGCTCGCGCGGCTGGTGTCAGTTGGCCAGGCAGGTATTCCGCACGCGGTTCCCGGGGTCACACTGTCATTGCTAACCCCCAGTGTGGACCGCTGGGCACCATCCCCCAAAGGCCAGGCTCGGATGGCGGCCCCTGGGCCCATCCCAGTGTCCCCTCACCGCCACCATCCCCAGCCAGCCAACCGCACCTGACCACCCGACCTCTCTCTGCTGCAGGTAAGCCCGCCCGCCTGGTACCTCAGCCAGCACTAGCCAGTGCCAAGCTAGCCAGTGCCAAGCTCGCTGCCCCCGGTCAGAACCCTGCCCCCTGCCGGCTGCTGCTGGCGCAGACCTGCAGGACGGCCCCGTGAGTGGTGACTGGCCCTGCCGCCTGCTCAGGCTTTCAGGCTGCGCCCAGAGGCCCTGCCGCGCCCCAGCTGCCCCCAGCAGCCCCAGCCGCACAGACGTACAGGCCAGAGACGCGACCTCCTCGGGCCTCCCTCTGCCCTGAGTGGTCTGTCTCAGCTGTGCGAATTGGCTACTGCTGCGTCACGCATCACCCCCACACGCACCCTAAGACACAGACCTGGTGCCTGGGACAGTGTAAGAGTCAGAAACCCGGAGGCTGGGCTGGAGGCTCTGGCCCGGCCGGTCAAGCGCTTGGGACCATCTGCGGGGGCTGCTGGGGCCACCAGTCTCACTCCTGAGGCTTTGCTGGAGGGGGACGTGCCTCCCGGGGCGCTGCTGCAGGCACCCCCTGCCCCTGCTTCCCTCAGGGAGGTGAGAGGGAAGAGAGAGGGAGAGAGCGCACCCCAGGCTCCCCAGCCAGCCGGCGTCTTTTCAGCCGCCCCCAGGAGCCCCCACGTCAGCACTCGCTGAGCGTGGGGTTCCGTGCCCAGGGGCCCCCGCAGGCGTCAGCACTCGCTGAGTGTGGGGTTCTGCGCAGGGGGCCTCAGCGCTGGATGTTGCAGGGGACATCAGCGATCTTTGGACACATTTTAAAATCATGTCCTAGGTGACACTGTCATCTAATACGATGATAGCAACCGAGTACATTCCATGAAGCCCAGACTCGGTGAACCCACACGTGTGACCTATGTCATACCCTGGAGCGTAAGATCCTTGTCGCGAGAACCTACTTCTCAGCACCTGCGCCGGGCCAGTGTGTCCAGCCCAGGTGAGCCCCAGAGGCAGAGTCACCACGCGGCGTCCCCCCTCAGCCCAGGAGGGAGGCCGGGAGCTCAGTGGCCACTGCCCAGCATGAGGTGGGATGAGCCAGTCCCCACGGATTCACAGCCCAGCCCCAGGCCTGGAACAGGCTCCCGTCTTTTCATGCCTAGACAGGGAGGTTTGGACGAGGACCAAGCCCGGGAGAGCCACAGGCCTGTCCTGTCACGTTTCGGGGTGTTTAGGAAACTGTCTCCCAGGCTCAGACTGCGGGGGGCAGGTAGCCGCCCCTGCACGTGCTGGCGCGGGTGAGGCTCCCTGGCCGGCCGCTCTCATCCCGGCGGCCACCACAGTGGCTTTGCGGGCGGGTGTGCTGGCCAGCCTTGCAGGGTGCGGGGTGTGGGGGCCCTCTAAGAAGACCCTTCTAAGGTGCGGCCCCGAGGCTGGTGCGGTGGAGGTCTGGGGGACAAGATGGGCTGGTGCAATAGCCCCAGGGGAGCATCTGGCCCCATGTCCCACGTCAGCGCGAGGCCCTGAAAGCCGCAGGAGGAATTCTGCTCTACGGCGCCCTCATACCTGCCTTAACGGGATTTCCCGGTGTCTTTGCCAAGGGAACACACCTTTTAGGGCGCAATGAGACCTTGCATTTTTTTAGATCTATGTTAAAGGTCATGTTGAACTAATTTGTGTCGTTGTCCCCAAGGAGATCTATAAATCTGGGCTTTAATTATATATTTTTAGATTTTCTTCAGGGTCTGCCATGCCTGCTTATTTACGGGTATTCCGTTGGTGGGGACGGCTTATTTCCCCTTTGCTGGGTGTTAGAAAATCTGGAAGTCTGTTAAGTTTGTGAAACAGAGCTGGGCAGTTCTTGCAAAACCTTCCGAGATTGCTTACACGAGGCGTCTTGGAACTCTCCGCTCTGATGGCGTCTCCCGTTTCTCCCACAGACCTGTCAGCGTTTCCCTTCTATATTGTGTCGCTATTTCAGGTCACACAATTTTGGAATTGTTACATGCATAATTCTTTAGCACTGGCCTGTACCTTTGATTCTTTTAACTTACCCTGCCTGCCCTGTGGCTCACGTGGGTCTCATGGAATAGGCCACTGTAGAGATTTTTTTCTTACTCAAAATTGATCGTTTTCAGTGGGAAGTTGGTTCATTTTCACCTGTTGTAATTATCACTTCTTTCCCGGCTTCCATGCGCTACACACGTTCTCTTTGTGCTAGTTCTGTGGAGAGTCTCTTCCTCCTTCCTGTATTGGATTTTTCCTTCCAATTTCAAAGCTTTTGTTTCAGTTTTTATTCTTAGTGGCAACCTTTGGAAGCCGGTCTCATGAGGCAAGTTCTTAGTCAGTCCAGAACAATCACCCACCTCCAGAATTACCCACTTTTTAGCATTTTTTTCTTTGTTTAAATCATCATCCTTATAGACTTTTTCAAAGGTATCCATTTACTTGCAAGTGATTTTATTTCTTATTCTTCACCAGCTGACCTTCCTCCGTGATAATTTCTTCTTTTGGGGAGTATCCTGGAGAATACTTTTGAGTAGCAGTTTCTCAGGGGCAGTGCCAGTCTTTATTTATTTATTTGCCGTGGCTTTTAAGTTTGCGGGTTGCCAATCTTGAATCAGTGCTTTAAAGATAACATCACGCTGTGTCTAGTTTCTGTTGCTGCTTTTAAAAGTCTCCTGGGAATCTCATTTTCTTTTCTTTTTTTCTTAATATTTTTTTTTTATTTTTTTACATCATTCTTCATTCTGTGCATTTTTTCATCTCGGAGAATCTCATTTTCATGTATAGATCATCTATTTCTTCTCTTTTTTGTGTCTTTCATTTTTTCCCTTGGATTTGCTGCAATTTCAGTATAATCTGGTGTGGTGTGGGTTACTTTTATTTAAGCAGCTCAAGATTACTGGGTATGTTTTTGCTTGCTTGTCTGTGTTTTCTCTTTAATGTGGAGATTCCTCACGGGCCAAGCGCGGTCTCTCCTCCAGAATTCGCAACACTCACGCCCGCCGCCCGCTCTTTCCCTGCGTGGTGTGTCTTCACTCTCTTTCATATTTGCTGTCATCCTGTTTCTCTGTGCTATATTGGCGAAATATTCTTTAAATCTGCTTTTTCGTCTTCTTCTCAACTGTATTTAGTCCCCTGGGAACCCATCAGCTGGACTTGTAACTGCAATTTCACTAGCAAGATTGGACTATTTTAAAAATAGTCCTGAAAATTTTGATTTACAATGAGACCCATCTAAACCGCCTTCACCAAAATGACCTTGGTAAATGGTCCTTCTATCCTTTCATTTCCTTAGGGAAGATTAGCTCTCTCATGGTCGGCCGGTGACAACCCCAGTAACTGAAGGCCTCGAAGCCAGTTCTGCTGTCTGCTGCTTCCGCCCATCATTCGCCCGTGTTCGCCGGCACAGACACTGCCAGGCAGCGTGTGGGAGGCTGTGTCCATAGGGATTTGCTTCTGCAAATAGGGAGGGGGGCTCCCGCTGGACCCTCCCACACTCCCCGCCCTGCCAGGACCCGGCTCCGAGACTCCCTCTCTGCCTCCCTCCCTCACCTTCCAGAATGACTTTCACTGACAAGAAGATGAGAACATGAGACAGAGCCGGCTGGTCTTTGAACAAACCCACCCCTGAGGGCTTAGCGGTTATTACTGAGCTTCCAAGACTTGGCTGGGTTTGGCCTTGGGGTGACTTAGAGTCTGGGTTGAGCTGCGTGATGAGTGAATTACTGTTTTCCTGAGAAAGCCACACTTGCAGGATGAAACCCGGCGAGGGGAAAGTCAGCATGTACGGTAGAGCAGCCCACACCAAAGCATTCTTCATCCATGATGACATGTTAGTGGGTGACTCATACGTTGCTTCTTTTCCAGTAATGTGCAAAAAGAAGCTCATACCCAGTGGAAAATATTGATGTTCCTAGGGTAGATCTTTTAAAACAAAGATGTTCAACTGAAACCTAATAAGTCAAGGGGGTCTCAAAAACGCACCACGCCTCCTTGCCATCTAGAGGCCAGACTGCACCGACGTGTGCTTTAATGCTGGCGTGCTAACCCGAAACAGGACGAGACTAGGAAACCCATGGATGTTCTCCTTGTGACAAGCAGCTTGATAAGAAGAACTTGTTTTTTCTCTATTAGAAAATGGGCACAGTAGAGGACCTCTAAAAACAATCTCAATTTTGTTGTCAGAATCGAGTGTGCAGGGCTCTCCCTGGTGGCACAACGGGTTAAAGCACCGCATTATAAAGCTCTCCAAAGTCACTCCAGCACGAGTTCAATCCCCAGCCAGGGAGTGACTCACATGGAGTGGCAGACCTCTCCTGACCCGCCTGCTGCTCCCCTCAGCAGTGGATTTCAGTAGATCCACCTGTTCTGCTCCCCACTCTGTCTCTGGTGAATCTTCTCACCCGCCACATCTCTGCCTATACCCCAGTTCTGTAAGTGTAAATACATAAATTAAAAAAGAAAAAACAAAAACTCAAGTGTGCATTTCCCGGGAGTGGGGTCCAAGACAGAGGGCGGTCAAGAAGTCAGGTCCGCAGTGGCCACTGGTGACGGGCTCAGCTCTGCCACAGTCTCGGTGTGATGTGGGAACGTTGCTTCTCTGGGACCTGGTTTACTTCCAATATGAAGAAACGTTCTCTCGACTCTTAGAACTGCAAGGTTTTTTAATAATAAGTATAGACTGTGCCAATATAAGAAGCAGCACTAAAATTCATTCAAAACTTTTAATTTTGTATCTGACAAAATTCTGGCTTGGAAAGGTACAGTGAGTGGCTTGGCTAAAGCTACTTGGTCATCTGTCAACAAGCCACATAGAGGGTGAAGGTATTTTGTTAGATGAAAAAGAAAAGAAAAAAGGGGAGGAGGAGCGGTTCAGAGGCAGGGGCCGCAGAGAAGAGCTGACTTCCAGACGCACAGCGAGAGGAAACGTCTCAGCTCTGATGTGCAGCCACTGACACACGTAAAAAGTCTCGATCCTTAGACAAAAGCTTCCCCTTGTGCTCAGTGATGTCAGTAGCAAATCTCTATCGACCCCTTCGAAGCCCTCTGTGGGGTCATGTTTCAGCAGGAGATATCCAGGGATTTGGCAGACATGTTTTACACTGTATTAGCCCAAGTGTGTCATATGACAAGTTAGAATTTTTTGAGAACTCACGATCAACGAGAATGAGAGAAAAACAAGAAAAGGAGGAAGGATGTTACGGAAGCTAACTCAGCTAGAGAAGGGAGAAAATTCATCCCACAGAGGGAGTGTGTGGAGGAATCCTACCTGGATGACCTTTGTCTTGAGATTTGCAGTTCTTTCCAGTTAGGGGTCACATTTCTGTTCCCACAGCATTTTCTACCTTTCCCTTTTTGCATGTCTCCTTTTGCCTCCAAAAATTCTTGATGTTTGATTTACTCAAAGCTGCTTCTTCCTACCCACGGCTGCCTATATTTTTAGGTCATTGATTCCAGACAACTACAAAAAGATCATATCTCTTTCCATTAAACTAGTACAGGGGGAAAAAACGTTAGAGCTGATAACAAAACACAATTATCTGTGTAGCAGGCAAACTGCTGGTCTACCAAACACAGGTGTGGTCATGTCCTCCGCAGCTCATCTCCCCTTTCAAAGCTGTCCACAAAACACAGTTCTAGTCATGCAGCATGAGTGGAAGCCCCTGGGGAGAGCTGTCTTGTCTAGCAGAAAAGTCTCCGTGAGGTGAATCCCTTTGCCCTCCACTCACCTGGAGTATGTGGTGACTCAGAAATCACAGCAGCCACCTGTGATCGCTTGTGAGCCTGGAAGGCTCAGCTAACAATGGCAGCCATGACAAAGCAAAAAAGTAAAAGTAGCCTGGATCCCTGCCCACTCTGTGGCTCCGCCCCATGCCCTTGGGCACGGACCCACTGTCTCCTCTGCCTGCCGCATACTCCCCTAGGCGGGAGCAAGCAGACTTCCTACATCGTATCTGGACAGAATCTCTAACTGATACAAGAGCCAGCTCCTGTAACTGTATCCTCAGCTTCTTAAGGATCACTGTGCATGTTCAAGTCATATTTTATTTAGAGTGGCAAGTTGCAGCTGGGCGGAAATCAGCGCTCCCATGAGTGCTGATGAGAGACTAGATGAATAATCAGAAAACATTGTACAAGAGGTGACACTTCTTCAGAATTTTCCCAAGGACATGATCCAGATCAAAGGCATATGTATAAATATGTTTATTGCAAAGCTGTTTGAAGTTATTATTGGAAGGAGTTGGGATGTTCAACAACACGTAAAGATGTGACAATTTGGTGCATGATAGGGTGCATGGTCTACAGTCCATAGCATTGTACTTCACAAAGAGATTTTTTTTTAAGATTTATTTATTTAT
>NW_004567103.1:1800974-1805320 GCF_000260355.1 Condylura cristata | reverse complement strand
CTGCGCCACCAGGGAGGGCCCCAAAGAGAATTTTAAAGGCAAAAGAAATGCATGTGTGTTACAATATTATGCAAAGTAGGCAGGGATATAAGCTATAGTTTGGATATGATAATAATATTAAATTCCCTGGACGGTAACTCAAAATATCAAGCTCACTGCCATTGTTTGAGCAGGCAGCTGTAGATTTCCTTGTTTCTATGCAATGCGAGGAAGAACAACAGGTTTCTTCCTTTAAGTTACCATCCTATTCTTCATGACTTTTTCAGGAAGGGAAGTTCTTGAACAGAAATCCTTTCGGGCGGTCTTGAATAAGCCTCTGTGGGCTACTTTACAGCACAGGGAGTTAAAACGGCCCAAACTATAGTTTGTACTTTCTACTCAAGTCACAGCACTCACGGTCCAGGTTTGTCCAGGTGGCACTAGATGGTACTAGAAATGCCAGCCAAGGTACGTGCCAGCCGGGCCTCACCTCCGGCCCCTAGGAAATCTGCATCCGTCCAGGTCCACCTGAGCCCAGCTCCCTTCCCCTCCCCTCGCAGTTCCCACGCCCAGGGTCTCCTAGGAGCCCTGGTCACTGACATGGGGCCAGTCTCCTCAGTGCCAAGTTCCCACCAAGTGTTCCCAGTGGCCTCCGTCTCCCCTCCCCCCACCCTGGGGTGCACCTTGGCTGGTCTCCCACCAGCACAGGGGGCCTCAGCTGCATGTGATTTTCCTAGGATCCTGTGTAGAACATAATTTCACGCAGATACACAGCAAACGCGCACTGGAGGCTGCAGGGGTGTGGTGGGGAAGGACTTGCAGCAGGGCGGATCCCGCCTCGGGCCTCACACAGGACTGGACCTGGCAGGGCAAGGACATCAGAGCCACAGTGCTCTGTCCAGTTCACAAGGGGGAGCCCCGGGTATCCTGTCCTCTGCGACCTGCTTAGACAGGAGAGGCCACCACGTTGCGACCCGGCAGGCCACATCACTTTCACTCCTTCCGCACTTCTGAGCTGGTGACTCATCCCTCCGTTGAGAGGGCTCCGTCCCAACAAGTAGAAGTATCTGCGAGGCGCACTCGGATAGGACCTAGGGAGCCTCACACCTGGCCCCAGGGCCCCACAAGCCTCGGGGCTGCTTCTGTGCGGGGCCTGTTAAGTCCTGTCTCCCTGTGTTGCTGCTTCAGGTGGGTGATTCCTCAGCAGAAGCTTGGGGCCACAGGGACCTGATTTTGGTCCATAGACCTGCCCAGGTGACCCCACACTCGTTCAGCAGCAAAACGTGGGTGTGATGGGAAAGGCTTTATGGAGAAGCCCCTCCCCGCGGAGTGGGGCGCGGCCATGGCTTCCGCTGGTCCCAGCACCGCCAGCAGCGTGTTGTACAACTGTTGTTCCCACCACTTGGGGGGGGGGTGCAAGGGAGAGGGAGAGAGCAGGGACGCGGTATCTGCCTCGTCCTGGACCGACAGGGCCACAGAGGGGCCGAGGACCCACCAGGCGGAGCAGGAGCAGGGACGCCTGCAGGTGGGGAGAGCCCAGCGGGCAGCCTGTCGTCCCAGTGCCACCTCCCAGTCACCCGACTGGCCCCCAGGGGACTGTGTTGCGCCCGGCGTGACCTCGCCCCTCGGCCTCGGCAAGGCTCCTTCCCCGAGGTCCTGTGCGCCCCGCCGTGCAGAGAGCGGAGAGCGGGCAGGTCAGGCGCGCCAGGCTCCCGCGGGACCCCCCAGAGTGCGCCTGCGCCAGCACAGGCCGGCTGGGAGCAGGAGCCCGGCGTGGAAGCGTGGGGAGCAAGGGGACCCCTTGACTCGGCCCCGGAACGCCCCATCACCTCCCAGCGCCCACCCCGGAGCGAGGGTCCCAGGAGCACTGGGCTGTGGCGCAACTGTTGCCTCGCTGGCTCCCTCCGCCCACCGGACTGTGTCCTCTGGTTCACTGTCCTCCTGGCGCCGGCGGGCGCCGGGCAGTGCTGGCTCCCGGGTCCTCGCGGAAAGGAGGACGGAGGCGTCCTGACCACGCCCCCTGGTGAGCGGCGCTCATCTGGGGGGCCAGGCTCTCGCTCACCCCCGGCCCCCCAATCCTCAAACTGGCCTTTAAACACCCGTTGGGGGGGGGAGGCCGAGAGCCCACCGCGGTCAGGGATTCCACTTGCACCAGCGACAACACCCGTCACCCCAGGAACGGAGAGACTGGCAAGAGGGGCCCGCCTGGCGCCCCCACCCCTTACTCTCCACCCCTGCCCCCTCCCCGTGAGCCAGCTGGGGCTCCCCGCCTCCACCTCCCCTCTCCTTTAGGCGGGCGGCCCCTTCCCGCCGTGAGGAAATCCGCCTGTTGTAGCCTGGCCTCCTGGGCTGACCAGCGGTGGAAGCCGGGCGTCGTGCTGCGGTCCGAGGGTGCCCAGCGCCAGCAGGCCCAGCGTGGGCGCTGCAGCCACACCTGCTGTTTCCCGCCTGCGTCCCCCTGCGGGGCCACCGTCCGGCCAGCTTGCAGGGGGATTTCATCAGTGGCTGTTACAGCGCGCCAAGTCGGGGTCCCTGTTGTGAGCGGGAATACCAGGCAGGCCAGCCGTGGTGTGAGGGCTTGGCGTCCTCGGCTGGCGTTGGGCAGCCTGTGCAGGCCGCTGTGTCCTCCCTTGGGTCAGAATGCACCCAGAGACCACGCTCGGGCCAGCCTCCGGCACCTCTCCGTGGCGGTGGGCGAGTCAATAAAAATGAAATAAGTGTCAACACGCGATGATATTCAAAGTACAAAATAATTAAAAATGAACTTATAATTATAAAAATAAAAATTTTAATAAAAATATATCAGATGAGAAACGGAGGCCCCCGAAGGCTACTGCTGTGCCATCTGCGGTGGGGACCCGGGGTGGGCACGCTGGCTGTCGGGGTCAGCGGGTAGCGGGTGCTCTGCCGGCCTGGCGAGGCGGCCTCTCAGAGCTCAAGGCTAGAGCGGCCGGCGCAAACAGAGACAAGACGGACTCTCTGCTAAGCTGGACGTCCATAAACAACGAGGGAGGGGCAGCCGCCGGGAGTGTGTGAGGCAGGCTGTTATTCAGAAGCTGTCGAAGCCAGCTGGACGAGGCAGTCTGCACCTCATAGGCTGACCCTAGGCCAGATCCCCGGGAAGGTGTCCGCCAGGGCCAGGCCTGTGGCCACCTGAACACGTGGGCACCTGCACACGGCCCAGGCCCACGCACCTGCAGGCTATACACACAGCCCAGCCACGCCTCGTGGGCAGGCTGGACAGCCCAGCCCCGCTGGGCCGGTCACCTGGACAGGCTTCGTGTCCAGGGAGAGGCAAGCAGCAAGGTCCAGTCGAGCACTCCAGAGGGTCCCGGCTGTCCCTGGAGCGCGTCTTCCAAGAGCTCCTGCTTCTCGCTTGAGGGGCGCTCGTGGGCACTGGCCGGCCAGGGGCACGTCCTCCAGGGGCGGTTTATCGCTGGACGACAGCGCTTCTGTCTGGTCCTGCCGACGCGGTTCTCGACATCTGGGATGTGGCTTATTTTTATTTTCACTCTGCAGGGAGGATCCACGCAGCTTCTCTTTCTGCTTTTAGACGTGCGTGTCCCTCTGGACACAGAAACATCTCCTGTTTTCCAGAGGATCCGAGTGGTTTTGGGCGGAGTGGAGGGGCCTCTGGCCCCCGGCAGGCGCGTCCCGGCGCCCACAGCCGGAGAGGACGCCATCACCTGCTGTCAGAACTGAATCTTACACATATTTATTCATTTTCCCAGTATTTGATTCATAAAATCTGAATAAGCAAATATTGCTTGGTCAGAATTATTTGCACTGCCCCAGGCAATAGCGTTCTCAGCCAGGTAATTAGGTGGCTAATAGCTACGTGAAAGAGTTCAGGGTCCACGCTGGTCATCGTCTAGCAGATGAGGCTTCGCTGTTTATTGGCTGATGGCGGAAAAAGCGAGCTCCCAGCTAAGCAAAGAGGGTGCCGAGGGCCCCGGACTTCAGCCCGGCGGAAGGGGCCCTGGGCAGCCAACTGCCAGTGGGATCTCTGGGTTTTGGTGGGGAAGAGAAGAGTGATCCAAAGCAACAGCATGAATGTCAACAAGAGCGATTTGGCTTTCGACTGACATTTTGGCTTGGAGCGTCACGGGCTCTGGTCTGCTTAGCGCTGAGTAGAAGTGTTCTGCAGACCCAGCGTCTTTCTGGAACCTTCAAGAAGACACAGTGAAAGGACTAAGAGGTGATTATCAGGGAGCTCCAAGTCAGTTAGATTTTTTAGATGTCCAGTAGGGTGAGCGCGTGCTCACCCTCTCTCACTCACACACACACTCACACACTCTCACACTCACACACATCACACACACTCACACACTCTCACTCTCACACACGCTCTCACATTCACTCACACT
>NW_004567103.1:1800081-1800639 GCF_000260355.1 Condylura cristata | reverse complement strand
CTCTCACAGTCTCACACTCACACACATCACACACTCACACTCACCCACTCTCTCACTCACTCACACACTCACACACATCACACACTCACACTCACACACTCTCTCACTCACACACTCACACACGCTCACACTCACACACACGCTCACACTCACACACATCACACACTCTCTCACTCACACACACGCTCACACTCACTCTCACACACTCTCACAGTCTCACACTCACACACATCACACACTCACACACACGCTCTCACACTCGCTCACACTCTCTCAGTCTCTCAGTCTCACACTCACCCACTCTCACGCACTCTCACAGTCTCACACTCACATCACACACTCACACTCACACACTCTCTCACTCACACACTCACTCACACATACACACGCTCTCACACTCACCCACTCTCACAGTCTCACATACACTCACACACTCTCACTCTCACACACGCTCTCACACTCACACTCTCTCAGTCTCACACTCACCCACTCTCACACACTCACACACACTCTCTCACACACACGCTCTCACACTCACTCACTCTCTCAGTCTCACAC
>NW_004567103.1:1776291-1799981 GCF_000260355.1 Condylura cristata | reverse complement strand
CACTCACCCACTCTCACACACTCACACACACTCTCTCACACACACGCTCTCACACTCACTCACTCTCTCAGTCTCACACTCACCCACTCTCACACTCTCTCACACACTCACATATACTCACACCATTATACTTACAACTGATTACAACTTACAACTGATTGTTGGGGTGCAGACGGCTAGCATGAAGACGTCAGAGCCACCCCTCAAAACTGAAGTATGTATAGCCACGAACCCCACGAGCCCCGCTAGCAGCCCCAGACGCTGCTAAGCCCGGCCACCCCCGCGTGGGCCAGGGAAGTAGGTCTGGCCTCATCTGCGGGGTGCAAAGGAGCGGCCCTTGGAAATCAGTCAGAAGAAACTGTCTACGCTGGAGCTTTAGGGCCAACGCCTGAGAAGCTCGTGAGAGCTCTTTTGGGGCACAAAGTAAAGCAAATATCCCCATGGAAGTGCCGCCCGGCAGGTCGCCCCTTCGCTGGTCACTGTGGAGGAGTGGCGAGAGACTGAGTGGGTAGTCAGCGAAGAACTGAAGAACTGTGCTCACAGGTGCGTGGAGCCCCGGTCCTGCTGTGGGCGTCTCGGAGAGGTCGCCGGCGGCCTTCTCTGGCCTGCAATCTCGATACTTCTGTGCGTTCAATCCCTGAGGCTTCAGGAGAAAGCACCTCTCAGGTCACCGCTGGGGGTGAGCTCACTGTGACAGATGTGGCGAGTGGGCGGCCCCGCAGCTAACTGGACACGGGTCAACCCACTTGCAGCAGGGGAGCCTGGAAGTCTCGGTTTCCTTAGTGACAGGGATGCAACAGCCGCCAGACCCGCCCCGTGGGGTGGCACGCAGCTGAGGCACTCATCTGCCTGACGCGTGTCTCCGAGGCCTGGCCATGAAAAGCGCCCTGGTCACCACCAAGTGGACGGGTGACTCAGTGGGGAGAGGCAGAGGGGAAGGCATCTCAGCGCAGAACATTTCGACGCCAAGGGCAATCCGCAAATCAAATATTTGCTGAGACTTCATGGGGTGAGTGTGGTACACGGGGTTGAGCAAGAGTCCTGTTCTCAGGAAATGCATTCTCATCCCACACTGCCTGCTCGCGTCCAGAAAAAGGGAAAGGAGACGGTGAACCGGTGCGTTAGGGCAGGAGTCGTTTTTCAAACCCCCTCTGGTCACCAAGCACAAGGCCGGAGGTCACCCGCTCAAGGGCTTCTGGGAATCCCCAGCCTGGAGGCCCACGTCTGGCATGCACTGGGGTGGGTCCTGGGCAGGGGGCTAGAAGGGGAAGGGAAGGCCTGCCCAAGAGCCAGAGAGCCCGCTGGCAACCAGAGTTCCAGCTGCCTTGCTCTGAGGGTGGGGGAGGCTGTCCTGGGGGACAGGGGAGCGCAATGCAAAATAGCACTTCTGAGGTCTTGGGGCTGGGGGTAGCCAAGGCTCGGAGCACATAATTCCTTCACCAAGTCGGGAGATTAGAGGTTTGCAGCGTGGCTTGCCATGGCACGTATGAGGGAGGGTGCGTGAGAACTCTCTTCTGCCAAGGATGCCTGGTCCTGGTCGAGCCCTGGCCAAGGCCCGCTGACTCACGCCTGCGACTCACGGGGCATGAAGTGGGGTGCAGGGGGCAGGGGTCCTGGAGGAGGAGGGCCGAAAGGAGGCCAGCCAACCCAGGCATCGTCCAGGGTCAGGGTCGCTGCCGACGGGTTCCCCTGCCGCTCTGGAAGCTTCGGGCCCGTGACTTAACTGGACACTCTGAAGACCGGGGAGGGGAATGCCCAGCTGGTGCCAACGGCAGGCTGTCACATGCCATTTCTGAAGGTGGTTCGGGCTTTAAGTCAGGGCAAAAAGTGGTTAGCCGTCAGAAAAGTCAGCAGTTACACAAGAAAAAGAGCTACTTTGGGAAAAAAGCAAATCACCCAGAACCCTTGTTCCTAGCGGGCAAGAAATGTGTTGAAACAAGCCCGGGGCTGGCTGTGTAAACACACAGAGCTGGAGGGGCCTGCGGGCGCTCCCAGCCGGCACCCGCCCCCCCGCCGCGCCCAGCACCACTGGCCGGGCCTGGTCCCCCCCCAGTCGCACGGGTCCTTGTCATTATCAACTATAGATCCTTCAGATTAAATATATAAATATACTATGGCTGTTTAGGAAAAAATAAAATAACTCCCAAGGTTGAATTTACAAAGGTGTACTTGAGTGAATGGACTTTTTATGCTCTGAAGGTAATACCACATAGATTTGGACTTTTTTTCTTTTTTTCTTTTCCTGCCTGTCTGTAAAATTTTTTTATAGCATTTGGTTTTTCAAAAATTCAGCTCAGCTAAATCTAGACATTATTGACCTTTAATTAAGTTTGTAAAGAATTTGCCTTCACTTCTTCTTCCTTGGGGGGACATTGTTGGGTTGGCTTCCTGTTAAAATTTGTCATGTCGCTCATCTTTATTTCCTTCCCTTCTTCCCCCCACATCTGTGTACTGAGACTGTCGCTCTACCCATGGGCTCTCTGCTGGAGACACGTCTCTCCTCATGGCCTTTGAGGTGCGTTTTTTTGTTTTCATAGGTTAATTTATTTATGCACACAGAACTGGGGTACAGGCCAGAGGTGCAGGGGTGAGAGGACTCACCAGAGAGAGTGGGGAGCAGAACAGGCGGACTCACTGCTGAGGGGCGCCCTGGGGCCACTCCCTGGCCAGGGATTGAACTTGTGCTGAAGCTGCCTCTGCTAGCTTCGGAGTGCTGCGCTTGAACCCATTTCACGGCTAAGGAGGGCCCCAAGGCGCGTTTTTATTTCAGGGCAGTGCTTCTGATTCACGGGAAGGCTTTTTCTTACTTCATAGTTACCCTCCTGCATAGTTAACATACAAGTAAGGTTCTGAAAACATTTCTTTTGCTTTTTAATAAATAAAATCAATTTCTGTGCAGGAAACACCCTTTCCCTTGAGAACATTCCAGCAGCTTTGTAACTGCAGTAACCAGCTTTTAGAGCCAGGCCCCTAATATAAACTCTCCCTTCCTGAGGGCCTGGAGCGGTTCTTTCTGGTGGCGTGGCCTTTAACTTCTGTGATCGCTGCTGTTACCACAAGTGAAGCAGTAATTGCAGTTTTCAACGCTGCGTTTTCAAGTTAATCTTTAAAGTAGAGGTTGCACTGTATTTCGAGTTCTCTAGCTGTTCTCCTTCCTGCCTGTGTCTGCACAGATGAGAACACCAACCACCCAGCCTCAGACGCGGCTGCTGCGCTAATCCCACCCGGCCAGCCAGGCACCTGACCTACTTCCTCCTTCCACTCTCCCCTCCTCCTCCCAGAAGTCTCTTCTCCCGGTTTCCACTACTAGGAAACATATCTTTCTCCCCGACTATTTTATCAACGGTTAAAAGACCTGTGCCCTTGATTATTTATGTTACAAAACTGAAAGAATGTTCACACAGTGACCTACACACAAACGCCTTACTCATGTAACAGAAAGTTTGTGACAAAACCCCAAATTTCATAGTAACAAAAATTCATGGCAAATAACCTGGAACAATCCAAATGTCCTTTGGTGGGTGAATGGTTAACCAGCTCCAGTACGACCATCTGGTGGAGTACTACTCAGCCACGAAAAGGGAAGACTATTGAACCACATCGATTGTGATGATTCCCCTGAGAAAACGCTGACTCTCAACAGGATACTTACTATATGAGTCCATTTATATAATACTTTTAAAATAACAAAATCCCAAACAGGGAAAACCCCTGGTATCAGGGACTGGGGTCAGGTGGGAGGAGCTGTGCCTAGAGGGGACCCTGGGGGGTCTGCGGAGATGGGGCGTCCTTCTCCTGAGTGTAACACTGCCATGTCCTGACTGCAATCTGCTGTCGCTGTCGGGGTGATTTCAACAGCAGGTGAATCTACAGTCATCTCAAGATTAAAATTTTTTTAACAGTCCCTTCTAGGGATCATGCTTAGTGAAATAAGCCAGAAAGAAAAGGAAAAATACCGATGGGTTCACTCATAGCAGGAGCATAAAGGAGCAGGGGAGAAAATAATAGTAATAATGAACAGCTGTAGACCAGAGACATTTTACAGGGCTGGAGTGGGGACGGGATCAAAAATGGGGGTGGGGGAGAGGGAAGTGCACTGGGCTGTGGTGATGGCACAGGGTGAATAGGTGGTAGGAAGCCCACAGGGATTGCAACTGAGATGGAAAAAGGCACAAAATGATGCAAAAATAAATTATCATTTTAAATTAAAAAATTAAATCCCTTAAAAAAAAACTCCCTTCTACTTCTTGATGGGTTTTGCCCCATTTCCATTGTCAGTCCCCGGACACCAGGTGAGGCCTGGCCAGCCGGGTGGGGTCAGCCTCCCCGGGGGGCTGTGAGGACCAGCAGCCTGTGATTGGTGACCCTGCAGGTGTCGGGGTGTGAAAAGGCCCCCCCCCGGGGCGCAGCCACTACCAGCTGAGCTGTTGCTGACCAGTCCTGTCCTGCCCAGGCTGCCCACTCAGGCCTGCGGCTGGTTCTGGAAGAAGGCAGCCCCCCTCCTCCCAAGGGAGGCGAGAGCCCAGGAGACTCACAGAGAAATCTGCCCTCGCGGGGCGCGGTCACGGGGGAGGAAGCTCCAGGGGTCCTGCACCCCCCCCCAATGCCACCCGCGGCTGGGCACATGTCAGACTTGGGGAAGGAGACGGCTGCCTCGCCTGTGAGCTGGCACTGCCCACCCCGCCGCCCGCCCTTCTCCAGCCGTTGCAGGGACAGGGACAGCGGAAGGGAGAGGGGCGGGAAGAGGCTGCAGAGGCACTAACAGGAGGCAGAAAGCGACTGTGCAACGCTTCCCAGGTTCTCTTTCTAAGAAGGAAAAGACGAGCCTGCAGAGTCGGCCACCGCTCAGAAGCAGGACGGGTCTGGCGCCCTGAAAACCTCCTTTCAATATCCATCAGCGAGGTTTGCCGTTTGTCCTCCACGGCAGTGTGCTTGACACGCGACGCCGCGTCCACGCCCGGTGCCGTGGCCTCTGGCTGTGTTGGCCTCTGACGCCTGCAGTCAACACCGCGAGGGACAGAGCAGTGTCCTGCTCTGTGGCCCAATGAGCCCCGCATGCCTGCGCCGCATTTCCAGCTCTCTGTGCGGACTCCGGACATGTCTTATGGATCCTCGTAGCAATTCTGCTCCTGTTTGCCTCCTTCGTATTTTCTGCGGGATTCTGAGCGCAGCCAGCAGCGGTTGGGGTGGGCCACCCCAGATCCACGAGGCGCGGCGCCTTCCCTTCGCCTGCGGGTAAAACCGAGGTGTTAGCGGTCGCCCTCCTGCAGCACAGCCTGGCCGCTAGTCACAGACGCTAACCTGGTGCAGGAGGTGGAGAATCAGGCAGTGGACAGCACAGCCCCTGACTTAGCGGTCACCTGCACTGACCCAGGCTGGCGGGTCTCCTCAGTGGGTTTGGTTGAGGCCTGAAGCTCCTCTTGCTTCCTGAGACCTGGGGGCCCCTCTCTGCAGGAGGACCCTTGTCGCCAGGGGCCCAGGCGTGCCGTCCCCTGCTGCGCCCCGTTCCTGCTCAGTGGCCCTGGGCAGGACTTACACTGGCTCTCGCCGGCCCTGCTGGGGATGCCCCTCGTGTCCTCCTGCAGCATGGGGAGCGGGGCTGCCCCCTGCAGGGCAACACTCAGCGTCCCAACCAGAGTCTCCATTCCAAGGTCTTTTGGACAAGGCGGACTGGGCTCGCCAAGAAAAGCCTTTCAGAGAGATGGACGCACAACGTCCGTCATTGACCTGGCCCGCGTTGGTGTTACTTTTATAGCCAGTGCCAGGCTTGGGAGAGACAGTGAAGCAGATTCAGTGGCTCAGGCATGAGAAACAACAGCACAGCCTTCAGAGCGAGGGACGGTCAGGAGGGTAACACCTGAACGGCACCAGGAGGGCGGGGACAGGCCAAGCAGGCTCCTCCCGGCCAACGGGGCCTCGGGCAGCCCCTCAGAAAGGCCACCCTGAGGAAGACCCACGTGCACAGACTAGAAAATGCTTGTGAGCTCCGCGCAGGCCAAGAGCGAACCCTACGGAGACCGGCTTCCTTCAGGAACAGCATCAAACAGCCCTGGGAAGCACACCAACAGGCGGCAGGCGGGTGCAGCTGGGAGACGGAAACACGCCAGCTATTTCAGAGAGAACGTCACCTGACGGCGGGCTGGGAAGGCTGGGGGAGCAGAAGGGACTTGGCGGGGAAGGGCCGGCAGAGACAGGGAGGGATGCCCGGAGATGGGGCTGGAGACAGAGCTGTTTGAAACACTGACTGCTGGGTCCCAGCATCCCCCAACACACACGCACACACACGCACACACACGCACACACACACACACACACACACCAGGGTGCTGCCTGAAACAGAAAGGGACGTGTCCGATGTTCTGGCCGGGGCTGCTGGAGCCTGGAATCAACGGCCTTGCTGCCAACCCAGAGGCACCAATGACCCCAGAGGCCCCAGCTCCTGTCCCTCCCGGCTGCCAGCTGCAGCCAGGACCCCTGCCCCCCACTTCTACTCCTGCGCCAACCCAACGGAAGCAGCTGGCAGGGGCAGGGAGGCAGCCCGTGTAATGTGATGGTGACGCAGGGCGGAGGGTGAAGAGCGAAGAGCCAGGCTGCAGGTGACGGCGACTGGGCGGTGGGAGAAGAGGTAGGTGCACAGGCCGGGACTGTGCTCAGCACCCCGAGTTGGAAAATACAAATAAGGGAGCCCGAGGGCCTCATCATCAACAATCGGATTTGCAAAAATTAGAAATATCGCTAACGATCAGTGCTGCTGAGGAGGCGAGGGGGCACTTCCGTCCCTTGGCAAAGCTGTGCAGTTTTGATAAAATGAGAGTCAGCTTGACTCAGTGCCGTTTCCTTCGGACCAGCTGCGCGGACTCGGGCTGATGGTCACCCTGGCTCACGACACACTGTCCTCACCGGTTTGTTCATAACCTGCTTGTACTCGGTTATTTTAAACGTCTCGATTTATTACTTTTTGTAGCTTTGTTGCACTGGCTGAGAGGTCCAGCGTAAAGATAAATAGAAATAGTTATAGGCTGACTTTAACTCACTTCATGTTTTTAACTTAAAGAAATAGTTAATGTTCCTCCATTTAGGGAAACATTGGTTTTATATTGTTCATAATATAATTACACTTTTAAAGATGTTTATACTTTTTTAATACTTTGTGCTTTATATTTTTATAATTATAATAATTAATATAATTAATAAACATGCCTTGATTAAGGAAATCTCTGTTCCAAAAATTTTGCTTAAAAAAATCACAGCTTCTGTACAGCAAGAGACATTACAAAAAACAAACAGACATCCACTGATTGGGGAAAAATTTTCTCACACAAAACTAGTGATAAAGGATTGATGACAAAGATATACAAAGAACTGGTGAAACTCAACAAAAGTAAACATCCCCATCAAAAATGGGCAGAAGACCTAAAAAGACTCCAAGGAGGAAATGCAGATGGCCAACAGCATATGAAAAAATGTTCAACATCACTCGTAATCAGGGAGATGCAAATTAAAACCACAATGAGATACCACCTCACCCCAGTGAGAACGGCACATCTTCAAACAACTAGCAACAACACATGCTGGCGAGGATGTGGAGAAAAAGGAACTCTCCTGCACTGCTGGTGGGAATGCAAACTAGTACCACCACTATGGAAAACTGTTTGGAGGTTCCTCAAACTGCTAAACATGGAGCTTCCCTACGACCCAGCAATCCCACTCCTAGGGATCTACCCAAAAGACACAAAAACATTGATTGAAAAAGATACCTGCACCCCCATGTTTATTGCTGCTTTATTTACAATTGGAAAAACATGGAAGCAGCCCAAATGCCCAAAAGTAGATGACTGGGTTAAAAAGATGTTGCACATATACACGATGGAATATTACTCAGCAACCAAAAAAATAAACACATGCCTTTTGCAGCAACATGGATGGAGCTGGAAGGAGTCATGCTTAGTGAAATAAGCCAGAAAGAAAAGGAAAAATACCAGATGGCTTCACTCATAGCAGAAGTATAAAAGATGAGGAAAGAAAATAGTAATGATGATGAACAGCCATATACCAGAGACATTTTACAGGGGTGGAGCCGGGAATGGGATCAAAAATGGGGGGAGGGAAATGCACTGGACTATGGTGATGGCACAGGGGTGATCTGGTGTTGGGAAGCCCACGGGGATTACAACTGAGAGGGAAAAAGGCAAAAAATGATGTAAATTAAACTATTATTATCATTTTTTTAAAAAAACAATTTTGATGGAAAAAATCACAACTCAGTATTTCCTTTCTTCACATTGTTCTAAATCTACCAAGACGATCATATCATCTCTATTTCCTGGTTTACATAGTAAATTATATTTGTGACTTTCATGATATTATGCTATCAAACCATCCTTGCACAACCAGTATAGATGCAAGTGGGTTTGTTATATCCGCTTGATAAACAGCCTCCAGTCCTCCTCCCAGTGTTTGCATCTGGATGCCCGAGACACATCGGCCCAGATACTGGGGTGTTGTCATGTCCTGTAGGTTTCAAGGTTATACGGCTTCACAGAGGGAGCGTGGGGGGAATCCTTCACTACTGTCTAACAGTTTGTGTAGAACTGAGATGATGTGTTCCCTAAGTCAGTAGAATTAATCCCCGACCCCATGGAACTGATGTGCCAGATGCTAAATCTGGCCCTGCCCTTTTGATGGGGCAAACCCAGGGTTCGTCATCCACAATAGTGAAATGAAATGTACACTACGTAAAGTCTTAGCAGTGAGAATGTTTATCAACATTTATTTCAAGGGAAAGCAAAAGGAAGCTACTGAAATGCCTGCGAGGAGTGAAACAGCTACATGTTATATATTCAACTGCAGATTAAACAACTGAGATAGTCACTCAATTCTCTATGCCAGTGTCTGGAAAGATGTCCAAATATATAATCACGCAAAGCAAATAGCTTTTCTCTATGTCATGTGAACTACTGTGATTATTTAAGCAAAAAGCATGAACGTATGCACAGTTTCTGCCTAAAAGGATACGTAGAGTTGAGTGATGAACTGACACCAGTTTTAAAACCCCAGCTCGGGCCCTCCCTGGTGGCGCAGCGGGTTAAAGCACAGCATTAAGAACTAAAGCCCCTTCTGCATGAGTTCGATTCCCGCCTGCCCCAGAGGTGACCACAGGGCCCAGCAGACCTCTCCTGACTGCCCACTGCTCCCCTCAGCAGTGTACTTTGTCCATCTGCCTGTTCTGCTCCCCAATCTGTCTCTGGTGAAGCCTCTCACCGCCCCTGAGCCTCAGTTCTGTATGCAAAAATAAATAAATCTTAAAAAAAAAAAAAAAAACAGCTCTGGCACAACTAGCTGTGGGGTCCTGGACAACACAGTGACTTCTCTGGGCCTCAGTTTCCCCGAGCATCTCTTTCTGGACTAAATGAATTAGGTATATTAGGTATATTCCTGGCACATCGTAAGCACCCCACGAGTGGCAGACTTATTGTTGGTGAAGTATTAATTATTTAAGTAAGCTCATTCAAGTTATCTATTATTTAAGTAGTTACTATTAGGCATTATTATTTTAAGAGGGTGGTGGGAGGAGGAAGTCGCTGGCTATTAACTATTTTCAAAATGCATTACGATAGTGTTTGAATAATGTCAGTGAAGATGATTTATTTAGTAACTTAAAAAATAATAAAATGGGGAGCCAGAAGGGCCACCTGCTGAACCAAGCGTGAGGATTCTTTCTGGGAACAGCTGAGACTCTGGGCAGACAGATAAGTCTGCGGGAGCTTTGATGCTCTGGAAGCAGAGCACTAAAATGAGTCACCGTCTCTCCCGTGGCTGCTCATCATGCCTGAGTGGAGTCTGTACTGCTCCTACCACAAATGATCAGGAAAACACATCACTTCCTGGCGTAGTCGTTCGGAGTCGCAATAAGTCAGCGCTCTCATTTCCCACAGGTGTGACTTTGGAATGGGACGCCAGTGCCGGCCCTCGCACCCCAGGGTGGCACAGCCTCTGAGCACAGGGGTCGGGGGGGGGACTGGAGCCTGCCCGGCCTCGCCCTGCACTGTCCTGGCGCCCGCCGCCCCCGGGACCCGAGGGCTGGAGGACCGCTCCTGCCGCCCGGGGCGAGCGTGGCCACGCACGGGCTGAACCACCCGCAGGTCTTGGCAACGTGCGGGCACAGAAAACTCACTCAGATCCGCTGATGGGGCTGCTGCCAGGGCAGAATCATCTGCGAAAGTGGTTGACTCACTACACAATCACTCACAACTTTCATAGCTTGAAAATGTTTTAGATAGAAGGAAAGAAAAACAGAATCACTACGACTCTGCAGAGCACGTTAGCATGTCCCCTGCCTCGGAAATGTGGCCAATAAATAAACACTAGAGACAAACCCAACACCGCTGCTAAAGCCAGAGGGGTGCCGGCCGCCACCCACAAGCACCCTAACTGGGCCCGCCTCTGCGCCCCTCCTCAGCGCTCCTAGGAGCAGGCAGGAGCAGGATGGCCAGGAGTGTTCACGCGGTTCTCATACCTGGCGCCCTTGTTCCCAGGGAGCCCCAAACCCACCAGAAGACCCCCCACACCTCCATTCAGGCGGGGCCCTCGCCCGCAGGTCTGCGGGGGCCATCTGTCTGTCTAGCTGCCTCGCCTGGACCCGGGGAAGCCGCAGCAAGGAACCCCAATTCTGCCGGCGCCTTTTTCCTCTTAAAGCTGCCTCCTCCAGCTTCACCCCGCTCGAGAGCAGCCGTCTGTTGACCTGTAACCACCCCCCACGCCTCCCCAGCCCCTGCCACGCCCGTGCTTCAAGCCACAGAGGAAGGTCCAGCCCCAGACGGCGCCCACTGGCTCCTCCAGCGGCATGGAGTGCACGGTCATTCAAGGACTGCACGGCTCTGACCACAGCCCGTAGGGTAAGGCGAAGCGACTCTGGGGGGGTCCGAATCCTCTCACGCGGGGTTTGCAAGGAGACAACACAACCCGTAAAGGGATCTCCGGCCTGGAGTTAGGTGGCTGCTACTTCTAATTGTGGCATCTGGCATTTTTCGACCTTCTCCACATCTTCTGCAAGGGGAACATGCTCCTTTGACAACGAGAAAACCACAGCGTGGACGACGGTGCCGCCAGTGTGAGAGGGGCCTGAGCACCGTCCGGGGTCCCCGGGCCCAGGGCCGCGCACCCACGACGTTCCCTTGTGGGGCAGCGGGCCCCGGCCCGTGGCCAGGACCCCTGCTGGGCAGTGTTTATTCACCGCCCCAGGCCCGCCCCCACCCAGCAGGGCAGTGACCCTGGCTGCTGTGGCACAGAGGGCTTCGCAGCCACCAGACGCCCGCTCTCCTGAGCTTGCCTGTTGCCCGGAGCATCCGTGGTGGCAAAGACCCCTCAGACACACGCTGTCGGTATTGAGCTGTGAAAACGCAAATCTCTGAACCCCGACCAACGCTGCAAGCCGCACCCGGCCCCGGGCCAGCGGACGGCTCCAGCCGCGGGTAGGGTGAGCGCGCTCACACGCCCCACAGGTCGGGTGGCCCTTGCGGTGACTCGCTGGCCTGCAGAGTGTGGCCGCGTTGCTATAGCCTGGGGACACGAGGCAGCAGACCGGCTGAGTAAGGCGCTGGGGCTCTACTGGTGACCTCCTTTCTGAAGTCCCGTCATCACCTCGGACATCCAGGAGCTCACCAGGTGCTTCTGTTACATCCTAAATATCTTGGAATTTCTGTTTCTCTTCTGTTACATCCTAAATATCTTGGAATTTCTGTTTCTCTGACCGATCGTCTGCTATGGGCCAATTATTTCTCCAGGGGCTAGGAAACGGGTGACTACAAGGGCCCCTGTGCCCCTCTCAGCTCAACTATCGATGTTGTTTCCGATTGCGTCACCTCCCAGGAGGGTCACTGCGGACGCCCATGTCCATCGGCTTCTGGTCAATGGCTCCCCCACCTGCAGTGAACTCCGGCGGCTGGGCCTTCCAGACAGAGCTGACCACGTACCTCCAGGTGAGCCCCTCCACTTCCCAGGGCTGTTCCCTCTCTCTCTGCCCCCAGACAGAAGCTACCACCCTCAGGCCCAGTCCAACAGCTGGCCAGCTGCTGGAGGGGCCCACCTCCACACTGGGGCCTCCCTGCAATGGCCTGCTCCTTAACCTTTTATCTCCCAGGGCCTCTCCGTGGGGCCTCTCCTGGGAGAGCAGTGGGTGGTGGGGAGGGAGTCCCTCTGTAACAGGGGGGTCCCTACGAAAAAGGGAAGTTCCAGGTTCCCTGCCCCACCCAGAAGGAGGGTGGAGCTGAGCAGAGAAAAAAAGAGAGAAAAGAAGGAAATGAAACAGGATGGAGAAGGAGGAGACCTGAGGAAGCCACAGGGAGCAGCGTGCATGTGAGGAAGAAGCGGAAGAAGCCGGGCTTGTTTCCTGACCCTGGACTGGTTAAGGCAGATGTGGGTGAGAGACCTGTAGGGAAGTGACTGTGGCAGTGTTTATATTGATTTTGATTTTGCTCTTTTGCTCCCAGATTTGTCTGGCCATTTCTGACCCTTTTCCATGGGTCCCGGCCTGAAGGTGCTTTAGGCTTGTGGCAGCTTTCAGGCCTTGCTTTGGGCCAGTCCCTTTTGGGTTGACTTTTGCCCACGAGGGGACGGGTCACTTCAGGTGTTTGATTTAGAAGTTGTATTCTTTGTGCTCCGTATTGTATATTTACTGTATTAAAATCCCTTTTCATTAAAGTTTTATGTGTTTTGTCTTGTTGAGGCGGATGGCAGAGCCCACTTAGAGCAGGCAGGTTTTGGGGCTTCAGGGGTGTCCCTCTCCCCCTATCCTGGAACAGATTTGCTGCCCTGTAACACATGGACTGCGGGATCACCAGAACCATCCATCAAGTTAATATACTGCCTGGTGGTTTGTTGGGAGCCTGGGAGTCAGCTTCTCCTTGTTTGCATCTGAATGCCCTGGATGGGCATCCTGGGGCAGCTTCCCCAGAGGTGCCTGGAATCTACTTAGCATTTACTGCTGGTTTGTTTTGCAGAAAATAAAAGTCCTTTTAGAATTAGAAGCGTTTAAAGGACAGAACATCAAATCCTGAGACTGTAACACCACCGTTTGGGCATATTTATTTTCCCCAGTACTTTCATTCACACTATTAAAATACCTGACCATCCGTCCGTCTGTGCATCCATCATTTAAACCCTGATGCATTTCTCCCTATAAAACATATTAACATGCTTTAACAAACTGCTGAATTGCTTTTCAAAGGGCTTGTCAAGGCGGGAATGGCAGGCTACAGGAGCCAAGACTAACCGGCCCACCCGCACAGATGCCAGCATCAGCGGCTAGCTAGTTCCAGAGGCAGAGATTAATCTTCTTCTTCAATTTTGTTTTTCTCTGGTTCTCTGTAAAATTGACCATATTGTCACTTGGTAAGATGTGTAGTAAGATGTGCGTTTCATCTCTCCAAGTTCTCTGCGACTTTGATTTGTCCATTTAGTTAGTGGAATATCCCAGCTTTTCTCATTGACACATATGAACGATTTCTTTTCTGACATTTTTAAGACCTTTCACAGTTGTATTTATTGAAAATATATGTTTTAATATACATTAGGACTTATTAGTGACTTTGTTATACTGAACAGGTAGTTTATATATAAAATAAGTAGTGTTTATTCATATTGAAATACATTTCAGGCTGCAATTTGACTTTTATTTATCTTGTAACAGGGTGGGCCCAGGAAAAGGGGAGGTTTCCTGCCCCACCCAGAAGGGGGGTGGAGCTGAGCTGGGAGGAGAAGAATCTGGAGAGATGGAGGAGGAAGGAAGCAGGATGGAGCCAGAAGACCTGAGGGAGGCACAGAGATCAGAGACACGTGAAGAAGCGGCTCTTGTTTCTTGTCCCTGGACTGGTTGAAACATGTGGGTGAGAGACCCGCGGGGAGGTGACTGTGGCAGCGTTTATCTTGATTTGATTTTGCTCTCTTCCTCCCTGACTTGTCTGGCAATTTCTGCCCGTTTTCTATGGGAACCGGCCAGAAGGTGCTTTAGACGGTGGCAGCTTTCAGGCCTCGCTCTGGGCCAGTCCCTTTTGTGTGGACTCTACCCACGAGGGCATGGGTCACCTTGGGTGTTTGATTTAGGAACTATATTCTGTCTTTCCTGTATCACACACTCGTTGTATTAAAGTTCCTTTCCATTAAAGGTTTTATATGTTTTGTCTTGATGGGGTGGATGGCAGAACATATTTAGATGGGCAAGTTTGGGGGGTCAGGGTGCCCCTCTCCCTGCCCAGTAACACTTTTCCCTAATAAACCTTCTCTTTAAATATAACTAACACCTCTGTCTCATGGAGAGACTTACCTGAGAGGGGAGCTCTGGGGACGCCTCTCCCAGGGTGGCCCCCAGGAGTCCATGCTCACTCCAGAATGACATCACCTCTGTCTGCCCCCCCGCGCTGTCTCTGGTGAATCCTCTCACCCCCACATCTCTGGCCTGTCCCCCACTTCTTGGATACATACATAAATAAATCTTTTAAAAACAAAAATAAAAAGGAAATACACGAGGCGTTTTCATCCAGGGGACGGAAGAACAACAGGCCCCCACGTGCCAGCCAGCCAGCCAGGTGAGCTGCTCACCGGCCTTCCTCGCGGAAGACAAGACTATGGCCCCAAAAGTCTTGGCACAATACAGGCAATTTTGACGCCATGAATGGCGAGGAGGCCGTTCGCCTTGTCCTGCCTGTGTTGTGTTTCTCGGTCTTCCCCCTGCTCCCTCTCTCACACACGCACTTGCCCAAACAGAAAACCACATGTGAAAGCTCCTATTCTTTGCTACAAGTCCCCAAAGCCTCATGCAGCATGACTTTCTGCCAGCTTTGACCTCAGGGGTCAGAGCACAAGGAGCAGGGGCTGAGGAGGGGAGGGCTGGAGGCAGGGCCTCAGCCAGGCAGCTGGCTACAGTGAGGGCAGACAACTCACTCCTCTCACTTCCTGGGGAAGAAAAGCTAAGGCTGGCCACGCCCTGGGTGCAGTCTGTGGCCTGAGCAAGAAACCCAGGAACTCCAGTTTGGAACTGGGCGTCCTTCCCTGGCTCCAACTTCCAGCTCTGACCTCGGCACTTTCCCCAACTTTCCCTTGTTGGTCTCTGTAGGTTCCAGCCCCACCCTGACACCTGCACAGGCCTCGCTGCCTCTACTTGGGCACGTACGTACACCCCCACATACACACAGACACACCCCTACAAACACAAAGACGCAGTCACAGACGTAATCACCCAGACAGAGTAACACATGGACACACTCACCTCACAGACACACAGACACACAGTCACACACAGACACACACACAGACACACACCTCACAGACACACAGACACACAAAGACACACCTCACAGACACACAGACACACACCTCACAGACACAGACATACCTCACATACACACAGACACACACAGACACACACACAGTCACACACAGACACACACGACACACATAGTCACACACAATCACACATACCTCACAGACACACAGAGTAACACAGACACACCTCACATACACACAGACACACACAGACACACCTCACAGACACACACACACACCTCACAGACACAGACACACACCTCACAGACACAGACATACCTCACATACACACAGACACACACAGTTACACACAGAGTCACACACAGACACACACAATCACACATACACATAGTCACACAGACATACCTCACAGACACACAGAGTAACACAGACACACCTCACACACACACCGAGACACAGTCTCACACACACACACACAGAGTTACACACAGACACAGGACCAGGCGAAGGTGTTTGCACGCCGTGAGCCGGCTCTGGAGAGGCCCAGCTGCTCCAGGCGGGTGACGGAGGATGTGGGCGGCTCCTCCTGGCTTGGGAGAACTGCAGCCCCGGGGCTTCGTGGGGGTCAGCTGAGGGGGAGCCGCACGCACACCCTCACGGCAGACACGCTCGCCAGCACACATGCGAACAGCTCAGACGCACGCGGCCACCGCGGGCCCACGAGCGCCGCGTGCAGGACCCCCACGCACAGCGGCTCACGCCCACCGCAGCCCTGCCGTCCCACCCCTGCCGCCTCCGCGCTGGGCCCCTCGCCCTCCGCACCCTCTCCGGCATCTAATTTTGTTTCTAGAAACGCCTTGAAAGCCCCCGCCAGGCCTCTGCCTCCCGGAGAGCCCCATCACCTGGCGCAGCCCTGGCCGCAGGTGTCTCTGCCCTGGAGCCAAAGAGCAGCAGCCCTGGTGCCCGCCTGGCCGGGCACAGCCCCCGCCTCCTGCCGGCAGGGGCAGGGTGGTCTCAGGTGCATTCAGAGGCCCCAGGTGACACAGAGTCACACACAGACACACACAATCTCTGTGGACTGACATATCCCGGGTAGAGACGGAAGTGCTCTGAAACATCAGAATGTCCACGCTCGCTTATGCCACGACCTCCCTTTTTTGTAATATCAAAATATTCCAAGCAACCATCAGCTTGCAGCCAGATTGCCTCAGCCTCATAAGGCGCCGCCTGGCTCAGGTGAGCAAGCGCTGCCCAAGACAGGAAATTCCTCTAGAAAGCAAAATTAATATTACAACTGGCTGATTAGTAAAGCAATTATAACAAAATCAATATTGTAAGGCAAGGCAGTACTAGAGCAAATAAAGTTCTTTTACCGCCTGGTCGAGAATCCAAATCTTAGCTCTTACCTAAAACTTGTATTGCTCAGTCTTTAATGAGGAATCCTACTATCTCTCTTAGTGATTTATCTACCAGAACATTCCTCCACCCTAGTCTTCGACTTGACTTTACCCTCTTTCACAACTTCTCCTTGGCGCGACCTCACTGTATCTCTCTTCTCATCTACAGTCCGGTCACCACCCTCACCCTCGACTTCATTTTGCCCTCGAGGATGTCTCAATAAGAATGAAGACCATTGACTAACATCTGAGGTTTAAAGGGATTTTATTTTAGCCAGTCAAATACTGAAGTAATATAACAATGTTTACCTTAAAATTTTATGAATTTGTGTACCAACTTTAATAGATTGACTTTAAGAATAATAATCATAGCTGAAGGATAATACGACCCTAAACTATTCCTAGAAAAAAAGATGATTGCAATCTCTCCGCCCAGTTCATGTGCTGACGTCATCCCACTGCTTCCTCCTAACTATAAAATAAACTTCTGCTAAGAGCAGAGCAGGAAGACTTGCACCCAGCTCCGATTCCCCTGTCTTCCTCGCTCCCCTTTCCCCCTTTTCTCCTTTTCCCCCTTTTTTAGGAATTTCCACACCCCCTGCTCCCACCTTGAGACCCTGCCTATTCTGCACCCCCCCCCCATAATCCGTGATCCATGATAGGGGAACAAAGAGTCCCCACCCCCATGGCCCTAAATTAGTTGCTGGGGGCCCCTGCACTTCCTGGCTCTCCTCCAGCTGAACATCCCTAGGCCCTAGTGCCAGCCGGCCAGTGGGCCAGTGGGTCCATGGGAGCGCCCTTCTAGGCCGAGCCAGACGCCTGGCCTATCTCCTGGGGCGGCAGAGGCCTGTCCAGGTCTTCCCTACAGAGGTCACCTCTACAGAGACTCAGAAGAGAGAAACAGCCGGCTCAGCCGCTGCCGGACACTGCAAGACGGCCAGGAGGTTTCCGCATCTTAGCACACATGAGTGTGGGTCCCACCTGTCCTCTCCGGCTCTCTCTCCCTCTAGAGAGCCCAGCCAGGCCCCATCCCACCGTGCTGGTCAGCCACACTCGGGCAGCTGTGCAGAACTCCACACCGTGGTCGCCCTCGGGTCTGTCCTTCCCTGTGACGACTGTCCTGTTGGTTTTGACGGTGTCACGTGGCCACGGGGCAGTCGCGTGGCAGCAGGTCTGTCTCTGGTTGCTCCAGGCTGCTCTCTGGCCCCTGCATGAACATCTGACCGTTGCCGGAACTCGGAGAGCCCGGATGAGGCTGGACCTGCTTTCTGGCTTTATTTTTACTTTTAAAGATTTATTTATTTATTTATTTCTGCGTAGAGAACTGGGGTACAGATTAGAGGTGTGGGAGTGAGAGGCTTCATCAGAGACAGAGTGGGGAGCAGAACAGGCAGATCTACTGAGATACACTGCTGAGGGGAGCATCGGGGAGACAGGAGGGGTCTGCTGCACCCTGGGGGTCACCCCCTGCCCGGTGATCAAACTCGTGTTGTAGGGGCTGGTGAGAGCTGATAATGCTGAGACTCACCCCTGCGCCCCCAGGGAGGGCCCCGCTTTCCGATTTTACTGAAGAAGCTTCCAGCTCTTGCTTGTGAAGGAGGGTGTCTGGCCAAGATGGAGTCCAGTGACGCTGTTCCTTTAACAGGTGGTCTTTTCTCCTACAGGAACAACCGTGAACTTTAAGAAATGCCGCTTCGGCATCTACTGAGGTGGTTTCTCTTCTTTTGAAGCATCCCTTCGTCGATTTCCTACCCTCCACTACCCCAGTCCCTGCAAGAAGCCTTTGCCCAGGAGATACAGTAACAGCACCGCAAATTGATCGGCAATATTCCATGTAGAATGTTTGCGCCTCCATTAATAACTTGCTATCTTGGACAAAAGCACTGAGATTAGAAAACAAGCTATTTACATAAGAAGAATAGTATGCTTTCCAGCTTACTGGGAGAGTTTGTTATGAAGTAGGGCGTCTCAAATTGCCCAGTGAAACCCTGAGTCCGGCTTGGGGGGAAGCAATGCATTGTGTTTATTGCTCGTATTTGATTTTGTTTAAGTTTTTTTCATCATGGTACATTTATTCCTGACTTACTTGGGTGAGCCTTTTTCACTGACTATCCAGGTAGGAGAGAAATGCCTGTCGTGACAGTCTCAAGTCCGTGAGGTTATTTCTGTGGCCAGACGTCGTTCTTATCCACCTCTCTGCCATTCTCATGTACGTTTCCTGATGGGCCTGATCAAAGCGCCCCCAGCCAATCCTCAAAGATCCACCTTTGCGGTTTTCTTTAAGTTCTCTTTTGTTCGTTTGATCTCTATTTTAAAAATATAAGCGGATGGACCTAGCCCTGCTGTAACATACTGGAAGAACTCAGGCGCCTTCAGAACAAGGAACAGCCCCCCCACCCCCGCCATCCCCCTCCCCTGCGCTCTCCCTAGACTCTCCATTGCATGGACAGTATTTGTGACAGAAATGGTTCACACAGGGCGCTCTCACCTGCTGTTTTCCCTTAGCACCTCAGAGACCCCCCTCCCTCCACAGTTAGTGACAGCTCTGCCTCTGCCCAGGGCCTCATGCTCAGTCAGGGAGGCAAAGCTCTCGGCAGGTGGAGCTCACCTGTGCAGAGACCCTGCTCTCCCGCAACTCCCCTGGCTCTCCCAGGCCAGGAGTGGTTCCCTGACTTGGTTCAGTGACTGCCCAGTTTTTCATACACCTCTACTGAGGACGTGTGGGTTCCCCCAAGGCTTTTTTTTTTTTAAAGATTTATTTATTTATGCATACAGAACTGGGGTACAGGCCAGAGATGCGGAGGGTGAGAGGCTTCACCAGAGACAGAGCAGGGAGCAGAACAGGCAGCTGGATGAAGGACACTGCTGAGGGGAGCAGCGGGCGGGTCAGGAGAGGTCTGCCGCGCCATGTGGATCTCCTCCAGGGCAGGCGGGAATTGAACTCATGCGGAAGCGGCTTTAGCTTCTTAGTGCTGTGCTTTAACCCGCTGCGCCACGGGGGAGGCCCCCCCCCCCCAAGGCTTCCAAGGCTTTTAACATTCAAAACAAACTTTCTAGGAGGTGAATCTTGGCGCACAGCAAATATTCTGCAAATGTTTGTGTCCAAGACACAAATTTGTCAGGTAAAGGGTCCGACATTGTAGATTATGATGGACTCCCACGCTGCTATGTAACAGCTTTTATTTTACATTCCCAAGTGGTCGAGTTGTTTTAAAATGCTCTTAGTTTGCTGGGCCTCCCTGGTGGCCTCAGGGTTAAGTCTCAGCGCTGTCACCACTGTGGCCTGAGTTCACTCCCCGGCCAGGGCTGACTCACGGGGCGCAGCAGACCCCTCCTGTCTCCCCGCTGCTCCCCTCAGCAGTGGATTTCTGTGGATCCGCCTGTTCTGCTCCCCACTGTCCGTGGGGAACCCTCTCACTCCCTGCACCTCTGGCCTGCACCCGCAGTTCTTCTACACAAAAATAAAGTCTTTAAATCAATGTTCTCAATGTTCTCAATGTTCACCTTATTCACGGGCCTAGGTGGAGACGCTGGGTTCTGTGCTGAGGCGCCCGTCAGGGCAGCGAAGAGTCAGCCACGGTGACTCGGGGTGAGGCAACCAGGCCGCCCCCACTGGACCCGACCCGACCTGTGGCGGGAAGGAGGCGCCGAGTCTGCAGAAGCGCCTGGGTGTGAGTCTGGTCGTTCACCGGAGCTGCCGGACTCCACGGCCTCAGAGCCGGGCGGGGCGCGCACCTGCCAGGGCCACTGAGGCCGGCCGACTGGTGGGTCCGGTGCTTCCGCACCCCGTCCCCCGTCCCCCATCTCACGCTTTCGCACACACCACCCTGTTTGCTCTTGCTGCTTCTGGATTGTTTGTTTGGTGGTAAAGACCCCGCTGAGACAGCTCCCCTCTGCGGACCACAGCGGAGCCGGGCTCAGACCTGACCTCAGCCCTCCGGGCCAGGGTGGGCCAGGCCAGCCGTGGGCCTGCGCCCTCCTCCTCCTTCCTGCCCCGCCCCCCCATTCCTCTGCTTCCTCCTCCCTCCACCCTCATCTCTCCTTTGCGTGATCAGAGCCTCAGAAATCGCCTGTGCTGTTTCATCAGTTGATTCTTCTGCCACAGTTTTTCACAGAAATATTTGGTCTTGGAACATCTGCTACTGGCTGGAACATATTTCTCCTTAGTACTTGACTTTGCACTTCCCGTAGCCGGGTAAGTTCCAGCTCTCAGGTCTGTGACAGGCCAGTGCTCTGGACAAGCAGCTCTGGACCACGTTCGCGGCCAGGGCCGTGGACCCAATGCAAGCCACGTGGGGACTGTGGCTCCGTGCAGACCACGTGGGGGCCATGGCCCTGGTGCAGGCCACACGGGGGGCACGTGGCCCTGGTGCAGGCCACACGGGTGGGCGTGGCCCTGGTGCAAGCCACACTGGGGCGTGGCCATGGTGCAGGCCACATGGGGTGCGTGGCTCTGGTGCAGGCCACGTGGGGGTGTGGCCCTGGTGCCGGCCACGTGGGGGCCGTGGCTGTGGTGCAGGCTCTGTGCAGGCCGTGCAGCTGCCCTCGCCAGTGGTCTCGGCACCGCAGCTAACTGCTCACATTGCAAGAAATGCTGTTCATCGCTGCTTCGGAAATAAAAACGCATCGTTAGGTGCCTCCCGAGGCCTCCGAGCGGAGGTGGCTGCGGCGGACTCAGAATGGGTCCATGCAGCGGCTCCGGGCCGGCCCTGGCTCGGTGTGGCTGCTTCGGGTGGGCCCCCACAAGCCTCCCACCTCTGAAGTCGCCCCAGGGCTTCTGTTGCGCGCCCCTTCCCCACTGAGTCTCTGGCTCCCTTGGCCTGTGGGCAGGCTTCCGGCAGGGCCTTGGGGGCTGTGTCCCGTGCAGGTGCGGGGAGCGCTTTCAGAGCCGCCTCCGGGCTGCCGTGTGAGCCGCTCGCCACCCCGGGCAGTCGGGAGCGGGGCTGCCGCAGGACCCTGTGTACGCACGTCCTCTCGAGGCTGGAATCCTGCTCTCGAAAAACGGCGCAACGCTCCCTCCCTCTCCTTTCCCCTCTTGAAAATATGCTCAATTAAAGAGCTGCTGATCCTGTTCCTAAAAATGAATTTTAAAGAAAATGTCAACCAAAAATACCTGCATGCCCAAACGTACTCCTGGGCCAGTTGTTCTCACCGCAGAACCACGTAACGCTGCCAGCAAGGGGCACGGATTAGGCCCTCGCCACACCCCCTTGTCTGCGGGGTCATAGAGGCCACAGGGGCAAGGTGGGGGGTTCCCCCGTGGGTCGCCCCTGGGGGGCTGGGCCGGGACACACGGCTATTCTAGGTGATTACTGAGTGACCCTCAGCCGTCGGGCTACTCGACGCTAAGTACTGGCCACCCAGACCCTCCTGCTTGCTCCCATTCGTCTGTCCTGGCTGGCGGCAGCACAGGGGCCCCCGCACCCTGCCACGCACACGTGGTCGTTATCTGCTAGGCGCAGGGGCCACCAGGCGTGATGAACAGAGTGGCCAAGCCCCCTCTTCTGCAGCAGTGAGGAGTCTCCCAGCTCAACCGTCTGGAGCAGGCCCATCCCCCAAGAGGATGGGCAGGGAGCGGGCTTCCCAAGGCGTCCCAGCACGCCCTCTCCCTGCCCGCCCTCCACCGCCTCTGCTGCCTCACGGCAAAGAGCCCCAGGCCGTGTCACGTGCAAGCAAGGGGTGGGGCGGGAGGCAGAACCCGCCAGCATGTCCACGGGGCCGAGCCAATGCTAACAAGTGGCTAATGCGAGGACTAGTGGGCAAGGTGGCCATGGCCGCTGACTAGCAGAGCCCCTCTGCCTGCCTGTCTGTCTGCCTGCCTGTCTACCTTCCTGCCTGTCTGTCTGTCTGCCTGCCTGTCTGCCTGTCTGTCTGTCTGCCTGTCTGTCTGTCTGCCTGCCTGTCTGACTGTCTGTCTGTCTGTGTCTATCTGCCTGCCTGCCTGTCTGCCTGTCTGTCTACCTTCCTGCCTGTCTGTCTGTCTGCCTGCCTGTCTGACTGTCTGTCTGTCTGCCTGTCTGTCTGTCTGCCTGCCTGTCTGACTGTCTGTCTGTCTTGGTCACTTCAACGTTCAGTCCTAGCCGCACTTTCTCCTCCTCTACATGAGTTTAATGTGACTTAGCATAAAAGGGAAACTGCTTCATGGAGTGTTCCTAGGAGTCTTAGCAAGTCACCTCATCAAAGGGGACACCGTTTCACCCCTCACCACAGAGGGGGGAAGCCACTCGAGGGAGAAACGCAGCGTGGGCAGTGCGCAGGGATTTGCTGGGAGCAAGTCAGTGACAGAGATGTTTGAGAAGACTGAGCACATTTGATTATAAAATTGGTAGAACGCGATCTTTAAAACAAGGGCTTGCTTTGAAGGTGTGATGATGGCGGCAATGCTGAAATAGTCATCTGCTCGAGACATATTGGTGAAAAAGGCGGGGTTTGAGATTTGCTTTAAAAAAATGTCTTTAGAGGTGAGGTAGAGTGATGTGAGACAAAGTCAAGAAAATGTTCAAGTTCATGATGATGAACTTGAAGCTGGTAAATGGGCACAGTTCTCAACTGAAACTTCCACAATAAAAAGAAAAAAATAAAACTTGTAAAAAATGGCAAGGAGTTACTATAACTCCTGTTGCTTGTAGTTATGGAAATGAAAATAGTCAATGTCAGCATAATTTTGAAGCTCAGAGCTTTAAGTCAGACCAATGACACCGAGAATGGGCTCACGGGTCTCCCGGGGTTCCTGTGGCCAACGGGGCTCTGTGCTGACGTCACTGTGCCGATGTCTGGTCTGCACTGAGCAGGGTTCAATTTTTCTTTTCTCCCTGTTTGTGGATCTAGGTTATTTTTTTGTTTGTTTGTTTTGTTTTTAACAGAACTGGGGTACAGGCCAGAGATGCGGAGGGTGAGAGGATTCACCAGAGACAGAGCAGGGAGCAGAGCAGGCAGATCCACTGCTGAGGGGAGCAGCGGGCGGGCCAGGAGAGGTCTGCTGCGCCATGTGGTCACCTCCGGGGCAGGCGGGAA
>NW_004567103.1:1774399-1775981 GCF_000260355.1 Condylura cristata | reverse complement strand
TTTTTAAACTTATTGCTCCTTTACCGCCTGGTTACTCCATGAAGAGAGAATCTAAGAGCTACTTAATTCTAACTAGATGCTGGATGGCATAAAACAATCATAACATAAGATAGGGGAATGGAAGATTTAGAAACAGTGATTGCAAACTCACAGAAGCAGGGCGTGACTGGGGCCAGCAGGGCCTGGGGGACTGTGGGTCAGGGGTGCGAACCTCCTGCTGCGCGGGAGTAAGACGGACTCGGGAGTGAAGGCCTGACTGCGCGGGGCGGTGTCACCCCTTACTGTGAGACGCACACGTCAAATCCCGCGGCACGCATGTCCGCAGGTACAGTGCTGCGCAGCCATGTCTCAAGAAAGCTGGAGGGGAAATTCTGAAAGGCACAAAGGGAACAGAGCAGGCGGCTGTCTGCAGATAGCACTGGGGAAGCAATTTGGAGAATTCCTTTCTGAAGCGCCTGGTTACCCAGGTCTGAACAACACAGCTCCTAGCCGGGGCTTGCAGAGGAAATGAGACCCGTAATCTGTGCCTAAAGGGTCTGCCTGCCCTACGAGGGGATGGCATGTGGGTGGCTGCTTCTAGAAGATACATTCAGAGCATCCCGGACAGCTGCCTGTGAAGTCTGAAAATACTAAGCCAGCAGCTTGGGTCCCGGTAGAGGCTGAGAAAACGTGCTCCTGGCAGTTGTTTTCTGAAGATCTAACAGGAGTTTCAGGGCTTCCTGAGGCCTGCAAAGAGGCTGGCGAGAAGGGGCACCCCCAGTTCCGGCTGAAGCCCACCCCGGCCCCAAACCTGAGACACGGCCAGTGCTGCAGCCCCTCCCCCAGCTGCCGGAGCACTGGTGTTGACATGAGCAAGTCTACATAGATGGCCAAACGCGTCTTTGCTGCGGGGATCTTCAGCCTAACACCCTGCCCGGGCGTGTTCTGGGCCACCGTGTGGGGTGCAGGCCCTGGGCACGCTGCGGGCCACTACCCCGGGTGCCGGCCCCTGGGCTGACTGACCACGCAATCTCACTCCCTTTTTAAATTTAATCAGCTCGTTTCCCCAGAGAGCCGTTTCTGCGTGGTTTGTCTCCTCAGTCACCCGCCGCGTGTCCCCAAGAAGCCGTGGGGAGACGTAGGTGCAGACTCAAGGCCGGCTCCCTCCCACGCTGGACAGGGCGTGTGTGACTGGACGGACCGAGGGTGGCCGCGCCATCTGGCCAGCCTCCGGACAGTGGACCCCACCCTGCCCTTTGTGAATGGGCCGTTCAGGAGTGTCTCCCTTCTCATCGTGGAGCTTGGCAAAGTGGAATCTGCTGCTGAGCGTGCTCAGCTTTACATAACGGGCCTGGAAGACACCTGACTCGCTCTGCAGTGGGGCCAAATTTGCCGACTCCGGTTAATTCAGTCGCTCCCAGCAGGTGCCCGATTGCCGGATTCATCCGCCCCGGAAAGACCCGAGAAGGCACGTGCAAAGCGGCATCTGAGCCAGAAGCTAAGAATACCAGCTAGTGCTTGGCCCGGCGCAGGGCCAGGCAGGAGCCGCCCGTCCCCGGTGCCAGCCAGCCAGCAGCGAGCCCCGGGCTGCAGGGAAGAGGCC
>NW_004567103.1:1741744-1769876 GCF_000260355.1 Condylura cristata | reverse complement strand
GGCGGGTAGCTTTGAGGGGCCTGCACTTGCTCCGAAAGGCCCGTGCTGGCACCCAGGGTCCCTGACAGGTGGCTGATGGGGGGCGGTGGGCGCTGGTGGAGGTTAAGGTGGCGGAGCCAGGGGGCTGACCTCAGGACGGATGGACAGCTGGCAGCTCATGGAGTGTTTCCCCACCACTCCCAACCTAACAAGTCTCTTTTCTCTCAGCGCAGCTTAAACAAAACAAAAAGAGTTGCTGTCACCCCTTGGCAAACAATCCCTTCTTCTCCTAGAGGTTATCGGCCTTCCCAGCATGGTCTGACCCCTCTCTGGGATCTGCCAGGTACAAAAGGCAGCCAGTGGCCAAGCCCCCGCCCCCACTCAGTCTGCTTTATTTGTTTGAGGGGGGGTCCTCCTTTACTGCCCTGCCCCTGGCTGACCAGGTTAATCCCTGGGGCCTCTCTGGAATGTGCTCGGAATCTTCAAAGCCCTGGGCGGGCCCCTGTGTCTGACAGGCCAGCCAGCCAGAAACTCAAAGGACTCTCAGCTGCCACTCACCTCTGGGAGCCAGAAAGGCCTGGGAGAAGCCCCCCCACCCCGCCTCCCCCCTTGGGTTTCAGCCAGCTAGGGACCCTTCGCCAGGAGCCGGCCAGCTGCCGCCTCCTGCCGTGTCTGTCCTGAAGGGGGGCTGTGCTGGCTAAGGGAGCAACCTGGGGCAAGGCGTGGGGGGCGGCTGGGGGAAGGTCTCCCCCTGGGGCTCAGGCTCCGAGGAGACCTGCAGCGGGACACAGTGAGAGAGTGGGGTGGGCACTGAGGGCGAGTGACCGAGGGGACCCGGCCGCCCACCGCCCGCCGGCGCCCGACCCTCAGGAGGCCCAGCGAGCGTCCTGGCGGGGCAGACACCTGTCTCCCACAGCCAGCTGGTCCAGAGGTCGCTGCCCTGTGCGGGGCTCCCGGGTGCTCTGAAGTCCCTGCGGCCAAGGGGCCTAAGTGTGAGCCAGGGCAGATGGCACCACCTCCCACAAGGCCCCAGCGATGACACCTGGAGCAGGTCCTGGGCCCCCACTCCGGTGCTGGCAACTGCTGAGCTGGTTCCTCTTATCTCTTGAGCATCTTGATGCAAATTCCTGTCCCTGGGGTGGGGTGGAGCAGAGCACTTGGCTGCTCAGGCTGGCAGGCTGTCTGCACGGTGTGGCCACGAGGCGGGACAGGCCGGAGGGGGCCTGCAGCTGTGTGGACAGACATGACCCTGTCACACACCAGATCAGCCCTCCACCCACTGCGGGCCCCCAAAGCAGGAATGACGTCAAGAGGGCATCCCCGGTGGCCTAGGGGGTCAGTCCCAGTGCTGTGGCACTGGCCGCAGCCGCTGCAACGCAAGTCCAAGCCCCCGCCAGGGAGGGACCCCAGGGCGCAGCAGACCTCTCCTGTCTCCCCACTGCTCCCTCAGCAGTGAGTTCAGTGGATCCGCCTGTTCTGCTCCTCACTCTGTCTCAGGTGAAGCCTCTCAAACCCCCCCCCACCCCACACACATACCTCTGGCCTGCACCCAGCCCTTGTGTATTCATAAATAAATAAACTGTTTTAAAAACCATAATGCAATGAGCTTCTTCAAACCAAAACTTTTGTGTAATTTTTTTTTAATTCATACAGAACTGGGGCACAGGCCAGAGGAGCAGGGGTGGTGAGAGGCTTCATCAGAGACGGAGCAGGGAGCAGAACAGGCCCACGGATGAAGTGCACTGCTGAGGGGAGCAGCGGGCAGACAGGAGAGGTCTGCCGCGCCCTGCGGGTCACCTCCGAGGCGGGGATCGAACTCGCACTGAAGCGGCTGCCGCCACCCTGCAGTGCTGCGTCCTAGCCCGCTGCGCCACCAGGGAGGGCCAGCTTTTGTGTGCTTATGCTATTATTTGCACAGGATAAAATCGAAGGCTAGAATTGCTGGGTCAAAGAATGCAGGGACCCTGCAGCTTTCGACCTCCGGGGGCCTCCACTGGCCCACCCCCAAGGGCTACTTCCCACGCCCAGTAGATTGTCCTTCTCACTCCCCTGCCCGCCCTGCCAGCCCGCAGGATTATCACTTTAGGTCTTTAGCGCTATCGGGGAAACAATACACGTCTTCACTGTTATAGTCAGACAAAGTTTATTAGTTCATCAAAATGAAAATGCCCGCCTGGAGCCGCCAGCAGTCTCCTTGGCGAGGACTGCTCCCACAAACCCAAGCTGAGGTGCGATTCTGGGGCGGGGAGAGGGACTCGCTGACCTTCAGAAGGCCATGACCCCTGAGAGGAGGGCGCTGGGCCTACCGTGTCTCCACCGAAGATCTGCTAGAGGGAGCAGCACAGGGCTCGTCTCCCCCTCACCACTGCTCGTGCCTCACAGGGACCACGCGTGGGGGCCACGCCTGGGGCCACGCCTGCCCCCCATCTGCTTCCTAATTTGAAAAGACCGACTTGACCTCCGGGCAGTGGACTCCTGCAGGATGGGGCCTGTGCTGGCGGCTCAGCCTTGCTCCCCCACCAGCTAGACGGGAAGGGGCACCCCGGAAGCTTCCACACTCACCAGGGAAGTGACGAGCTCCCCGGTGCCGGTGTTTTCAAGTTTTTTTGTTGTCTTCAAAGTGTTCTTTCATTTCCATGTTGTCCACCACGATGCCACATTATTTCATACTTTCTTAAATGAAGTGATATTTGAGGGCTAAGTAGCTTTCAGCGATGGGAGAGAAGACTCAGGAAGGGAGGGGAAAGGGGCCTGGGAAGATCGCCGGGGGTGTCTGCTTTCAAATGGGCGGGGGAATTCTGTGACCGCACAAAACGTGGACGGTGAGGATGTCTGTCCAGCAGGGACTCTGGTGGGCTGGTCCTTAGGAGGGAGAATCCAGCACTCGTATGTGGAAGATTTAGGGAGAGACCAGCCCTCAGATAACACCCAAATTTAACTACAAAGCAGTGAAGGTTTAAAGTAAAGTAAAAAAAAAAAAAAAAAGTGGGGGGTGGGCCGTGGCTGCAGGGATGAAAGGGGCTGATGTGTGAACTCTGTGGCAGCAAGTCTCGGGGTCAGCCTGGCAGAAGCCGCTCCACAGGCCGCAAGCAGGTTTTTCTAGCTCAGCTGTTTGTGAAAAATAAATCTGGGTTGGAAGGGCTACAAGCATTGTGCAATTTCTCATCCGAGAGAGGTCATGCTCAGGCTAGCAAAAAGAGGCTAATTTCAACCACAATGAGCGCCTTTTCCCTCGGGAACCCTGCATTTCTCCAAAACAGCAAAAAATGCGTGCGTTTCAACAGCCTCATTTCTGGATCAATACTTTCCAAGGAAGGAAAGAAATTACAATCTAGGGAAAGCAGAACAGAACAGTTTAAACTCTTGCCACTGGCCTCTTCTCAATCACCAGAACGGAGTGGCCGGGACTGATAGAGGCCTTCATCTCTCTGTCATTTCTCTGGGCCAGGTGCATTTCCCACAGGCCCTGTTCATTTCTCAGAGGGGCCATATGAAATAGGCCCATTCAGTGCCCCGGCAGAGATCAGTAACTGGCTTAAGGGAATAGCATTTTCTAGGTGTTCAGCAACAGAACAACAGCAAGTCGCTCCCTTCCAGCCACCAAGGCGCTCTTCTGCACAGCTCGGTGGCACAGAGGCCTGTTCGGACGTGACACTCTGCCCCAGGCTGTCACAGGAGCAGACAGAAGCCGTCTCTCACCCGCAGCTCCCCTTGGGCCGGACCATCAAACAGCAGACAGAGTAGGAGAAAAGAACAAATGTAATTCCGTTCCTGTGGAGAAACCACATGGTTGTAGATTCTGAAGTAAGGGAGGCCTCTGGGGGTATGGCTCCCGGGCTAGGCTGGGCCTGGGGCCTCAAGGAAAGGGGAGGCTGGTGGAAGATGCGGGTGAGCACCAGAAGCTCAGGGAAGCTTTCAACAGACCTGGACAGCAGATAGCCACCACGATTTCATCAGACAACCAAAAGTTAGCTACAGAAAGCAACCCGACAGAGCCAGGACTCTTGACAGCAATGCAATCTAGACAACCCAGAACCTAAGGAAGTAGGAGAAAAACACCCACTGTGTCACCATTTTGGCCGCTATGACTTTAAATTTTTCCTTTAATCCCACTTTATCTGCCTATAAAATCTAAATGATAGTTGCATAAACTTTGGCATCTAGACTTTTGAATTGAACATCTTTGTCATAAAGGTTGTTTTGATGGCTGTATAGTATTCTACCGCTGAGTGGGTTGTTTGCAGATTCTGTAACTTATCTCGCCAGGTCTCTTAATGCTGAGCAGGGAGGTGATTGTTTATTTTACATTTTAGCAAGTATAAATCATGCTATTATGAACCTAGTTAAACATTTATGTGCCTTCTTAAAGGACAAACTGGGACATATGCAAAATTCTAAGTTGATGAAATGAGCAAACACTGAATCTGGGTTGAGCAGCACCAAGCCAGAGTGGTTAGGAGCACTGCACTGAAGTCCCGTCGGAGAAAAGGCAGCAGCCAGGCTGAGGGGTGCTGACGGGGCTCGCTGACTGCACACTGGCCGCTTGTGATCAGCACCCCGGCTACGGGGCTCTGTAAGCTCGAGACACTAGCAGGCTTAAACTGGGGACTGTTGCTACGCCTCTCCTCAGTCAGTGATCTCCTTTATTAGCTGAACAGCACAGGTGTGAGCCGTGGCTCGGTGGCCAAGGCAGCGAAGCCCGACTCCCGAGAGGAGGGAAGGCACTACTAGACATTGACAAGGAAGCCAAGAGCAAATGCAGTTTTCTTCTTCCTCTTTTTTTTTTAAGGTTTATTTATTCATGCACACAGAGCTGGGGTACAGGCAGGGGTGCAGGGAATGAGAGGATTCACCAGAGGCAGAGTGGGGAACAGGACAGGTGGATGGATTGAAATCCACTGCTGAGGGGAGCAGCGGGGAGACAGGAGAGGTCTGCTGCGCCCTGTGGTCCCTCCCTGGCTGAGGATCGAACTCGCGCTGCGGCAGCTTCCTGGTGCTGCGCTTTAAGCCACACTGCCACCAGAGAGGGCCCTGTGCAGATTTTCTTCCGTGTTTAGGAATCTGTAGTGGGGACCATCGAGACCTCATGGCAAGACGGATGTGGGGGCCCCATCTCTCCGAAAACATCACAGAGCCTTTCCCAAAGTGGGAGAGGACCCCTCTCTCAGGGCAGGACCCAGGGGTCAGTGGTGGCCTGAGAACTTCAGGGGGCCTGTTACTAGCCCTTCAAGAAGCCAAGTTGAGTTGAGTGAAAGCCTAGAAGGCTAGGAGAAGCCTCTGTTCTTGCCTGAGTCCCGTGTCCCTCCCCAATCGGAGAAGAAACTCTCGCTCTCAACTTCCGTCTCCTCCTAACCAGAGAAGCGCGATCCCGCTCTCCAGAATGCGCTGGCTTGGAGGGGCTCATCTAGCTGCCCCGACCTCTCCCTGAGACCCTCTTCTTTACTTCAGAACTTAGAGGCAATCACCTCCCCGCTGCAGGCCTTTGAGGGCGCCCCCTTTCTCTCTGGACTCCCAGGCCCCTAAATCCCCTGGTCTGCTCCACTATGCTTACAACTTACACTCTTGCCAGGTCTCCCCATGGATGTTATCAAATTGTTTTTCCTTTGCTCCCCCACCTGCTGAGCCCTGGAGGCCCAGAAGAGCCAGGAAGGTTGGGGTGTGATTTCCTTTGCACCCCAATACCTGCAGCCTGCGATGACGCAGGTGAGAAAAGAGCTTGGACAAAGGGCCCCAGCGGCCTGTCTGCTTTTCTCTTCCTCCTCGCCGCCACGGCTGGGCACTTCCCAGGGCTGAGCCCCGTCTCAGTGTGACGCATGCTAGGAGCCGTGGAAGCTGCCGCCAGAAACACGTGGATTTGTGACAGTGATATTCCCAGTCAGGGCAGCGCCTTCACACCTCTCATCCTGTAACGACAAGGCTTCCAGAATGATGAATTTGGATGACCGAAGAAGCCCTCTTCTCCCAGAACATCTGCCCTGACCGCTGACTCGTGCGTCGCCTTGCGGAGACTAAAGCCCGGTGACAGAAACCACCCTGCTGCGTGGGCAGCCTTAGAGACAAAGTACAGGAAGCCACGGAAACTTGTATTTCAGATCAACAACAAATAATTTTTGTAGTAAATATGCCCCAAATGATGCTGCGCACCGTTCCTCCCCAGGGGCCATCCCTCGCCCCTCCCCCCCAAACAGCCTGTCTCCTGGGAAGAAAGCTGCCGGGCCTGGCCGCCAGGCACAGGAGGACAGACCAGCAGCTGATCGTCAGAGTGGAGAAAACCATCCTGGGCCCTTATCAGGCTGGACGACTCCTCAAACAGCATCAGACGGGAGCCAAGGAAAAACAACCGTTTACTAACATGCATTTGGAGAAGGTACAGAGCGTGACTGCTAAAGAGTTACGGAGCAAACCAGGGGTGTTTATCCTGCACTCGGGGCCTGGGGCCGCCGGGGAAAGGGGACCTGTCGCACCAAAGCAAGGGGGAGGGAGAGAGGACACCCGCTGAAACCCTACATTCGGGGACACCCCACAAACTGTTCGTTCTCCCGGGTCACGAAAGGGCAGCGGTGATAGCGTGTTTGATTAGGGAGGGAGACAGACGCTGGGCTGGGCGAGATTAGCTCCAGCTTAGACGCTGGGCTGGGCGAGATTAGCTCCAGCTTGTCAGGGAGGAAGGAGGAGCCAGCGTGGACGCTCCTCCCCAGCCTCCCGCCTCCTGCTCTCTCCCCTATACCGTCAGTCTTCTCTGCGTCCTGGGGAGAGACCCCCGAGGCTCAGGGCCCCACAGACCCCGGCTCCCACACCGGGGTGACAGGATGCGCAGTCTGGCCAGGGGACGCTGTGGACCCTTGAAGGGAGATTGACCCCACAGACGCTTGGTGTTTAAGGACAGAGCAATTTCACTCTTGGGGGCTGGCGGGGCTACCCTGACCTCTCCCCGTGGCGTGCTCCCGTCTCCACCCTGGACGAAGTGGGGAGAGCCACTGGGTCCAGAGCCGGGTGTGGGCTGCGAACTCACCCCAGCCCTGGCTCTCGGTGTGTACCCGCCCCAGCGGGCCGGGGGGCGGCTGCTCACCGAGCTCAAGCGGCTGCTCCGTGGCGTGGCGGAGGGACGGAACAGAACAAGGCCAGATGCCCCCGGGCACCCAGATCGCCAAGGGGGCCCCCAGGAGCTTGCAGGCTTGGGGGTGCTGGAAGGGCCCTCTGACATCTGGGCCAGGGTTTCTGATAGCTGGGGCTGTGTGTCGGCGCGCGAACTGCCTCAGTTCAAAGTGTCCATCGACGTCCTTTACTGACCTGTGTGATCTTAGACAAGTGATTCAACCGCAGAGTTTACACCTCTGAAAAGAGCGCGTTATGCCTGTGTCGGGGCCCCGCGAGGCCAGGGGGGATGCGGACGCCGTTCGGCCGCGCACGGCAGCTGCTTCCAAGCTTGTCCTCGTTGCTCTGATGTCCACTATTCCTCGATGACTTTGCCAGGAAACATTCTGAGCAAGGGCCACTCCTAGGGGGCATGGACTGAGCCCCCTTCTCACCCCCAGGTCTCAGACCCACGGGAGCGCTCAAGTTCCCTCACTGGCAGAAGCAGGTGAAGCTGTTTCTGCTCGCCCAGCTCCCGGGCGCCATCGCCCCAGCTCCCGGCACGTCTACTGGCGCGTGCATGCAGGGACACACATGGACGCGCGGACACGCGTGGACACGTGGACAAGCCCCGCCACTCACGCACACCCAGGTGTGCACACGCCACCCCCTTCACTCGCCCGTCCTCCAGCCAACTTCTTTAATAGTTCAGTAGCTTGAAATTATTCATAGCAAATTTTTTCTCTATTTTTGTGCATAATTGAATAATCCAACTACTTAACAAAGAAGGACTTGCTATTCCTGGCTTCCAGGGCACTGTGGGGAGGAAAAGGCTTCCTTCTACCCTTCTGGCTCTCTGGCTGATCTAATCAGCAGATTGACATGAAACAGATTAACAGGAGAAAAGCAAACTTAATTTCCTACATACGGGAACCCACAGAGGCAGAGAGAGTTTAATCTGTCTCTCCGGTCATGGAATGGGGAAGGCTGGGGCTTCCGAGGGAAGGGGGGTCACTGGGTGAGATGCTGGGTCACCGTATGTGCCTGACTCACATACATATGCAAAGCTGCCCAGGGGCCTCCCTGGTGGTGCAGGGGTTAAGTCTCAGCACATGAAGCTATGATCAGCCAGGGCCTGACCTCCAGGGCTCAGCAGACCTCTCCTGCCCTCCGCTCCCCTCAGCAGTGGATTTCAGTGGCTCCACTTGTTCTGCTCCCCACTCTGTCTCCCCCACCCCACCCACACCTCTGACCTGCACCCCAATTCTTGCATGCATTAAAAAAAATAAAAAAGCTGCCCTGGCAGTAACTCTCCTGCAAATGAGTCGCCCAGCCAAGCTCCTGGGGAAGTTGAGGGGCGGCAGCTGCTCCCTCAGGAGCCTGCGGGGTCTCCATTGCCTCCAGATCAAACTAATCCACACCAAAGTGCTCTTCTTGGTCAGCCGGGGGCAAGCTCCTTCCTCAGGTGTGCGTGGGGTCACAGACACAAGGGCTCGGGGGATTCCCAGCTGATTACTTACACCCCACTGTCAGCTAAGGAAGGGACTGGGGCCCTGGGTGGGGAGGCGCGGGGGTGGGGGGGAGGAGGCAGAGGGTCGATGCCCTGCCGGCAGGTGAGGCGGGGGAGGACTGTCTACAGATGGCCCCTTGGCAGTGACCTGCCAGCGGAAAGCCCTTTGTAGTGGACTCGCTGTACAGAACCGGACATCCAGACTACGGTCAGCGTCAGGGAAGGCACAGCGCTGTCCCTGCTCCGTCATTGTCTCCCTGTCTCCACCTCCACACAATCCGTGCTCTAAAGCGGCATGCTCGGGGCGCCAGTCCTGAGACCGCCTGAGCCTGCACAGGCAGCAGCATCGCACCAGGCTTCCCGGCGAGCCCGCGGGCGGCTCAGGGCCTCCCCGATCCCGTCTCTGCAGGCCCGGAGGCGCTGCAGTCGGGGCGGGCACAGGGCGCGTCTCCCCCCCACCCCGGGCTCTTCTAATACTGGATGAATGGACACATTAACATCAGACAGGCTAGTGGGAGAAAACCCCCAAACTTAAGGGGGTCTGCGTAGCTGTAAATGCTACAGCCAGACAATGCCGGCGGCACAGCCGACCTCTTGCCCTCTTGCCCGCCCGCCCCACAGGGGCCGTTTCAGAGCTGGCCTGGCTGACGGTGCTGGTGGGGCCCCCGGGGGGGTGGGCTGCGCAGGGGTGCGGCAGGCTGCCAGCACACGCAGGGCCGGGCCAGGCAAACGGGCGGCAGGCACCCCCAGGGGAAGAGGAACAGGGTCCCCACCTGCTGCGGCCTGCGGCGTCGGGTCAGCACCATGCCGGCCTGCTTTCCCGGCGTGGCCAAGGGGGCAGGAAGCCTTGTCAAGCTCAGCGCAGGTAAGGGAGCTCCTTAGGCCAATAGCGTCTGCGTGTCGCCTGCGGCCTTGGTTGGGGTGGAGGGGCTGGTGCCCGCCTGCTGCCAGCGCGCCCTGCGCGCCCGGCGCCCTGGCAGCACTCAAGCCCGGAACACCCACCGAGGGCGCTGGAGGCTCCTGTCCATCTCCCGGATCGGCCGAGCCTGCCCCGCGCCCATTGGCGCAACACGCAGGCTCCAGGCTGGCTCCGCTGGAGAAACGAGCGCACTGCCCGAGGACGGCTGTGCCGAGGCTGCGGCCAGAAGCAATTATCCGCTTGGCTCATTAAGACGCCAGCAAATGCTGACGGCCGCAGTTAGCCAGAGCTCAGCTGCCCGCTGCGCTGGGGCGGGAGCCGAGGCTGGCGGGAGGGGGTAGAGCTGGCCTGGCAGAGACCAGCGTCCGCTCTGTTCTCTTGTTTGGGGGGCGGGGTGCAGGGCATAAAAAGCGAGGTGACTCCTAGGCAATCTTCTGACTTCCCAGCGTTGGGGTCTGTGGTGAAAGACAATGTCTAGAACCCCATGATGTCGCCACCTTATCCTGAGGCCCCCGGGCGGGGGTGGGGGGCCTCAGCCTGCACAGCACAGCCTTGCCCACATTTCTGGATGTTTCCTGGCCCCGCCTGGCTCCTCTGAGGGGCAGACAGGACCCCAGGGCAGGTGCCCCCCTCGCTGATGACTCCCCAGTGGAGAGAAGACGGGGTGCGAGGGATGATGAGCCTCGAAACAGCAACATACGCAGCATCTGCATGCTCCGCTCAGGGCCAACGTGGGGTTCCCACGGCACCCCCTTTTCTGTAAAGTGACCACCTTGGAGATGAGCCAGGAAGGGAGTGTCCCCGCCAGGCTGCCCCCTAAGGGCAGGAGGTGCCGCCCGCTTCCTTCTCCTGCTCGTGGGGGCTGCACAGAGGAGCCCAGCCGGGGCGTTTCTGGGACCTGCAGTCTCTCGTGATTTCTGCTCCTTTGGGTGCTGAGACTGCACCTTCATTCAAAACCCCCCGGGTTGTCACTTGCCCAGAGCAGAAGTGCAGACCTGAGGACCCCCAGAGAGTCCCCCCGCGGGTGACTTAGGTGGCACTGCCGGTGCCCGGGAGCCCCAAAGAGGAGGCTGTCCCCCGAAGTTGCTGATGGTGCCATCTCCCTTTGGCCCAGACACCCCCTTTCTTGTCTTTGTTCTGTGTCTGCCTCAATTTTCCACTTTCCCTGGATTTCCAAGGCCCCTGTTGTGTCAATGAATCTTGGTGCTGAAACTCCAAGAGCTGCAGCCTCTGGCTTTCAGAGTCACACCGGGACGGGAGGACAGTGAACGGCAGCCGAGTCCGGATAATGGGCGAGCAGTGGACACTTACAGGGGGGGTAGACTGAAGGGGTGCTGTAGCAAGGGGCTCCCCGGGGACCCCCGGTGGGCAGCAGGACCCTCCCTGCCCCACCCCTGCTTTTCTCCCACATTCCAACTCTCTGGTCAGTGCTTTAAGCTAGTGCCCAGTGCTGGGGCCAGGGGGACCGTCAGCCCTAAACCCTGCACTATGGAATGGGCCTGAGCAGGAGGGCCCCGGTGAGGGCCAGGAGGGCCAGGGGTGGAGGGCCAGGAGGGGGTGGGTGGTGGGGCCGGTGAGGGCCAGGAGGGGCCCGGCCTCTGGGCTTCCAGGGAGGCCACTCGGCCACTCCTGGGCCCTGCTCCTCTTGGCTCCAGGTGAGCAGGGCCCCACCTCAGCCATTCCCAGGCACAGCTCCGCAGCCTGGCCAAGCCGAGGGCGACTCATCCCACCACTTCAGAGCCCCAGGGGCCCTGCCCAGAAAGGCGGCCCTGCTGGCCCCGGGAGGGCGACCGAAGGACCAGCCTTTAGCCTTCCTCCGCAGGGCAGAAGAGCACGTTGTGCAGTTGTGACAGGCAGCGCGTGACTCATCCCCAGCAGCATGTCACAACTCCCATGAGGTGGGGTCCGCCTTCCACTCAGCAGCGCTCGGACACGGGAAGTGAGAAGCCACTGGCCTCCGGAGGGGTTTCTAAGGCCAGGCCAGACAGCCCCGCCCTGGCCGGAGCCCTCCCAGAACATCTGGCCCTCTCTGCTGAGTCCGGCCTTGCGCTGGATGCAGGAGCCGGTTCTGCGCAGTCTCCCTGGGGGCTGAGAAGCTCTCTCAGCCTGGGGGTGTGCGGGGACAAGTCAGCTACGAATGAGTGTCTTCTTTCAAAGCAACTTCGAGAAGAAGCTCTTTCGTCTGATGCACCGAGGGGAAAGTTTGTTTCAGATGACGCTGTAAATGCACAACTTTAGTTTCATGGGTCCAGGAGCTACCAGTTTTGTCGTGCAACTGCAGCAACACCCCCGCTGGCGTGCTCGGGGACTGAGGGCCGCGCTCGCCCTCGAGTGAGGTCTCCTGGCGTCGGGCACCTTTTCTTGCAAAAGCACTTTTGTATTACATCTTATAAAATGCTCAGGTATGACTTCTTAAGTGGAACAAACCCTCCAAAGCTACTTACGAAGCCATGTGAGGGCCAAACCCCAGGCTCTTACCATCTCTACCCCGACACCCCAAGTTTCCACATCCGTCTTGCCCATACATTCCGTCTTCCAAAACATTCCGTAACTCAGTTTCAATAAACAGCCCCTCCCTCCCTTACCCGTGTCACCACGGCCAGGACGCCCCTGCCTCAAACAGGCCAGGCAGGGCTCACCAGAGGAGGGCCGCAGGGCTGCGCCCTCGGTCCTGGAGTCGGCCTGCGGGTGGGAGTGTTGTTGAGGTTGCAAAGGTGTTCACGGGGAGGTGGCAGACGGAAACGTGGTCCCGCAAGCACCAGCTCCCCCGCCGGTCACAGCCAGCGGGAGACTGACGTGTCCACGCTGACAGGCCCCCCGTGGGGTCAGTGACAGAACTGAGACCCCCCCAGAGCACCTGGTCTGCTTATCCTTGGGGTCTCGTGGGTCCTCAGAACATCCTGAACTTCATTCCGACTTCCCGTTTTCCTAGTTATTTCGGAGCCACCGGAATGTTTGGATCTTTGAGACATCATTGCCCTTTCTGACCCAGTCTGTGCTGGGGGCCACTTGGGGGCCCTGCCGTGTCTCTAAACAATAATTAAGAGGTCTCACACGATTTTGGAACTAAACGCTCTCATTTAAAAAGAGGTGATGGCCAAATCCCCACTGCACGAGATAGTGTTCAACATCACCTTAAAATCCTGATGCATGGAGATACAGAGATGAATTAAACATTTTCTCTTTCATTCTTTAACCGTTTTTTGCTATATAAATAGCACTGCTATTATTACACACTATTCTGAACGTTCTAGTCAATTTGATAAGTAAGATATAATTACTGGAAAGAGACTGAAATTATCATTAGTCACAGTTGTGATGAAACCCAAAGCTATCAGAACTAAAGAAGAACAGCAAGACTATGGTAAATATATGTATACTGTGTGTGTGTGGCGAGTGCTTTCTTTTCTGTAAGAAATCACTGTAGAAAACTTCGCAGAGGGCCCTCCCTGGAGGTGCAGCGGGTCACAGAGCAGCACTGTGAAGCCCTTTACAGCCGCTGCAGCACGAGTTCGATCCCCGGCCAGGGAGGGACCCCCAGGGCGCGGCAGACCTCTCTGTCTCCCCGCTGCTCCCCTCAGCAGTGGACTCTTCTGCCTCTTCTGTCCCCACTGTCTCTGGTGACTCCTCTCACCCCCCATATCTCAGGCTTGTACCCCAGTTCTTGAACACACAAATGAATATTTTTTAAAAAGAAAATTCAGAGACAAAAATTTGAATAATGACATGAGAGTGCTATAGTGTGAATAGTACGCATACGCTCTGCAGCTTCCCTCTTGGGAACCTTAAACAGTAGCAGTCATTCACCAGAGGCGTCAGTGAGAAAAGGCCGCAAGGGCAGAGCCCCAGTGTTGGGGGGTAACGAGCCAATGTAAGTGGATGTGCCGGAAATGGAGAAACGATGATCCCCATCAGGTCATTAGCACACCCGCTGTCCCCATAGCGACATTTCTCTTCTTCATTTTGTGGGAAGAGCGTTGAAGATCAGCCGTTTCAGCAAACTCAAGGACGCCACAATGGGACTCTGGGCTGTCCACACGTCCGATCTAGCGGCGCGGGTCACTCGAGCCTGGCGGCCGAGCGCACCTGCCCTCCCCAGCACAGCCCGGCTGACCCCGCTGGCCTCTGACCCCAGCAGCCTGGCTTCGTATCCACAGACACACGCAGCTCATTGCAGTTCTCATTCTCCTCGGGCTCAGGCCCCCAGGCTGCAGCACGGAATTTCCTTTTCCAGGGGGGAGCGGACGCACCCAGGTGACGTTTCCTGGAGTCCCGCTGCCTGGTGGGGCCGTCTCACGCCCAAGGGCCTGGCAGCTGGAAGCCTGACTTGCGATTCTTTCCCACTGACGAGCATGTGCTCACGGTCCGAATTGGGGGTCCCTTTCTCCAGCGCCCTCTTCCTGCTCCGTGGTGGGGAGCAGCCCTTGTCCTCCGGGGTCAGCCTCAGCCAGCGCAGCGACGCCCACCTCTGCCCACCTCTGCCCACCTCTGCCCACCTCTGCCCGTGGCCAGAGGCCAGAAGAGCCGAGGGTGTTGGAGCATTGATGTCAAGGGCAGGGCAGCCCCTGTCTCTGGGACAAGCCTGAGACCTTAACATGGCCAAGGAGACACTACCAGAAGTCCAAGGGGTGCCCAGAGCAAAGCTGTGTGTTGGGGAGCCTTGCTGGGCAGAAGTGACCACACTGAGGGGATATAGCTGACAGCGGCCTCCGTGTGAGGGGACGACATGGCCAGGAAAGACTGACTCGGTGGGGTCCTGCCATGCCCCTGGCCACGCCCCTGGCCACAGAAAAGCCAGGGAGCAGCAGCAGGAGAGTGGAGCCTGCCTGCCGGAGCTGACCGCTGGGGGCGCAGGCCCAGACGCGCCTCACTGTCTCCTCTGGAAAAGGGTCTCTTCAGCTCCTCGGCCTTTCCAGTTGGGCTGTTCGTTTCGAGCCGTTGAACGGGATCAGTTCTTTATCTGTTTGGGTCCGGGCCTTGCCAGAGGTGTGCCCTCCCTCCAGCGGGTCCTCCGGAGGGATCCTCCCTCCCACCAGCCCCCTCCCCACCTTGCCCTCCGCCCCTCCGTCCCGGGGTCCTCCCTCCGGCATGGTCTTCTCTGCTGGTGTTTCCTTAGCTACACGCGTGCCTGCCTTTGCTTCCAGTCACGGCAGCGACCAACATGGGCCGAGCGCGTGCTCCTCCCAGGAGTGGCCTCCTCCCGTGGCCGGGGTCTCGCACGGCTCCGCTTTGCGTTACTTTGCGTTGATGCCAGATGGGCTGTGTGTTTCCGCCGCGGCTGCGCGGTTTCCCAGCCCCAGGGGTGACGGCCGAGCCTTTCCCGCTGCTCTTCCCAGTCACCTGGCCGGACTGCCGGGCAGACCCCGGGAGGCGGGCGCAGCGCTGGGAGGAGAAGCTCGGGCCCAGAGGCGTCTGTCTCCAAGCCTGAGCCCCGGGGCAGCTGTTGGGGGGGGGGCTCCCTAAATTACACCGTATCCATGGACTAAAGCAAGGGCTGTTTCCGCTGGGACTGCGTGAATCAGGGTGCGGCTGGCCGCGAGGGCGCTTACCAGGGGTCCCCAAAGCGTTCGCCCAGCGGCTGTGTCCCAGCTTCAGCTAATCAGCAGGTCAGCCTGGCATTTTCCATCCCAGGCTCCACAGTGAGGCGCGCAGCGGAGGCCAGTCTCACTGCTGCCCACAGAGGCAGGAAAGGGAGAGGGAAAAGATGCCCAGAATGTCCAAAGTAGCAAAACACTTGTGCAAAGCAGACGCGCACTCAGCTGCCAACGGCTGAGTGGGTGTCAAGCTCTCCCTGCGCTCCCGCTGCAGCCCAGAGGCTTTCGTGTGTCTGTGACTGCTGGCAGCTTCCGGCACCTTCTCCCCGGGGCCCGGGGACATGGCAGGGGGACATTCTTCTGGACGGTCGCTGCGGACTTCCAGTCACCTGACCTGTCTATGGCAAACGGTTTAATTTTGTAATCGGGAGGAGAAAAAAAGATGAACACTTCCTAAGAGAACTAAGAACTGCATTTTTAAAGAAAACTTGTTCTCATGTCAGTGTTCTCAAGTCAGATACACTGGCCAGTAAGTAGATAAAATATCATTATCATCACCTAGAAGGCTCAGCTTACATCTGTTGGCATTTTGCAATCTAAAATACATTTTGCTTGGCTGTAATTTTTTTTAAAGATTTATTTGTACATACAGAACTGGGGTACAGGCCAGAGGTGGGGGGTGACAGATTCACCAGAGACAGAGTGGGGAGCAGAACAGGCAGATGGACGAAGTCCACTGCTGAGGGGAGCAGCGGGTGGGTCAGGAGAGGTCTGCCGCGCCCTGTGGTCACCTCCGGGGCAGGCGGGGATGGAACTCACGCTGCAGTGGCTTGAGCTTCTCAGTGCTGCGCTGTAACCTGCTGCGCCACCAGGGAGGGCCCTTGGCTGTAATACTTTAAAATCAGACCTCGTGCACTCCAACCTCACTATGTCAGCCCACGTGTTGAGAGACACCGCACCCCTGTGCCCAGCCCCTTGAGCTAAGAAGATGGGGGGGCGCTCCTTGCAGCCGACTCCCCTCAGCGCCCGGTGCTCTGGTGTGTCCCCTCGTCCATCCCGGGCCCTTGTCTGCCTCTAGCCGGAGGCACCTCTGGCAGCAAGCACAGCAGGGCAGCGTCTGCGCTGGCCCTGCCCACTGGGCCAGCTCTCCGCCCCCGCACGGAGCACCCGACACCCACCCCGGCGTCCTGGGCTGACACGGGCCAGCACCCGCGTGCAAACCCATCCCCCCAGTGTCTGCTCTTTAGTCTGGGTGGGAGCCAGTGCAGGCAGCGGCCTCGTGAGAGGGGTCAGGTGCTGGCACCGTGCCCGTGGGCAGTGTCTTCCAGGGAACGAGCTTGTCCGGGCTGTGGTGGGCACAGGAGTGCCCCGGTCATGCCCCGGCCTCCTCTGCATTTCACCGTGCCCCGAGACGCATCGGCGGGGTGATATCAGAACGGGGTTCCCGCCACGGTGTCCCGGAGGGCTCACACGGAAGCGCTTTCTCTCCAGCGGCCCCCCAGCACCTGGGCTCAGCCTTTCCAGGAGGGGCTCCTCTTTTGGCGAAGGATACTTGGGGACCACTCGCTGGGCCCGCCTGTGCACGCCTGTCCTCCGCTGCCCCCGCTAGAGAGACTTGGAAGTGAAAGGCTGGAGCCACTGCACCTGGCAGGGAGGGCCAGCGGGCAGGGCAGCGCAGGGGCCCGCCTGGTTTTCGATTGTGGCTGACTTTCCATAAACCGTCCCTAAATAGCCGGCCGGCGCCCTTGGAGTGAAGTCAGGCGGGCACTTCCCCTGGACACAATTGCGTGGGCTTTGCCTGGGGCTCTCCCATCCCGGAGAGGAAGCAGCTGGGAGGGAGAGGCCGCCCGCCCGCCTTCTCTCCCGGGCACAGGGAGCTGGCCGGGCGCGGGAGGGGGAAGCGGCTGCGCTGGACACCGGCAGCAGCTGCCGTGGGTGTGACCGGCCCCCGCCAGGGCGCACAGAGCCGCAGGGCCGCCGCACCAGGTCTGAGCAGCGCGTCTCAGCACTCACAGTGCCAAGGGGGTGCCAAGGGCTGAGGCGCGTCCCCAACCTAAGGGCCTGTCGGAAAGGCCAGGGTGGGAGAGTGACCTGGGGTCACCCCGCCCCACACCACACCTGCACCAGACAGCAGAGGGGCTGGACCCATGCTCTGTCCCCTGCCCTGTGACGCTGGGAGAGGAGACTGGGCAGGGCCGAGCGTGGCACCTCCAGAGGGTCTCGGCCACGGCTGTGTAGGAGGGCTTCTGCCTCACTGGCAGTGGGCACACCCTGGCACTGCCTGCGGCCTACCTCTGGCCTCGGGCAGCCAGCCCTGCCCCCGCCCAGGGCGCAGCCCTCTGCAGACGCGGCTCCGGCTGCTCTATGGGCGACAGGCGGAGCCCCTGTGGAGAGTAGCCGCACTGTCCGGCTCCCGGCAGCGTGGACACTGGCCGCGGAGTGGTGATGCCGCCAGGGAAGGCTGCGAAGTCCGCCGTGTATGCCGAAGGGGCGCCCCGCAGAAGCCTGCCGTGGCTTAGCTGGAGCTGAGGGCAGGAGGCCGGGTGTCCCGCCCGAGGGGACGTGGGAAGCCGATGCGGGAAGGGCATGAGTGGCCAGAGGGCGCCCATCTCCAGGGGTCGCTCATGCCCCCACGGACGGCCACAGTCCTGGAGCTGGGGGCCCGTGTCCCCTCCCCGGCCCCGAGCTCCGCAGACGGGCTGTCGGTCCCAGGGCCCGTCCTGAGCAGCGGCCCGGCGCAGAGCCCTCCCGCCGTGTCGTCCGAGCACACCGTCCCTCCCTCCTGCGCGCGCACACGGCCTCCGGACAGCAGGCGGGAGCGACGTCCAGCCCCCAGTCACGGGGTCCGATGCCACGGGAGCTCGCTTGGCACCTCTGGTTCCCAGGGGCGCGCTCAGACGGCAATGCCCGCCCGGACCTCCTCGGGGCCCTCCCTGAAGACACGCTTTCCTGCTGCGTCCTCGAGTTAGGGACACAGAGGTCAGCGGGGTCAGGACCCCGAAGTCAGCCCGGCTGGGCTCAAGCCCCAGCCCTTCCGTCGAGGGCGGCGTGGCCCCGAAGAGGCCCCTTTCACCCTCTGCCCCGTCCAGCTGTGCAGTGCAGAGGACCCGCGGGAATCACAGCATTTGGTTCTGCGAGGCTGCAGTGAGGCCGCCCGCCAGGGCCTGGGAGCGGCCTCGCTTCAGGCGGAGCAAGGAGACGTCTGCCGGCTGAGCCGTGGGCTGTGATTTCATAGACGGCGGTCACAGGATCCCTCTTCTGGGGGAAGCGCAAGTGTGTCTGCAGGCTTCCAGCGCGCTCTGAATTTCGGGTCTGTGTGGGAAGCTGCCTGCCGGGCAGACGCAGCCTGGCTTTGCTGCTCGGGCATGGGGGCGCGGGGAGACCCTCTCGGGACACGGTGGGTTCTCGGGAGAACGGGGACCCCAACTGAGGTTCCTCCTTGGTGACTGGCTGACACAAGTCCACCTGGGAAGAGCAGCATGGCTGTTGCAGGCAAAGCAACTCCGACCCGAGGCCCAGGCCGGGCCGTTTATTGCTTCAAAATGCACCTCAGAGGCCCGTCTCGGGGGGGGCGGGGGGTCCTCAGCAGAGCAGCCTGCGGGCGACGTGCAGAACGGCTCCTTTTCCTGCCATAGTCAATTGTCTGGCGCTGCAGCTGACAGGGATTGTTTCCTCCCAGGATCCGAAACACACACAGAGCTCCGGCCCAGCTCCACCCGTGGACACAATCCAACTACATGCAAAGTGTCTGCAGAGAAGCCACGGCAGGGAGAGATGTTCCCCCAGTACGAGCCATCACCTGGTATTGCCTGGAAAGGCGCCCGGTGAGGCCCTGAACAACTCAGGTTTATGGGCCCCACACAGCCCCCCTGCCCCGGACCAGAGGGACCCAGGACACCCAGCATGGCGCATCCCGTGGTCACCGCAGGGAGCACACTGGGGCTGAGCTGGGTCGGGCCCGGCTCGGCACTCGGCGCACCTGCCAGGACGCGGGGCCCCTCCTCGCCTCCCCGGCCGCTCCTCTCTTCAGTTCCCCTCTGGGAGTAGCCAGCTGCTACCCTTTCTGTGTGTCTGCAGCTGAGCCTCATTCTAAGGACCCCCAGTCAGGCCCCCCATTTCACACTGGGGCTGCCCTGGAACGGCATCACCCCACTGTCGGGCGTTACCTGGCGCTACCTGGTGTTGCCTAGTTATTACCGAAGCACAGAGCCTCACGTGCTCTCTCCAAAGTGCGACTCTGGCGTGGAGGTCGTAGCATAATCCAGGGCCACGCGGGTCGCCCCCACAGCTAGCCTACTCCTCCGGAACTGGGCGGGCGTGTGAGGGTGGTGAGGGCAGGGTGGGGTGATCACCCAGCTGGGAGGCACAGGGGCCGCAGAGGCAGCCAGAGGGACCCCCTCGGCTACCCAAGGAGTGACCCCACGAACAGCCCGGCCCATGCCCAGCGACACCCCACGGAAGTGAGAAGCGGGGGTCTGTGACCGGCCACTCCCCCGCCCCATCCCCTTCCACCTGGCTCCCGTCTCTCCAGCTTCTCCCAGCCTTAGGGTGAGGTGGGTGCGTCCCTTCCACTGGGTTAAAGGCTGCCCCCGGCTGGGAAAATCATCTCCAGGTGTTTGGGGGGGGGGTTGCATTTGAACCTGTAGAAGTAACGAGAACCTCTTCACTGTCAGCGAGTGTCCTTACAGCAAAAGCACAGTCCCTGCGCCTGGGCTGGGCTCTCCTGCCCCGACACAGCTCCTCACTCAAACCGTCACACTCTGCGTCAACTCCGCCGCCCGCTTTCCTGGTTCCCTCCCATCTACCTATCCCTCATCTGTCTGTCTCTCTGTCAGTCATCTACCTACCTGTTGCCTGTCTACCTCACCTGCCTACCTAATTCTCCCTTCCACCCACTCACGCCCCCTCCCTCCAGCCAGCCACGGCCTTCCCACAACATAGCCTTTATGTACCCACCACCACGCCCCCATCGGACTCTCGCCTTTCGCTCACCCCAGTACCCCCACATCCTCACAGCTGCTTCTCCGCGGAGCGCTGCCGTACCCGGCACTCGCCTCTCTTCCGCTGGAACCTCTGTTCTTGCCATGCGAGTAGACCTCTGCTGGAACGCGGCCCCGGCGCGTCGCAGGCCCCAGCGTATAAGCGCCCAGCCCTTCGGCGTGGGCTCCTGCAGGCAGGAGGCCCCGGGCAGAAGAGGAAGGCTGAGCCCGGACGGGGGCGCCTGGGGCGGGCTCTCCTGCCCCGACACAGCTCAGCAGGCTCCGGGCCCTCCTAGAGCCCCCCGGGCACCATCACGCCCCCCTTTTCATTCTAGCCTTGCCACATGGGGTATCAGCACCCAAACCTACATGTCCGAGGGCCCGTCTCACCCTCGCAGTGCTCGTGAGGCCGGGAAGGAGTGCAGGGTGTTACGGCGAGCGTCCCAAGCCACGTTAAGCCTGACTCGCGTCAGCCCTGCCCAGGGCTCATGTGGCAAAGGGGAGCCGTTACTCCGGTTGCTCGAGGAAAAGAAAAACCCTCGTTTTAACATAGAATCGGGTTATCCCTACATCGCCGTAGCAACAAGCATCCCCTCGTTGCTCCGGCAGAGACGTCCGACGTCAGAAACGGCCTGTCCGTCGTGTGCTGGAGCGGCCTTCTGGCTTACCCGCTGCTCCCGAACACGGCCTGCTCCTCCGTTAGGCCTGGCGAAACCGGGCCTGACCACCCCCGTGGACAAAGAACGTCTGTTTCCAGACCGACCGCTGAGCCAGGGCCTTCTGCAGCCCGGCCCCGAACGCGGGCCTGTGCAAAGACGAGAGAAATTGCTCCTGGGCCCAAGCACGCTCTCGCTCCCCCAAGGCGTTGCGTGATTCCTCCTGAGCCGACGAGTGCAGCCTCCTCTGGACATGCTGGCAGACTCCAGAGGATGCTGCGGCCGGTGGGCCCCGAGCCGCGCTTCCTGGCTGGCCGACGCTGGGAGTTTCCAGCGCCTGGGTCTCGAGGCAGGGAAGCCTCCCTTGATGCCCAGGCTGACTGTTTAAACAGTCAGGGAGGCCAAGGGGAATGGAGAACTTGGCCAGAAATAGGGGAATCCCTCCACAAAAGAAGGAAGCGCGCACACAATGAGGGATGAGCCAGGCCCAGAGAGGAAGCAGGCACCATGCTGCTGCACAGCCTGGAAAAGAAATGGCCCGGTGAGGCCCAGGACTGCGCCAGAGCCCTCGGACTGGGGGTCCGGGATGGGGGAGGGCAGGGGGCACGAGGCCGGGCCTGCAGGGAGGGAGCTGGAGGCTGGGGCTCTGCCCGGACACCCCCGGCCCCTCGATGGTGACCTCCGGCACAGGGTGTTTACACAGGGGCCCCTTCTGTTGCCTGGACAAGGGACTTCCTTCCTTATCGCCAGGACGGGGCACGCAGAGCTGCCTCGAGACGGCCGGGCCTCAGAGGCCGCGCAAAGGGCCGGGCCGGGCCAGCAGAGGGGAGTTGGCCCAGTCGAGGCCCTGCCCCGCCGCAGTCACGCTCCTGTGTGACCGGAGCCCGCGCACAGGGACGCCTGGAGACATCGGCCACTTCCACGGGGCGGGACGACGGCGCGGGGCCTGGATTCTTCCAATGGAGACAGATAGGAGAAACAGCGTGTGGACGCTCCCGCGGTGACCGGGACGGGAGCTCGAGTGGTGGAGCCGTGTGTGACTGTCTGCACCGCGGGGATTCAGGCCCCCGCACCTACAGCTCCCGCCTACATGTCGCTGTCGGGCTTCGACTCCACAGCGTACACTCTGCCCACTGGCCGGCCGCCTCGGCCAGACGCTAGGTGGCCGCCCACAGAAGCAGCACCCATCGCCCCCTTCCTGGGCCGGATGACCAGGCCGAGTCTGTCCAGGCAGCGAGGTCCCCAGCGAGGTCCACTTAGCTCTTCCAGGTTTCCTCAAGTCTCAGCCTTTTGATTTCACACAGGTTTTCAGATCACCTTGTCAAGTCCGTCCCCCCCACCCCGTGAATCATCTTTTGCAACTCCATTTACATGAAAGCCCCCAAACGGCAGAACTAAACTGAGCTGGTGGGAGATGATGGAGCAGAGGAGGCCAGAGAGGCCAGGAGCTGAGCCGGGGGTGGGGTGGGCCTGACCGGGCCCTGGGGCCTCCCCCGACACGCGGGGTCACAGGAGCGTGGCCCGGGGTAGCCCAGAGCGCTACAATTTTTGTCTTGTGTCTTTCCCTTCCAATCTTTTTTTTTATTTTTTTTTTATAACAGTTTATTTTTACATCATTTGTACTCAATCTTTTTGAGACAGAGTGGGGAGCAGAACAGGCAGATCTACCGAAATACACTGCTGAGGGGAGCAGCGGGCGGGTCGGAGAAGTGGAGAGGTCTGCTGGCCATGTGGGTCAGCTCCCTGGCGGGGATCGAACTGGTGCTTTGACACCTCCAGGGAGAGCCCGCCTTTGAATGTGTCTCTGATCTGTGCACACAAACCCAGATGTCTTTCCCACAGAGGAAGGACGTGCAAGAGCCTGCACGGGGGGCGGGCCGGCCGGCGGCCCGTGCTGCGTGAAGAGGGGCCTGCCGGGAGCCCGCGGTGCGCCCTGGGCCATCCCAAGAGGGTGCGCATGGGCACTGTCGGTGCCTGCCGGCGCCCCGTGCGAGAGTGTGCCGGGGTGCGCGTGGGGATGCGTGTGTGCACGCGGCTGCCGCACACCTGCAGGCACGGGCCCAGGGCTGGCTGCAGGGGCGTGGTGTGCACAGGTGCAATCCACCGCAGGTACATACGCACGTGCCGGTGTGCCACACCGCTGGCAGTCACCAGGGGAGGAAGTGCCTCTGTCAGCAGTTCACGGGCACCGGGCATCACGGGTCCACCGTCCCCTGACCCTAAATTGGAGGGGTTAGAGCTGGCGAAAGACCCCAGCGCGGCCTGGAGAAAGGGGCGCTGCCGTCGGGGCGGGCACGGGGCGCGTCTCCCCACTCCCCGGGCTCTTCTAATACTGGATGAATGAACACATTAACATCAGACAGGCTACTGGGAGAAAACCCCCAGACTTCAGGGGGTCTGCGTAGCTGTAAATCGTGCCCCGGGGCAGGCCAGGAGCCCCGCAGCCATCGCGACCTGAGGGGCTCGCGGCTCACCGCCTCCCGGTGACCCTCTGGGCTCTGCAGAGCAACGACCACGAAGGGTGGGCACACCCCAAATGTGGGCTCCTGCGGACGCCCCCTCCAGGCTAACTGACCACCCCGGAGGGCATATGGAGGGCCATGTGATACTTTTGAAATCAATAAACAAATACATGGGATGACGGAGTGGCTGAGCAGGCTCCCTGGGCACCCAGGCCCTGCGGCCACCGGCCTCGGAGCTGGCTGGACGCAGTCTTTCGGGTCAGCAGCAGGACGAGGACGCTCAGGGAGCTGCCGCACCCAGGCCCAGCACCCAGGGGCCCGCGTGCCTGACAGGTGGATGCAGACGGGGCTCACAGGCCCCTCCTCGGGGCGGAGACTGAGCAGCTGCAGAGACTGAGCTGTGGCCGCTCCTAGGGTGGTCCTCCCGCCGCAGCAACTGCTGACCTCCAGAGTGGCGCCAGCCCCAACTCCCTAGAAAGCCTCCCTGGAAAGGAGCCCTGTGCTTGGGTCACCCCCAAGGGAGACGTGAGGGGCAAACAGGCCCTCAAGGGGACTTCCCAGCCCTTTTCAGATTCCTAGGTAAAAGCAGACGTCTTCCCGGCCTCTGAAGTGGGAAATGAGAAAGACAGAGCCCTGGGGCCTCGCCCAGCATGGGCTGTCACTGTGGGCTCTGCTCCCCGGGCTCCTCCCCTCCTAAGTGACTGTGTCCACTGCTGGGAAGTTCCAGCGTGGGGAAGCAACCAGAACGTGGGCTCAGGACAGAGCTGGGCCAGGCTCTCTCCCGGCCACGCACCCCAGGGCCGCCAGCTGCTCACCCCACCGGGGGCGGGTGCGGGCGCTGGAAGCTGGCCTGGCTTTCTTCTCAGTGTCCTGATATCCATCATGTTTATCTTCTGCTTTCAAAGCTCCACTCCCAGGGACGGCTCCTCTGACCTGGGTCAGGCCAGGCTGGGAGTGCACGCCAGCCCTCCGCATAGCTGGCATTCCTTCCCTGGAGCTTCTGCTCACTAGAACCCATTAATCACCCCCAGGCCAGCAACTCAGCCCGGAGCACCCACAAATTTCACTTTAAAAATCAGACTGAGTCACCTTGTTGCCGCAGCTGCGGGATAAACACCACCCTCCTGGGGGCTCCCTGCCCATGAAGGTCTCTGGAGGGCTCAGCCCTTCCGGGGTGTCTCCAGGCTCCTGCTGCCTCCGGGCAGGGTTAAGCCTCTGGCTGCAGCAACACAGAAATAACGGAGCGCTGCGAACCCCGTGGGAACAGCTGCATCAAGACACCAGGAACATGTGAGCAGGCGGCCAGCCCCCAGCAGGCGCGCACCCGAGCGGAAAACTGACCTCCCGGCACACGGAAGCAGCCCGATCCTGGACGCCGGCCTCTCTGCCGGTGCAGGGGGTCACGTGTCAGTGCTGCCCGGCCGCTGTGCGCGCAGGACCCAGGAGCAAGTCCCCCGGGAGCTGGGAGTGACCCCCGGGTGCAGCAGGCCCCTCCTCTCTCCCTGCTGCCCCCTCAGCAGTGGATTTCAATCGGCCTGTTCTGCTCCCCACTCTGTCTCTGGGGAATCCTCTCACCCTCTCCCCCCACCTCTGGCCTGCACCCCAGTTTTTATATGCTTAAATAAATAAAAATAAACCTTTGGGGACCTCCCAGGTGGCGCAGCGGGTTAAAGCCCAGCACTGAGAAGCTAAAGCCGCTTCCGCATGAGTTCGATTCCCGCCTGCCCTGGAGGTGACCACATGGCGTGGTCCTCTCCTGACCCGCCCGCTGCTCCCCTTGGCAGTGTACTTCCTCGATCTGCCTGTTCTGCTCCCCACTCTGTCTCTGGTGAAGCCTCTCACTGCCCCTGAGCCTCTGGCCTGAACCCCAGTTCTGTATGAATAAATAAATCTTTAAAATAAAATAAAATAAAATAAACCTTTGAAAATATAAAACAAACGCGAGGTCCTGCCCGCCCCTCGGCCGGCACCGCAGCCGGCCTCACAGCGCACGGGGCGGCCAGAGGATGCCTGCCATCGGGGCCTTTCCTGCGGCAGCCGGAGCCGAGCGCGCACAGGTGTGCTGTCTGCCAGCCAGGCTTCCAGATGGCAGCTCTGGTCCAGCGTGGAAGTGCTAGTACTCACAGGGCCCCTTGCTGCGGTGTGGCCCCTGACTTCACCCTGGCACTGTGCTGGGCTGGCCGGAGGCCCCACAACCGGCCCCTCCACGAGCGGCTTCTTCGCCGTGTGGGGCTTCGCCCTCCGGGCCCAGCCCTCAGAGGCTCTCGGCCTCGCCGACACGGTTTCCCGTGGCGTCATCAGACGCCGCCTCCCCCCGTGGACGGGGTGGGCACTCCACGTGTGTCGCAAAGCCAGGGCCGAGCCTCAGGGCTCCTCTTTTCCATGGACCCCAAGGCGCTTCCAGACCCAAGATGCAAACCCCGCCGCGGCCTCCGCCCCAGAGTCTCAGAGGAGCCGGACACTGGGTGGCTGCGCACCGGATCCCGACTGGAGACAGCTCCGGAGTGTGGCGCCAATTCGGGGTGCTAGTGTGATAAATGGGGGTGGAGCTGGGCGCGGCCGGGTCTGGGTGAGTCCTGAAGGCAAAACCCGAGAATGGAGTTGGGGTCTGAGCAAGGACAGGGGGTCCCAGAGGGGGGCCAGCGACCAGGGGTGGGGTCAGGACCGTGTCTGGCCACTTGAGCTTGGGGCATACAGGGGGGCTCAGGGCGTCTGTCCAGGGAGAGATGGGAGCTGAGGAGACCAGGTGTGTGGCCATTGGTCCGTGGCTGCATTTCAAAGCCCTGGCCTGGGGGAGGCAGCTTAGGTGGAGAAAAGAGTCCAGGCCAGAGTGCCAGGGAAGGAAGCGGGGTCCTGAGGGGGAACAGCGGAGGAAGTGGGGAGACCAGGCGGCCGTGCAGAGCGGCCGAGACAAGCAGGAGCTTCTGCGCCGCCATCCTGGGGCGCGCTGCGGCGTTGCGGGGAGCCCGACCAGCATGACCCCCGACGGCACCACCTGGAGAGGGGAGCCCCGCAGCCTGCGCTTTCCGGCACGACACAGGTTGACAGCTGCCGTTTGCTGACAGAGGGCCTGTGTCCTTGTCAGAGTCTCCCTCCCTTTCAGGGACTTGCAGAAACAGGGAAGGACTCCAGGCCGCAAGGAAAGTACTTGCTTGACCAAGTCGGGAAAGCCATGGCCCCTGGAACTAAGGCACTGGCACACACGCCGAGACCTCAGGGCGGCGTCCTGGCAGCTCCCACCTGTGCGAGGAGCCCCGCGGCTTGCGGCTGGGCTGGGCACCACCACCGCGGGCGTGCTCGGCCGGGCCGGGCCGGAAGTCTGGGCAGCCACTGAGCCCTGGTCCGGCCGAGTGTGGCTTCCGTGCTCAGGCGAGCGGGCGACAGCCCTGGTGGGTGATGCCGCTGGGTGGCCGGGCGTCCGGCCTGGGGGCTCAAGGCCGGCGGGGCTGTTTTCCCCACGGGTCTGACCTGCGTCCAGCTCCCAGGCAGCCGCCCAGCTCGGGGCTTCTCGGGTTCCACAGCCAGCTCCGGTCAAGTGAATGAGTGAAGCCCCCTCTGGCCCCGGGCCTCTGACCCCGCCTGTCCCAGACACATGGACACAAGTGTGAACGGGAGTAGTGGGCATCTGAGTCCACTGACGCCGGGTCGAAGCCATGTGCTGTTTCTTCCTAATGAAAGAGACTTGCGGGAAAGGGAGAATAGGGAGGAAGCAGGTTGTAAATACGCTCAAGGCATTTTCTTCTGTGGAAAACGTTAATGTGGCGAGCTTTGGAAAAGATATGTGTGATGGGTCAAGCCTGTCACAGAGTGATTACACTCCTGGCCATGTAAATAGCACTCAGGGACCCTGGTGTGGGTAGGGGGTGGGGGTGTGGCTGAGGGGGGTGGGGTGTGGGCTGAGAGGGGGTTCCTGAGCTGCCTGCGGGACCCTCGGGGCGTGGTTCACACAGCGGAGGGGCATTGGCTGGCGCCAAGACCGTCTCTCACAGAGCCTGAGCCCAGCACCAGGCCCAGCGCGGTGACACCGCAGGGCCCCAGGCAGAGGGGACCCAGCGAGGGACAGGCTGAGTGTGCACAGCACAGCTCTGGGCTGGCACGCGACGCCGCGGGGTTTGGTAGGTAATCGTGAGTGGTAGGAAAACACCAGCTAATATAATAGAGATGGAGTTGGGGTTCGCAGCCCCCTTCCAAGGAGTGTGTGTGTGGAGGCTCCCCACACCTGAGAAGGAGCATTCTCAGACCCCCCAGGGCGACGGCAGGTTGACTCAGCGCTGACCGTGCACCCCGAGATGGCCTCGGAGCCCACAGGGCAGGGCTCAGCCCCCCAGGACCGCTGTCCCTTCAGAGGCCGGGGGCAAGCTGGGGCCCTGGGCTTCCCACCCACTCTGTCAGCGCCAGGACCCTCCAGGGCTGAGCCTTTGCCAGCGCAGCTGCAGTCTCAGGGTCAGGAATTCATTACCCAGGGTAGAACTCACCTGCAGAGTGGTGGGGGGCAGGGCCTGGAGACACCCCCGCTCCAGGCAGACTCCTCTCCCAGAACCTCTACCTAGTCTCCCACCTGGAAGCTCCCTGGGCCCCTCCTTCCTCCTGGGGTTTTGTGAAGTCAGGTCCATTAACACCTCCTCAGTGCCCCCCCAAACTAGCCCCACCCTCCAGTCAAGCTGGTTTCCCTGGCAACCCCCTCAGATGCTTTCCAAAGTCCTGCTTTACCCCCCACAAAAGGCAACTCCAAACACTTGGGGACCCCTGCGCTCCCCCTGCTGGGAGCTGCAGCTGGACAGGTGGATGAAGTCCAGCCGCCCATGGGAACTGGATTTTGACCACCTGAACGCCACACATATTTCCTATAAATCACAACATTTCATATATACATTTTTTAAAGAAAACTACAAAATAAGACGGCAGCAAACACACCACTGTGCTCACAAACGTTCCAAACTAGAGCAGGTAGGGTGGTGTTTCTCTTTATTCTTGTCTGGATTTCCTAAGACTTCAATAGCAAACTTGTATTTTCTAAAG
>NW_004567103.1:1739515-1740694 GCF_000260355.1 Condylura cristata | reverse complement strand
GAGAGCCAGGCTGGACCAGCCAAGGCGAAGCCCGCGTGTGGATGGAGATCCAGGAGGCCGAGCTGACCCCGGGGCCGGCCCCTCGGGCGTCCGCAGGCGCCTCCGTCTCTGAGACACGCGCCCGGCCACGCCTCCTCACGCCCCGTGGCCAGCGGCAGCTGCCCCTCGCCACAGCGGCCTTAGCGGGACGCGCGTCCGTCAGCCCTGGCGAGTGAGTGACCCAGCCAGATGCCGTGGGTTCCCCAAGCTCCTCCAGGCCGGAAGTGCAGGAGACAGTCAGGGCGGGGAGGGGAGATGTCACCTGTGCCTGTGACGCCCGATGCACCCCAGCGTGGCCCCTGGGCTCTGCCTTCCCGCCCAGCCACGGCTGTCCACGGCGCCGACAGGTGTGGAGCGACCGCCGTGGTGCTGTATGTGCGTGAGCTCTGCCCCGTCTTTTCGACTCCGAGCTCCGGAAGCCGGAATGTGGAACTCGGGCAGCCCCGGCTTTGAATGTACCTCGACGCCTCCGTTATTTCTGACAGAGCGGCTCCCGCTCGCTCACGAAGAGTTTGGGCATGCCTGGAGCGAGGCTTTGCTCATTGCAGACGTCGAAAACGACCCAGGAGGCACAAACATGGCTGAACAGTGGCAAGAATTTCAGAAACAGCTGGAAACCGCAGGAGGAAGCCAACAGCTCCAGGGAAGAACGCGAGCGGGCTGCGGAGGTAAAAAGTGAACTTTCACGCTGGGGAAGTTGGCTGGGAAAGGAGAGCCAGCAGGTGCCTGCGAGCTCTCAAGGAGAAGTTCTGGAAGCTTCCGCAGCAGGGCTGACGCGGAGCCCGACGAGGGACAGGACGCAGCCAGTGGGACGACCACCACGTGACCGTCCCCTGCAGAGACGGTCTCCAGGACACGCCCTGCCCCGGATTCCGGGCAGCCCCGAGCGGACTTGGGCCGCCTGTCCATGGGGCCTCCCCCACCGCTCAAAATGTAATCTTCTGCAGGGACACACAGAGAGGGTGATGGGCTTGTTTACAAAAGGGGGAAGGAGGAGACAACCCAGGGCAGAGAGCGGGACACGGAGCGGCTGGACTGCTGTACCAGTGGAGCTCGAGTCCCGGCTAACGCTGCCGGCCCCGGTCACGCCTCTGAGAGCCGTTGCTCCAGAGAGAGCCGTTACCTCTCCAGAGGGACAGT
>NW_004567103.1:1737679-1738498 GCF_000260355.1 Condylura cristata | reverse complement strand
GGGCCCAGTCACTGGAGCAGGGGTGGGGTGGATCAGGGGTTGGGCCCAGTCACTGGAGCAGGGGTGGGGTGGAGCAGGGGTGGGGTGGAGCAGGGGTGGGGTCCGCAAGGCTGCAGGGTTCCTTCAGGACAGCCTCCCCTTAACACCAGGACCCTGGGAATGGGCACAGGACCTGTGAGGGAGAACCAGGTGGAACTGAGATCGCGAAGCAGCCGAGGCTGACCGAGGCAAGAGGATGCAGGTGACCACACAGTGGCCACAGGGTCCTTGGATGGGGAAGAGGGAGCAGAAGAGAAAGTCAGGGCCATGGCAGGAATCACCTGCTGCCGCGGGGGTTGAAGGAGGAAGTGGGCCCCGAAAACTGCAAAAAGCCGGGAGCAGATCCTCCCCCGATGGCCCCTTGACGTCAGCTCCAGCGACCCGAGTCAGACTTCGGACCTGCGGTGCAGAAGACAATCACCGGGGTGAGGCCGCCCGCGGCATGAGGGTTGAAGACAGCCCTCTGGCCGCGCCAGCTGAGCCTTGATTTTAGAACTTCCTTCCTTGCAGACCTTGAATCTAAAAACCCTCCTTTGGGAAATGGGCTGAATCGCGCACGGACCCACGAGCGCCCCTGGGCCCCGAAGGCCCCTGGGCCCGGGCTCTGCGGACCCCCGCACCGCACCTGGGAGCCTGCTCTGCCCAGCCTGGCCCCTCTGTGGGGTGGCCGAGGGCGTCTGGCTGGAGCGAGCTGCCACCCGGGAGGGAGCCTGTGGCCACCCCCCTGTGCCCACGCAGCTGTCCTGCCCACCCCCCTCTCCCTCTCAGAGCAGCCGCCCC
>NW_004567103.1:1729317-1736878 GCF_000260355.1 Condylura cristata | reverse complement strand
CCACGCGGCCCCCCGGCAGGCCTGTGCCCCCCGGGGCAGCTCTCCCCGCCCGCTGTGCCTGTGCAAGTGTCCACCGCTCCTGTCCTGTCCCCCAGCCAATCTGCCCTTTAAATATAACCAAGTCACTGTCTCGGGGAGAAACTTGCGCGCCACTGAGAGGGGGGCTCTGGGGAACCCTGAACTCTAAGCCCACTGACTCCACAAATCCACAGCAGGCCCACCCCTGGGGCCGGACTCCCAGCCTGAGTTTCCAGGACCCTGCTCTTGCCCTGGCGCCTCCCCAGAGCTGGGCCTCGCCACGACGAGGCCCGGTGCCAGCGGAGGGCGAGGCCGGCTCTGCCGGGCCTGGGCGGTGGGCGCTGCGCTCACGGGAGGCCGGTGACGGCTGGCTGGGACACAGGTGGGGGCCGCCTCGGGCTCTGCAGTCACTCCCCCCGCCCAGCATCCGGCCACCCACAGAACCCACTTCCCTAGGAGGAAGGGTGGGGAGGCATGGTACCCCACCTGCCAGCTGTGTGTGGGTGGCAGGGAGGCGCGAGGAGGGCGGTTAGCGCAGCCCCCTGCCCCGGGGGCATCTGTTCACGGGCCAGGACCCACCTTCGAGGTGGCCCCGAGGCTGCGACGCAGTGACCGGCCTCGGAGGGGTGGCGTCCCTGCCACCGGGGCGGCGCTCACTGCCGCGCTTTACAGCTGACACAAACAAGGGCAGGGAGGAAGCGCCCCGCCTCTCTGTGCTGGGAGCCCCACCAGCAGCGCTCTGGCACGCGGGGGCGTCACTGGGGAGCTTCTCTTCACGCCCTGGGGCCCTGGGAGCGCCGGATCCGGAGCCCAAGTTGGTGCTGGACTCAGGAGAGCCGGCGGGGGCCGGGGCCAGGGACGTGTCCGCACCCCCCCTGCGGGAAGCACCGGGCGCCTCCACCCTTCCCCAGAAATCCCCCGTAGTTTCCAGAAGTGGCGAGCGACAGCGCGGACGGGCCTCCTTCACCGCGCAGACCCGCAGGGCTTCTTCTTCCGCGTCTCCGGAGGCGAGAGCCTGTGGTGCCGGGGCAGCTGTCCAGGCACAGGTCACTCTCCTCGGGGCAAGTCCCGCCGACCGAGGCCTCTCCCCGAAGGCCCGGAGGCCCCTGTGTGGGCCGGAAGGAGCCTCGTTACACCCGCTTATGCTAAACAGGAGCCGGGCCACAAGGCGCCTGGCCCTGAGGACGCCTGGGCTGAGCCGGCTGGGCTGAGCCGGCTCACCCGAGCCACGCGGCCACCTGCCCTGGGGGCCGCTGCCTGCCCCGCCCCTGGGGTGCTCCCCCCGGACATTCCCCTCGCTGTCTCGTGGCACTCGGGGTCGTGGGCTAAGCCGGCCTGCGTGGGGCACGTGGGCGTCCCCTCGGTGGCTAGGGCCTGGGGGGCCAGGAGACTCCGTGTCTTCCTTCACACTGTCCCTCACCCGGGGAAGCAGGAGGCCAGGCCCTGCCAGGTCCCCGGAGAGCGCCGGCACCGTGGCAGCGGGAACTGGGGGCAGGGCTCGCGCCGGCTGGGCCCAGCCGAGGCGCCCAGAGCCTGCCCTGTCGGTGTTGATGGAAGCCGAGGCCCCGAGCCCCCCACGGCTGCGGACACAGGCAGGGGAGTCAGGAGAGCCCCCGCGGTCGGGGCCTCACTGGAGGGCCCAGGGGGAGCCAGGGCCCGTGTGGCCCTCGAGCAGAGGCCACGCCTCCAGGCCTCGGTGGCACCCAGATCCTCCCCGCTGCGACCCGGGAAGGCCGGGCGCCCAGACGCTGCTCTTGAGGAGTCAATAATCAGAAGGAGGTGCCAGGCGTCCGCGCCCCTCGCTGCCCCAGGGCAGTCACCGGCCAACCTGCTCGTCCTCTGGCGACTTCACAGCACCGCCACATGCCACAACCCCGGGCAAAAGTGACCCCCGAGTCTCTGGTGCTTGGGCGAGGTGGCCGCTCTAAGGCGGACGGTGACAGGCCGAGCCCCAACGGGACACAGCTAGGTGTACACGCGCTTGGAGGTGTCGGTGAGCCCCAGCTGGCTGACAGCCCCCCGGGAGGGACAGAGGACCCCCGGCCGGTCCCTGGGGCCTGCTCGCGTCCCGCCGTGGTTGGCTTCCCGCTCCGGCCAGAAGGCCCCTCCGGAAGGCGAGGGGCCCGCTGTTCAGAGCCTGTGTCTAGGAAGCTGCGTCCTCCGAGGGGAGGGGACAGAAGGGACTGGAGGAAATGTCATCCTGACCCACCATCCTGATTCCCTGTTTGCCGAGTGGCCCAGGGGCGAACACCTGAGGCCTCCCCATGCTACCTGGGGAGCCTTGGGGCGCTGACCTGGACTAACAGCCGGCTGGGCCCTCAGGGCCGGGGTCTCTGCGTGTCTCTCGCCCGCACGTGGGCCCTTCCTGGGCCTGGGCCTTGCTGCAGCTACCTCTGAACCGGGGGTCTGTCCCCTCCCCACGCCGCCCCTGGGCTCCACCCCCAGCACCCGGACAAACCTGCTCCTCTGGAACTCTGCTTTCAGGATACCCCACCCAGCTTTGCCTTTGCAGGACTCCTGGGGGGGGCCTGTTAGGGAGGTCGAGGTGCTATGGAGCCTCGTCCTGAGCTCCCACACAAACCCTAGAAAACCATCACCCCAGCACTCGGCTGTCGGGGGCTTCTTTTAAATGTCTGGCCTTGGGGCGCCCTTGTGGCCTAGCCTTAAGTCTCACTTAACCCCTTACCACTTTGGCCCCAGCCAGGGGTGACCCCAGGGCGCAGCAGGCCTCTCCTGTCTCCCCGCTGCCCCCTCAGCAGTGGGTGTCAGGAGATCTGTCTGTTCTGCTCCCCGCTCTGTCTCGGGGTCCTCTCACCCCTGCACCCCAGTTCTTCTATGCATAAATAAATACATAAATCTTTTAAAGTGCTGCTCTCCGGGGGACTGCCTGTCTCCTGTGATTTCCTGCTGAGTGTCAACACCCCAAGAAGTCTGTGTTCCCAGATTAGGGTTGGCAGAGCCACAGAGGAGAAACCCTGGATACTTACTCGGGGCAGAAGCAGGGGGTGAACTCCTGCTGAGCCCCTGGGAGGTGACTGATGAGGGGGGCCCCCAGGGGCCAGGCTGCAGGGCCAGCCCCCCACCTGCAGTGAGGTGGGGTTGGGGGGTTGCAGGGTTCACCCCAACTAGAATCTCTTCCTCAGCCCACTTTGAGCTGTCCCAAAGGCCCCCATCGGCAGGACTCCCTGGAGCCCCCGAGGGTGCTGGTGGGGGGCGGAGAAGAGGGCCCAAGACCCAGAGGTGGCTCTGATGTCCGGTCATGGCCACCCCCTCACCCAGGAACCCTGTATTCTCTAGAATTTCCCGCAGAGATTCTAGCTGGGGTACTAGGGTATCTCGCCAACACCCCCCTGCCCTGCCTGGGCTCCCGATGCCCCGTGCAGACCAGGGTCACCTGCACAGGACATCTGCACCCGCCGTGGGGTCACCGCACCGTGCGTGGCCACACCACGCAGGGCGCCTGCTGTCTGGGCCCCCTGCCATGTGGTCAGGCGGCTTCCTCGCTGCGGTTCTATTTCTGGACAGAGGACTGTGAGGGGCAGCTGCCCTGCGTGTCCTCAGCTGCGGAGGACGCCCGCCCCCGCTCAGCTGGCACACTCGGCTGGCACACTCCCCGCCGGGAGGGGGCACAGGCAGAGCCGCACCCCGCTTTCCAGCGTGTCCTCGGGAGCCCGGAAGCCTGCTCTGGGCTCGCCCCCTGGCATGTCTCGGGGCCTGGGGTGGCTGCAGACCTCCCGCCCCGCGCCCCAGCCCGCCTGTGCCGCCTCCTCCCGGGGCTACCAGCTCCCAGGGGCTCCAGCCAGCCCTGGACCGGGCCGAGGATGTTGCCAAACTTGACCTTCAACTTCTTTGGGCAACTTCTTTCGTTTTCAAGTTGTGAATAGGTGATGGCATCATCTTAGGAAAGCTGAGCTTCCAGGTAGGTGACCCCGACCCGCCACCTGGAAGAGCTACTCCCAACGGGGGCCTGGACTGAGCTCTGACCACGCCTGTCCACTGTGGGCTGGTTGGGGGTAAAAGAAAATCCTCCTGCTTTGAGGGGGGCTGGTGGCAGGGCGCAGGGCTGCCCTGGAGGGGGGGGCTGGGTGTGGAGAAGGGCGGGGTGGGGTGCAGCGGCGGGAAGAGCCAGCGGCTGCCTTTGCTGGACCGGACGGAGGGACGGAGCTGGCCAGCAGGCCGCTGCCACTCCACCGGCGGGAGCCCCAGCAAAGCCCTGCTGGGGAGAAGGAAGCGTCAGTCCGGTCAGGACCTTGCTTTCCTATAACTGTAGCCTGCTTTTACAGACGATGCTGATTTGGAACGATTTACTTGAAAAGACATGAAATACTGTTCAGGGGTTGGCACTCAGCTTTGGGAGTAACGGCGGAAAGGGCGCCCTGTTCCGCGCAGCCGGAGATGCGAGGGAAATTGAATAAAATTAGAAACGACAGACTTGTCTGTGGAGCCCTTCCGCCCGTGCTAGGAAATGAAAGCAGAGCGAGACACGCAGAAGTGGACAGAGCTCGGCGGGCACGCGGGGCCCGCAGGCCGTGGGCGGAGCTCGGCGGGCATGAGACCGTGTGCGTGCCACGGGCTGTAGCCATGCCACAAAGTCGGTCCCACCGGCAGGGAGCTCACCAAGGCACGACCCTACATACAGACCGCGCAGGTGTGCTCAGACGCTGTCGGGTACTTGATGCTCGTACAGGACGTGCACACCCACCACAGGCCCAGTCAGCGGACGCCGCGCACTGGGAACTCGCAGCGCGCAGACCTCAGGCGCAGCGCGGGGCTCGCCACAGGCAGCCTGCGGACTTAGCCAGGGGCGGCTCCGCCCTGACCAGCCGGGGCAGCGGTGGCGCTCCCCTGGAAACGCAGGCCCCTCGCACCCCGCTGTCTCTGCAGGTGGCCAGGGCCCGGGGCAGGGCCGAGCAAGGAGGAGACCTGCGAGCACGGAAGGGCCCCAACTAGTGCACGCTCTGGAACGGGCGCGGTGGGAGCCCTCGCCCGTGCCCAGCCCCAGCTGGCCTGCTCCTCTGGGAGCCTCCCGCCCCGCTGCCGGGCCCTGCCTGGCTCACCGGCCCCGTGGACGGGCCTCCCGGCCAGAGCTGCCCGGGCCTGGTGGTCCGCGCAAGGCAGACGCGCAGGGGGGCGGGGCCTGGGGCAGGGGGGCTCCCACGTGGTGGCAGCGGGGAGGTGGCTGTGTCTCTGGGTGCGGGATCCCAGCTGGGGCAGGGGGTACCCGCCCGTCACACGCTGGTGGCGCACGGTTAGCCGAGCTGCGCCTGCAGAAGTGCGGGGGGCGATTCCCAGTGCAGTGGGCGGGTGCAGGAAGTCAGGCTCCAGGAGTCCCCTTCGCCCATGCCCGGCCTGCAGCCCTCCGCCCAGCCGGACACCTGGACTCAGCCCCGGGACGCTGTCTGTCTCCAAACAGGTCCCCGGGGGGCGAGCGAGGCCCTGGAGCCCCGCTGCCCCCCCTCCCCGTGACTCTTCCTGCTCAGGAGTCTTCCCCCAGCCCCACCCTGCACGACCACGACCACGCCTTCTCTTCCCCAAACGGCCCCCCCGCGCCCCTCGAGCTCCACACGGCCATTTCAGACGCCCACTGCAAGGACAGCCCACCGCCCTCTCAGGGCGCCTCCCGGGGCTCCTCTCTGCTCTTAGGGTCAGATGAGAACACCCTGGAAGGCCTCACGTCTGTCCCCCCTCCATGGGGGCGGCCGGGGGCTCCCCGCCGTGGCTGCTGGGCACACGTGAAGGCGGTCTGCTGCTTCACAGACTCCGAGTCTCTGCAGACGGCTGTCATCTGCTGGGGGGGGGGGGGGCAGGGAGTGTCCCCAGGACATTCCCAGCCAGCTGTTCCCTGACCTGCCCCCGCGTTACCCATCGCCACCTCTGCCAACACACCAAGCACGCTGGGGATCAGCAAACTCCCCAGTGAAAGGCTGGACCGACGGCCCACCCCGCCCAGCCCTCTCCGGGTGGGTCGGCGCCGTGACCCAGGGTCCCCACTGCCTGCACCCTCAGCAGACCCTCTCCACATCGGCCCGGGCTACGAGGAGTTGGATTCTGAAGGGGAGAGGGATGGTCCTGAGATGAGAGCTGGAGGGGACGTGGGGAGCCGTTGCCCTCGGCGGACACGTGGCCCCGCAGGCCCGGTGCCCGCTGGGGGCTCCCGGCGGCGCTCCAGGCTCCCTGTGGGGACCAGGGCAGGGGGGCACAGAAACTTGCTGCCAAAGTTTTGTCCAAAAGGGCCTAAGGGCTTCCAGTCTGTGCTGATGTGCCTCCACAGGGGCACAGGGGTGTCCCCTGACTGGGCCTCGGTGTGCCCCGCAGCCTGGGGTCCACTCCTGGCTGGGGAACGAGAGCCGAAGACCTGACACTCAGGTAACAGGCTCACGGCGGCCGGGAGGGAGGACGCAGGGACACTCCAGGGAGACCCTGGGGGGCCCGGGAGCAGGACTCCCCTGAGCCTCCAGGAGGCGCCACGCCGGCCCTCACCTTGGCTTTTGGACACCCCACCTCCGGAACCAGGGGGGGTAACTTCTGCCGTCTTCACACAGCCGGGGCCACCTGTTCTGGGGGGCCCCACAGGGGATCGGGGTCACCGGCCCGTGGGCCTGTCCCACGGCGGGCCGGGCTTTTCTGAGGGCTCAGACACTCCGTATTCACGGCTCTCTAACTTGGGGTGCCGGTTATCGGCTGGACCTCTGGCCGGGCAGGCGCTGGCCTTTGGCCCAGAAACTGCCCCGGCTTCTATGTTCGAGTCCTGGGTCCATCTTGGGCCTCAGCCCAGGAAGCCCTCTCTGTTCCCTCATCCAGTCAGGCCTCACAAGCTGGGCCCGGAGGGGCTGAGACCCCATGAACTGTCCAGCCGCCACCCACCATCCCGCCCCCACCCCTGCGGAGCTCAGTGAGGCTGAGGCATCTTCCAGGGGAACCAGGAGCAGCAAGCGTTTCCACCAAAGGTTATAGGGCAGTGCCGGACCTTTTTCCTTAATTCAACCAGGCGGTGGTTGACAATTCCTTTACAGCAGGAAATTGAAGCGGCAGCCCAGAGTGCTGGGTCCCGCCGAAGGAAGTAACTGAAGCCCTGCAGCAGCAGCAGCAGCAGCAGCTGGCTCAGGAGGCTGCTAAGGGCCCAGCCGCTGACGCCCCCCCCCCACACAGGGGACCCCACCCCACCCACCTAACAGGGAAGGCCCCACCTCAGCCCTTTCTGAGCCAGCCCTCTGCAGGTGTGGCTGAGCCCCGCTTGGGGCACCAGCAGGGTCTTCCTTCCAAAGCCCCATGTGCTTCTCTGGAATGCCAGCCTTCCGGAAGCTTCTCTCCCTCCCTGGGTGCCTGCTAATCCTCTATTGAGCTGGATAATGAGGTGTTTTTTAGGGGGTGGAGTGCTGTTGCTGTTTTGTTTTTGTTTTCGGACCTGCAGCACCTCTTCAAGTTGTTTTTGGCCCCTCAAGGCATTCTAGGCCTCTACAGTGAGGTGTTTCAGGTTCCGTTTCACAGGAAGACAAACAGCTGACCTTTCTCTATTGAAAAGGGGAACACCGCCCTACCCCCC
>NW_004567103.1:1718828-1727722 GCF_000260355.1 Condylura cristata | reverse complement strand
TCACCCACACAGCAGGGTTCTCGGCACAAAGGCCAGGCCCCTGCCCCCTCTGCCTCCAGGGCAGCCAGGGGTGGTGGTGGCCGGGGACCTTCTCCTCTGAAAAGCCTTCGCTCCTCTGCCGAGCCTGCGGTCAGGCAGCGCCACAGCTCAGCAAAGACGCTGGGACCGGCCACTCACTTCTCCACAGGCCTGGGCTCGGCGTCCTCGGCCTCTGGACGTCTTCTTGCCTCCACCGGCTGCGTCCCTCTGCGCGCCCATCAGGCCCAACCTGCCCGGGCGCTTCTCTGCGCTGCGCTCAGGTTTATTGTCAATAAATCAAACCAGCCTCCTGCGAGGCACCCGCAGGCGCTGCCGGGCCTGTCCCAGCAGGGCTGGGTCGGCCTTCTGGAGGGGGCTGGGGGCGCCCCGGCTGCGAGGGGACGGGTTGGGGCAGGACTCCACAGCTCCGGTGTCTCTGCGGCTCTTCCAGCCCCGCCCGGCCTTGCGGAGGAGAGGGGGTCCTGGAAGGCTGGTGGCAGGACCCAAGGGAGAGAGCAAGAGCTAGCGAGGGCAGCTTCAGGACCCCTCCTGCCACGCACGGGCGACGTTCTCGCGGGCTCGCCACGAGCGCAGTCCAGCGTGGCCGGGTCCGGGCAGGCCGCATGCTCGCCGCCTGCACCCTGAGTGTGAAAGCCTCACACGCGTGTGCGCATGCACGCACAGTTGCACACACGCACAGTCGCACACACATACACACATGCGTAGTCACACATAGTTGCATGCACAGCCACACACACATGCACAGTCGCACACACGCATGGCCGCACACACGTACATGTGTGCACAGTCACACGCACACACATACACACATGAGCAGTCACACACACGGTTGCACACAGTCATACACACATGCACAGTCGCACACACGCACGGCCACACACACGTACACACGTGCACAGTCACACACAGTTGCATGCACAGTCACACACGTGCACAGTCACACGTACATGCATACACACGTGCACAGTCACACACAGTTGTGTGCACAGTCACACACGTGCACAGTCACACGTGCACATACAGTTGCACACATGCAGTCGCACACACGTACACACATAGTTTCACACACAGTTGCATGCACAGTCACACACGCACAGTCGCACACATGTACACACGTGCACAGTCACACACAGTTGCACGCACAGTCACACACGTGCAGTCACATGTGCGCGCACACACAGTTGCACACATGCAGTCGCACACACATACATGCATGCATAATTTCACACACCGTTGCACGCACAGTCACACACACGCTCACACACTCGTACACATATGCACAGTCACACATACGCACATGCACACATGCACAGTTGCATGCACAGTCACACATACGCACAGTCACACGCACACACATGCACAGCCGCACGCACAGTCGCACACAGTCACACGTTCGCGCACCCATGAGCTTTCCTTTTTCCCTGCTTTTCCTCACACGCGTGCCTTGTTTAGCATACCAGGTTCTTCGGATTTTTAAACAAATTCTGCCCTTTAGAAAACCTAAGATTTGAGCTTTTGTTCACTGTCTCCCTGTCTTATGTCTCGTTGCTGAGGTCATGTTGAGCTCCGCCCGTGTCTGCATTTGGGGGTCCAGGGCCCGGCGTTAGTGCCAAGCGCACCTGCACCCCAGCAGAGCACTGCAGCTCTCTGCTCTATGCCTCCCTCCCTGCCCCCAGGCTCCCCAGTTCTGTACCCAGTTTGAGGGGCAGCCCCAGGCTTGGCTTTGTTTGGCTTTTGCCCCTGAGCAACTTCTCTTTGCTCAGGACAAGCCGCCACTGGGCACGTTTTCTCCTTCTGGCCTGTTTCACTCCGCACCATCCCTGAGCTCCATCCATGTAGCCACCGCGGCATGAGTTTGTCTTTTTCATTGCCGAGTAATATTCCATTGTGTGTGGGACACATCTTTAATTTACGGTAGCAGAACTATAACTCACACATGTGGGTCTCAGCCAGCTCTTGCCTAAGGGCTGAGTTTCCCTCCAGTGTTTATCTAAAACTCACAAATCAAATTTTTCTATTTAGAGTTAAACTTTAAAATCAAAGTCAAGGGCCAGGTGGGAAACTTCATCAGCTTGGGGCTCGGGCCTGTCAGGCGTCACCATCCCTCAAAGAGAGGTGGGGATTCCCAAGGAATGTACCTGGTGGGCTCCTTGCTTGGAGGTCCGTCTGCTGAAACACCACAGCTGGGCGCTCCGTGGTCAGGCCAACTGGCCTGTCCACCCACTGGGCAGGTGTGATCTGGTAAACACGTGTGCTGCCGTCTTGGTCTCCGTCAGTACTGGCCCCTGCAGGACAGAGCTTCTAAGCCTGAGGGCTGTCAGGTTCACTCCAGCTAATGCTCCCAGTGGGACTCACTGGCTTCTCCATGGGGCCTGTTGTACACTCCATGGGTGGCGGGAGGCCATGGACAGTCCCCAAACGGTCACCAGTCACCTCCATCGGCACAAGCCTCTGTCCCACCCCTCCCCAGAGTCGGTGATGAGAGTCTTGTGGCCACTCGGCTGCCACTGTGGACTGTGCTGAGACGGCCCCTGCACCCCAGAGCACGGCGGGAGCCCCGGCCCCATGGGAGGGGTCTGGAGATGAGGCCTTGGGGGTAGTTAGGGCCACGTGAGGTCTGGGGCAGCAGCCGGGGGCTGGTGTTTGACTTAGAAATTATTTTCTTTTTCTTCCGCACTGTACACTCACTGTATTAAAGTTCCTTTGCATTAAAGTCTTCAATGTCTTGTCTTGATGCGGCGGATGGCAGACCCTATCTAGAGCAGGCAGGTTTGGGGGTTCAAGGGTGCCCCTCTCTCCCTGTCCTGTAACAAAAGAAGAAGGGGAAGGGTGGCCTCTAGGCCCTGACAAGAAGAGACAGAGACACCGGAAGCTGTGGTCTCTGGCCACAGTGGGAGGCGGACATCACAGGCAGGAGAGGTGTCTGTGGCCTGACCACATTCACCCTGACCTCAGGCCTCTGGCCTCGGAACTGTGAGAAAGAAATGGTTAGGCTCCTCGGCTAGCATATTTCGTGACAGCCGTCCGAGCTGACTGGGCAGGCTGGACGATGCCCGGGCCCCTGTGGGCATTGGCCTTAGCCAGGCTGCTGACTTGCGACCTGTGCACGGCCCCTCCTGAGCAATGCCCCGTACCTCAGGGCTTCCCCTGCTCCCATTGGCCCACGCCCGGGCCCTGCCTCTGACAGCCCCCATTCCAGGGGTCCTTCTGCTGGGTCCTCGAGACCACTGCCTGCTCCGACCCAGCCTCCCAGCCTCCGGTGTCTGCGCAGAGGTCACCCGCTGCCCGGGGGAAGGGCTGACAGGTCCCCGACAGCCCTGCTCTATCACTAAGCCGCCAGTGATGATGCAAGGGGGCATGCTGCCTGGGGTGGGGAGGGGGAACAGGGTGGCCTGAAGAAGGGACACAGCACCCCTGAAACGCCTCGGGCAGGGAGGCTCCAAGATGCCTCTCCAGTCACACCCCACTCCTAGCTTCTTCTGCACCTCTGTCTACTTCAGAGGCTGCTCACGTGACGTTGTCCTGCCACTAGCTGTTTTTCTGTTTGTCACCTCCCCCAGGCCATCGGGTCACCAGGCCCTGCCTGGCTCATCCTGTCTCAAGTGCCAAGTGTGGTGTCTAGGACCGGGGACTGGTCTTGAAATTCTCCTAAGCGTCCCACCCGGTGAGAATCTTCATTCTTGCGTTCAGACGCTCTGCCCCATCCGGCACATTCCTCTGGCCACTTCTGTCCTACCCCCCTCAACCTAACCCCCCCCCAAAGGCGCTCAGCCCCTGCTGACTTTTCTCCTTCGAGTCATGAATGCGCCATCAGGCCTTGCCCTGGGAAGGTGCTCTGTGCTCCAGCCGCTCTCTGGGGTGCACCCCCCCTTGCAGTGAGTTCTGGTTTATTACTCAAAAGCTTCCCTTTCAGGTCCCCAAATGACCAGGCAGCCACATGCTCTATTAGCCACTGTGCTCCAGGAGAAACACTTGTAAAGTATTATTAAAAACCTGTTCTTCAAGAAAAAGGAACTCTCCTGCACTGCTGGTGGGAATGCTGCAAGCTAGTACAACCACTGTGGAAAGCTGTTTGCAGGTTCCTCAAGCTGCTAAAATGGAGCTTCCATAGGACCCAGCAATCCCACGCCTAGGGATCTACCCAAAAGACACAAAAACACTGGTTCAAAAAGACACTGCGCCCCCATGCTTATTGCTGCTTTATTTGCAATTGGAAAGACATGGAAACAGCCCAAATGCCCAAAAGCAGATGACTGGGTGAAAAACATGTGGTACATAGACACAATGGAATATTACTCAGCAACCAAAAGAGAGAAACACGTGCCTTTTGCAGCAACAGGGATGGAGCTGGAAGGGATCATGCTTAGTGAGATCAGCCAGAAAGAGAAAGAAAAATACCGGATGGTTTCACTCATAGCAGGAGTATAATGGACCAGGCGAGAAAATAACAAGAATAATGAACAATCATATACCAGAGACATTTTGTGGGGGTGGAGCGGGAAGTGGGGTCAAAAACAGTGGGGGGGGAGGGAAATGCACTGGGCTATAGTGATGGCACAGGGGGACTTGGTGATGGGAAGCCCACGGGGATTGCAGCTGAGCTGGGGAAGGGCACAAAATGATGGGAAATGAACTATTGTATTTTAAGAAAAAAAGAATTTGGGGGAAAAAACAAAACCCCTGTTCCTCGCTGGGCAGTCGGGCTCTGGTCTCCCGGCGGAATCGTCCACTGTGCTGGTCTGCACAGTGCAGCGGGCCGCTGGGGCCGAGCGCTCTGAGCCACCTGGGGGTCGCCGCGCAGCTGAGCCCGGTGGTGCCGGCCCACGGTTCCACGGGTCTCCGGGAGGCCCAGGACTGAGGAAGGGCGGCATGAGCCCGCCAGCCAGGTCGGGCCCGCCAGCCCAGGTGGCCACGCACGCCTCCCCTGTGTTCGGCGAGCAGCCCGGAGCGGGGTTTGAAGGTCCTCAGAAGCGCATGAGGGGGCATTTTCGAACAAAAGGGCCCCACCCACCAGGACCACACAGCTCGAGGTCCTCCGCAGGAGGCCCGGTGTACTCAGGACCAAGTCCAGCCCCTTGTGAAACACAGCAGGGAGCGTCCCCCGGCCCCGAGCTGCGTCCAGGGCTGTGTCTTCGGCTGCTTGACAGTGACCGCAGCGTTACTGCATTCAACTCAAGGGTGTGAAAGGGCGCGGAGACCGATTTCCAGCGTGGGGAGGCTCTCCTGCCCCGCCAAGGGCCCTGACGAGCGGGAGCGCAGCGTCCACTCCCCGGGACGGCTCAGGCCAGGTGCCTCGCTGCACCTGATGCCAGCCACTAGCCTAGACACCCACTGCGCTCCACGGGACCACAGATTGGGCCCCCAAGGGGTTTCTGGGGCCCCTCCTCAGACCTGGCTGGGGGGCTTGCAGCTCTGGGAACCCGCTCGCTTGCTGGCTGGCGGGGCTGTTGCGAAGAGCATGAAAGGATGCAGGTCCAAGCCAGGCCCCCTTCCCCTGGCCCCCAAAGCTCTCCCAGAAGCTCTCCAAGCTCTGTCCCGGGGGTCTCCAGGGCTGTGCAGGCAGCCCTGGTCCTTGGGGGCTGAGCTCAGTCTCCAGCCTCCCCAGGAGATCAGCGAGGCGGGGCTGCTCTCCCGGTCAGCTCCCCAGAGGAGGAGCCGGGCCCGTGCCGTCCACTAGCACTCGAGTCTGACCCCACAAGTCACGCCCTCGCTCTGTGCTGCCCCCCGGGGCTGCTGGGCTGGGGTGGCACCTCTGGGACCCCGCAGTGCCCAGGAAGGCATTTATTCCCGCTGTGTTGGTCTTGGAGCGAAGGCGCAGGGGAGGGGGACCCCAGCCTCCCAGCAGCACAGCCAACGGCAGGGGCCAGAGGGCCACGGCAGAGCGGGGTTCCCTCCGCCTGGGGAGCACTCGAGACGTGCAGTCACGTCGGGGCAGAGGTTGTGGCCTCACAGCTGCCCAGGCAGGACCGTCTCTGCGGCCCCAGCCAGCGCCCTTCCTGGCCACAGGGGTGCGGCCACCGGGCAGGTGCGGCGAGCGGCCCATGAGCTGTGCATCTTGCTGGACGCCGAGGCCCGGGCTTTCCCTGTGTGGGTCCTTCTGTGGACTAAACTAAGCCAGCCAGACTCGGGGCCTCCAGTCTTGAGGTGACCCCAAGAGTCTGGAGACTGGGCCTCTGTGGGGCAGCCCCTCTCCCGCCACGGACCCCCTGCTTTTGGTTCCCTCTGCCCTCCAGCTGAGCCCTGGCACCGCCCCCCGAATCTGTGGCTGACCTCCCCTAGCCCCACCCCCACCCACCCCAGGCTCGGGGGTGTGCGGGGCTTGGTCACCCGGGTCCCCGGAGAAGCTTGTCCAGACCAGCCCCAAACTGCCTCCCAGGGACTCTGGGGCCCTCCTGCCACATTCCTCCTGTGCGGCCCCCGATGCCCTGCGACTCAGCTTCCCCGGCTGACCTTTGCGGGCACGCAGCCGTCCCCGCCGCTGGCTGCTGTGGAAGTTCCAGGCCAGCAGGTGAGGGCTGCGGCCTCGAGTCCCCGCCCGGCCCAGGCCCCCGGGCCAGCTGCTCTCAGGGCCCCCGTCAGCGGCAGGGGACCCCACGTGCACCCCACAGCGCAAACAGCCTCTGCGGACGCCTGCCTGCGATTGGCGGCTGCCTGCGGCCGGCAGAACCCCGGCCCCCGGAGAAGGCGACGAGGAAGCGGAGTCGGAGTGATTCTGGGGGCAGTGCCAGCAAGGGGCGCGGGCAGCTCCGCAGCGCCGACTCTCGCCTGGCGCCTCGGGAAGACACCTCGCCCAGCGGTCACCCACTTTAGTGCCGACGGTGGCATGTCTGACCCCAGGACTGCCAGGATGTGTGTGTGTGGCCGCTTCCAGTTCTTTCACAACTCCAATATGTTTACACCATGTCCCCTAACAGGAGGACACCCCCCCCCCCCCCACCCCACCCTGTCCTCTCTCCTCCCCTGCCCCTCCCCTCCCTTCCCTCTTAGGCCAGAAGCCTCACTCTGCAGGTAGATGCCCTCCAGGTCTGCCAAGCGCACGTGGAGAGTGCCCACTGCCCGTCCAGCTGAGCCCCTCCTGCCCGGCGTCCCGGGCCTGCCACGCTCCCTCTCTCCTGGGGCTGCGTGGCTGTCCACGTGTGGACCGCTCACATCTTTGACCCAGTCCCTGGCTGTGGGCCCTGGTGGCTCCCGTCCGGGCGGGAAGAAGAGCGTGACCCCGCTGGGCGCGCCCTTTCTTGGGCGTTCCAGGGCCTGAGCGCGGGGCCGTGGCGGCCGGGGCACTTCCACTCGCCCTTACGGCGAGCCCAGGTCCTCTCCCAGGCGGCCCACCGGCGTCCTCCCCAGCAGCGGCTCCCTCCAGCGCTCCTCGCGGGGTCTCTGCCATGTGCCACCCCATCTCTGCGGCCCTGACCTGCGCCGCTGGGCCTGATGGGAGCTGCCCGCTCAGATCGGCCGCCTGCTCTGAACTCACGCCACGCGCGTGCCGGCCAGCTGGCACGCCTCCTGGCATCGCCTCTGCGCCCACCCCGGTGGCCCCGCGCTGTCCCACGTGCGTGCCGGCCTGTGCCCGGCGGAGACGGAAGCCTCAGCCAGCCCCTCCAAGGTAGGTACTGGGGTTCAAATCCCGCAGTCGCGGGGCCTCCCCAGGCCTGCACCTGTCCGAGGGTCACAGCACCTCCCTGACCTTTGCTTTTTCCAGCACCTCCCCACCTCTTCGTGCTTGGACAGGCCCAGCGTCCACTGTGCCTCACCCTCTGCTCACAAGGCTCCACCCAAGCCTGGTTCCCAGATGCAGGAATGCTCCAGAACTTTCCAGATGGACAACGGGAGAAACCTCAGGATGGAACTAGAGTTTGGCTTTCTTATGTTTGAAGACCTTCCTGACATGAAATGCCAGAGAAAAATGCCACATGGAGGGAAGCAGAGACTGGGTCCAGCTGGCGGGGACCCACGCCAGCGGCCGCCTGGCCCCAGGTCTGGGCGCCCTGGCTCCGTGCTCCTTCCTCCCGCCCCCAAGCAGCCCCCGCACACGACACCTCGCTCATCTGAGCTTGACCTGGTTGGTTTCTCATAACTGAGAGGCCTGATTAATAGGCGACCTGCGGCTGCGGAGATCAAACAGAATTAAAACCTGAGTCCTGACCCTCAGATGCCCCAATAAAAGGTGGCTGCTATTATTATTGTACCCGACTTCCCCGCCGCCCAGCCTGGGGCAGACTGGCGCCCACAGGTCTCAAAGGGCCCACAGATGCTGCCCCCTGCCCTTGGCCCCTGGAAGCGGGTTCCAGAGCTGGCTGGCAAGGGAATGCCCCTGGCACCCCTGAAGCCAACCCCAGCGTCTGCAGACCCCCCTTCTCCCTGTGGCCCCCCAACACTCATTTAGACCCCAAAGGTCTCTGTCTTCACGTAAGCCACACCCTCCCGCCGGCCACACGCACGTGGAGCGAACCCCTCTCCTGTAGCGACTCCCCCACAGTGACCGCCAAAGACCGCTCAGGACAAGCCACTGTCCTCAGACAAACAACGTGGCCTGTGGCCTGCGGGTACCACATGCAGGCGGGGCGCGGCCGTGCCGACCTCGAGGCCCATGGCTGTGCTTCCAGCGCCCCTCTAGCACAGGCCACCCGGACACAGCGGGCCCGGCACGTGGCCCCTCTTGCGCCCTCGGTCAGATGCTGCCCGTGGGGTCACAGCACTTGCGCCATCAGGGGCCTGTGGGGAGCAGGCCGGCCTGGACCTGGACAGGGAGTTTATTTGCATTCTGGTCAGCCCCAGGAGAGCCCTACGCACCGTGTCCTCTGGAGTTTGCTGATTTCGGAGCAAATGAACAGACGCAGCTGACTGCAGCGAGGCGG
>NW_004567103.1:1714980-1717083 GCF_000260355.1 Condylura cristata | reverse complement strand
GAGCCCTGAAGTTGGGCAGCCCGTGGTGGTGATTTCTGCAGCCGAAGCCCCAGATGACTCCATATTTCTCTTCTACCTGCTGGTTTGTCTCACAGCGTCAATGTGGCTGTAGTTACTCCAGGCATCACACCTTAATTCCCTGAATCGCAGAAGCATCAAGGGAACCATCTGTGTTCCTTATGTGCAATTTTAGAGCGTAAGAGGCTTCGGGAAGCCCACACCCTCGCTTCTCTCCAAACGCCTCCCTGCTGCACTAAGGGTCGCAGTCACGGCCTGTGACCGTCCCCAGCAAACCACCAGGGGCCAGAAAAATGCACCAGCTTCATGGTTCAGACCAGTCTCCCCTTCATCTGGGTCTGGGGTCACCTTCTTTGAGCATGTAACCACAAGACAGCCGGTACCCGAACACAAATTGGGGTTCTACCAGCAAGAAAGGTAACATCTGCCTCAGAAGCTTTTGCCCCAAATCAAGTGTCCACTTGACTGGTTCCCCTGATCCTACCATCCCAGGTTCTTACACAAACAGGTGCAGGAAGAGCCAAATTAGCTCACCAAATTTCAGGAGGAATTGACCACTTTGAGCACTGCTCAGGAAATTCTCAGTTCTGTGGGAGCTCCTGGGTCTCAGCCAGGTGACCATCCCCTCTAGGCTCACGGGGGTGCATCCTGGGTTCACAGTGGTGTTGGGGTTTCTAACAAGGTGAGCCATCTCCTGGGAGGAAGCCGAGGAAGGGTCTCGAGACTGAGACCCCCAGCCGAGGCTCGAGATGGAACTGGAGGGAGATTCTGGACGGCAGGGCTCGGCTGTCCATCCCGGGCTCTCGGATGTCCGAGCCCCTACCCAGGAGCGGTGACACTAAGGGACATGCCACTGTCAGGTGGACACTGAGAACGTGGGTGACACAGTGCGGTAAACGTGAGGCCAGTGGATATGGCTGCCACACTGGCCCCAGCTTCTCGAGGCCGGGGAAGTGGACAGCCCACAGGGGTCAGGGAAGGAGAGTGGAGCCGGAGGAGGCTTGGACTTTGGCCGTCAGCCCCAACAGCACCCGCCCCCCCAGGAAATCGCAGAAGCCTGGAGACAAATCTACAAGGAGGCCAGAGGTCTTGTGCGGGCTCCGGAGATGGTCAGCGCGTCCACTCCTGCTTTGGCTCCCAGGCGCGCATGGCCTAGGAGCATGGACTTGCTTGGGTTAACTCTTCCTCCCTGGTGAAACTGCGGGCTGGCAGCTCCTTGGACGGCTCAGCCCGACTGGCCAGCTAGAATACTAGCCCCTCGACTTCAAGAACCAGGCTAGAAGTGTCCTGGCATCCCTGCCCCGGGGGGCCCCCAACAGGGGGTGTCTAACACAACCATGGGGGTTGTGTTAGCCCTCCGTGGGGCACGCGTGCCCTGCACGCCCGCCCTGCGCGCCCAGATTCCGCAGCAGCACCATCAACTCGCCTGCGCCGTGATCGATGCAAACCTGTGTTTATGCAATCAGCTGCAGCAACTGTCGCTGCCCGCCGGCGACGCTCACGGACGTGGACATTATCTCGGCGTCTGTGAGACACGGCAGTGGTAATTACTCACGCTGGGAGTTGGCACTGGGGAAATGGAGATGGCGACGAGCAGCCTACAACAGCTTGAGAATTCTGCAAAGACCGAGGCCTATTCCCCCGGGTTGACGGAAACGCCGCTCGGCGGAGACGTGCAGGGAGGGTCGGTCCGGAGTACGGGGGAGACACGTTGGCCTTCGCCAGCCTCCTTTGCTTGCCTCCGCGGGGCAAGTTCTCTTACCAGGGAGATGAAGGGTGAATGCAGGCTGTGGCTGCTCCATGGGAGAGGAGGCTGGAGCACCCCTGAAACAGAGCCAGCATCGCCCAAGGAGGGACCACACTCCAGGTGTGATGCGCCCCCGGGCAGGTGATGTGCCCCCAGGCAGGTGATGCTCCATCTGGTAGGTAATGTTCCACCAGGCAGGTGATGGGCCCCCAGATACTCCACTTGGTAGGTGATGCTCCACCAGGCAGGTGATGCTCCACCAGGCAGGTGATGCACCTCCCAGGCAGGTGATGTGCCCCCAGGCAGGTGATGCGCCCCCGGATACTCCACCTGGCAGG
>NW_004567103.1:1707640-1714785 GCF_000260355.1 Condylura cristata | reverse complement strand
CCAGGCAGGTGATGCACCTCCCAGGCAGGTGATGCGCCCCCAGGCAGGTGATGTGCCCACAGGCAGGTGATGCGCCCCAGCAGGTGGTAGGCACTGCGCCTCCTTGTCTTTGGGATCGTCCCAAGGGGCTAGGGCAGGCAACCTCAGTCTCAGGCTGCAGTGAAGGGACCCAGGGTCGAGAGCCTAGGTGGCTTCTCTGTGTCTGCGCCCCACATACAGGCCCACTGAACCCTTTGTCCATCCTTGGGGTGCAGTAGTACCCTAGAGGCAGCTGTCCTGAAAGGAACACCAGAAATTCATTCTCCCCAGAGAGACTTGGTGCAAGAGGCGGGGGCTTCCCCCACCTGGAGGGCTGGGGGCAGAGGTAGGCACTGAACTTGGGGCCCAGCAGGCAATGGCTGTGAGTGCTAGTCTTGGGGGGGCTGGAAAGAGGGGGCGCTCCCTATTCAGAAGGCTGCAGAGGGCCACAGCCTCAGCATTCAGAGCCCTGGTTTCTGCCAGCTGCCAACTCCCAGGAGCAGCAGGCAGGGAGGGGCCTCGGAGACCTAGCCTCAGGGCACGGGGCGCCCAGGGACAGACCCCAGGCCGGCCCCTCCCCGTGAGCGTCCCCTCAGTCAGGGCGGCCTCGGTGAATGAACTCAGCTGGCTAATCCATCCCTCTCTGGCGGCTCGGGAGGCAAACAGCCCTGGAGCGGACGCAGCGCTGGGGAGCACCTGCTGGGCCCTCCTGAAGGCGCCTGCCCGCGCGGAAGTGGCGGCATGGGCCGAGGCGGCGGCCAGCTGCCGGTGCCCACACGCTGGAAGTGCAGCTCCGAGCTGGTGGTTATTTCTCTGCACCCGGTGACCTCCCAGGGGTGACGCGAGGGGTGCGGGAGGTCGGGAGGTCGGCCCTGGGGAAGTGGGGGAGGGGGGCCCTGGCCCATCCTGGGGGCACGGGAGCCACCGTCTCGCCACCTCCACCGGCTCATCCTCTCCGAGGCCCAGCGGCCCCAGTCAGCCACAGGAGTGGGCGAGACAGGCCTGGAGGCTCCTGCACACCCTGCTTTGGGCCTCTCAGCAGAATGGGGCGCTATTTAGGCACAGGTGGGGGGCAGCACCCAGGGAGAGCAGGAGCGCAGGGAACTGAACTTGGGGACGGACCTTCCCTGAAAATGGCCTGTGTGGGCAAGCGTGGGGTGGAGGAGGGGAGGGAGGGAGGGTCAGTGGGGCAGCCAGCGGCCAAGGAGGCCAGGCTGGGCTTCTGTCTACTGTTGTAGCTCTTACCCCCTTGATGAGAACATTTGAGTGTTCAAGTGTTCAAGCATCTCTGCTCTTTAGTAAGGTGTGAGCTATTTAGCATGAAGCGACGTGTCGAGTATGAAGTGGAGTCATGACGTCACTGCACAGACCCACTTCAGGGCAGGACGTGACAATCCCCATGACAACGCTCTCATTGCAGGCCAGGCCTTCGGCAGGCCCTGTCCCCTCAGCACCACAGGCGACACAGGGCTTGCTGCTGCTGGCAGTTGTCCCAAGACCTGGGCTCCAGAGACACAGGAACTTACACTAAAAATGGGGTGGGGGGCCCTCCCTGGGGCGCAGCGGGTTAAAGCCCAGCACTGAGAAGCTAAAGCCGCTTCCGCATGAGTTTGATTCCCACTTGCCCCAGAGGTGACCACAGGGTGTGGCAGACCTCTCCTGACCCGCCCGCTGCTCCCCTCAGCAGTGGACTTCGTCCATCTGCCTGTTCTGCTCCCTACTCTGTCTCTGGTGAAGCCTCTCATCACCCCTGAGCCTCTGGCCTGTACCCCAGTTCTGTATATAGAAATAAATAAATCTTTAAAAAAAAAAAAAAACCTTGCAGACAATTCTTCCCTCACTGCCTGGATCCAGAGCGGACAGTTGTGACCACTAATTCCTTCAGCTCTTCTGCTTCATTTATGCAAAAGTTAGCATTTGAAGTGGGCCTACTGAAAAACTGGACGTAGAGTACAAAATTTCTGAACAGAAGAGAGGAGTAAAACATGTACGTGGAGAACTAATAAAAATAAAAATCAAGAAAGGAAGGAGGAGATTAAAGAGCCCGATGGCAAAAAAATAAATATGAGGGCCTTCCCTGGTGGTGCAGCCGGTTAAAGCACAGCACTAAGAAGCTAAAGCCGCTTCAGCATGAGTTCGATCCCCGCCTGGCCCGGAGGTGACCACATGGCGCGGCAGACCTCTCCTGACCCGCCCGCTGCTCCCCTCAGCAGCGTCCTTCGTCCAGCTGCCTGTTCTGCTCCCTGCTCTGTCTCTGGGGAATATTCTCACCGCCCTTACATCTCTGGCCTGTACCCCAGTTCTGTGTGCATAAGTAAATAAATCTTAAAAAAAAAAAAATGGGGAGGGGGCGGTTCAGTCTGGGGAGAGCGTGCCAGCTGCTTCAGCCTAAAATCGGCCTCCTCAGCTGTTAGGGGGCCGAGCGACGGGGCCACCGTGGCCACTTTTCAGGAAACCATAAACCGAGCCGAGCCGCCCAGCACGGCGTGGCCTGGCTTCTCGAGACACCTGTTAAGTCCGGGTTACGTGAGGGTCGCGCCCTGAGACCCGGCTCAGCTTTTGCTCTCCCTGGTATTTTCACTTACGCGGAGCAGCTCAGACTCAGGGGTCCCAGCGCCACGGTGGTGGAGGCCTCGGAGCCCGGCAGCGGCCGGTGCCCTCGGGCTGGCTTCTGCGGTGACCCTGACAACGCCAGGCCCTGCCCGGCTTTCAGGGAGCCTCGGCTCCCAGCCTCTCGCTGCGTGTGGCATCTCCCAGCCGCCGACGGCCGCGGGGCTTGGAGAAGGAACACCAGTTTTGTCTGTTTCCCGTGGAAGTGTCTCCCCGGACAGCATGGTTTACTTTACGCCACGCCTGCTGGAAGTCAGCAACCCACACTAAGCAGCATAAACCAAGTGGCTCCACCTGCTTTTGCTGCCTCCTGGACTGTGCCGCCACAGGCCGAGTCCCTCCCGAGGGCTCGCGGCCCAGGGTGGGACGGCTGGGCCTAGGGGTCCGAGGTCGCAGGCACGGAGCTCCTACTTGAGCCCCCCACTCCACGAGCAGCTCCCCCCTTCACAGGGCAGCTGCCCCGACTCTGGCCCCTGCGGGAGCCCCGGCTCCAGCGGGACTCTGGGAGGGGACGTTCGCGGCCGCCCGGTGGAAAAGCGTTTGTGTCCGGCCTCGCCGCAGGCAGCAGCCAGCACCAGCGCCTGGCTCCGGAGATGCTTCCTGGGCGCCGCTGTTTCCTCCACCCATCAGCCACCAGGGTCCTTTATTACACCCGGGGAAACTGAGGCTTGGAGGCGCAGGAGCCCCGGGATGGCACGGACCCTGAGCATTTGAGTCAGACTCTGAAAGTGCTTGCACACCTTTCGGTCCAGCACAGAGACTGTCCAGCTTACGGCTGATCCCACGAGCTCCAAGTCGCACCCGGAGGGACTCGGTTCTGGCCCCTCATTTTTCCTCTAGAAAGTGGACCTTTCTCAGCGGCAGGTGCAGGCCTAAATGGCCTCCCCACACCCACTGCTGACTGGTCAGGAGTCACGAGGGACGCTGCCCTGTCGGGAGGGAGGAGGACTCGGGAGCCCGAGACGGAAGCCGCCAGGTTAGCACAGAGCTGCTCAGCACCGCCTGGCCGGATGAGATGGCCAAAGTCACGGCCAGTCATGGTCCTTGTCATAAGTGAGAGGCTGGGGCTGGCTGGGCTGGGGCCGCTTTCTAAAGGACTCAGCCCCAGTGGCTGGCAGACTCCTGAAGGGGAGCGGTGTACTGGGACCGGATGCCCACACGCCACGCACGGCAGAGACACTTGAGCCAAAGACGCAGAGACGTGGACCCTGCCCGGGCCCCGCTAGGACCCCCCCCCCCAGCCAGCTTGGGACCCCGCCCCCCACTCAGAAGAGGCTCCAGGGCAAGCTGAACCAAACCATCCACAGAAAACGTCCCCAAACGTTTGCTTGTATAAATAATTTATTTCTGCTCACAGCATCATATACGCATTATAAAAGGGAGACAGGAGAGGATGGCCAGGACAGGCAGTTACAGCAGTGGAGGCGAAAGCGGGGACCAGAACACAGCCCGGGTCGGGGCAGACAGTCTGGGGCTCAGTCCCCCGCTGTCACGAGGAAACACTTCAGCCACCTCCCCGAGGACCAAGGACGGAAGTGTCCTCCGTCCCTGAGGGCTGGTGGCCGGGGTCTCCCGTGACCAGACCAGGGTCAGACATGACGCGGGCCTCTACCAGGTCGGACACGAGGAAAATCAACGCAGACTCTTAACTACCTGTTGATACACCACAGAGTCTTTACGGCACAATTACTAACAGTGACTGCACCTTTAAGTACTGATAATGCAAAACACAAAATCATCTTGCCTCCTTTGTCAGGCGGGACAGGACGCAAACCGTGACCTCGAACCTAAGTATTGTTAGCACGAGAAGGCGACAGTATTTGGCATCTGCAATGTCACAAAATAAATATATTATTCTCTCCATAGTGTGGAACTACCAAAATGTCAAAGTGCTTAAGAAATTGCTGCGTGTGAAGAAAATAAAGGAAGATGGATTTTTCTTTTCATAACTCTATACAGAATCTTCAGGTGACGGGACCAGCCCATTCAGGGTGTGCCCTGGGGTGTAAACTGAAATCTTGCAGGCTTTGCAACACTGCTTCGCTGTTTTCCCAACTGGGTTTCCACAAACGGCCGGCACTGGACGGGGGGGACGAATGCATTGGCGAAAGAGAAGAGCTGTTAGGTGCCTCCGTTTAAAATGTGTAATTATGCGTTGGGATTTCGGCCAGAACTTCCACCCCGGCTCTCGGGGGGACCTTCTGGGGGCCAGGGGACAGGAGGCCCAGGTTGCCAACGTGACTCACACGCTCACACACCATCACGCCCGATTCCACAGGCCTCCTTCTAGAGAAATGTCTAGTGGGGGTGGGGGGAACCTATTTTACCTGTAAACATGGATTCAAAGAGGAAATGAAAATCCAAGAAAGGTTAGTTTCCCCTTTGGACACTGCCTTGGGGTGCGTGACAGGCTTCCGCAAACCGAGAGGCACCCTGACAATAAAGGGTTTTTAAAATGACATTATTAAAAATATGCAGTTACTCTCCTTTCCCTTTATTCTCCAAAGCCTTTCAAGTAAACCGAAGTGCCTGAGTGCAGGTGAGTGACGTCACAAGCTCGCTGGGACCCCAGTGCTCGGCGGCGGCTGCGCAGGTCAGCCCCGAGCTGGGCAAGGACGGGCCCTCCCCTGCCTGCCGGCCGCCTGCCGATGCATGCAACGAGGTCAGCTTTTGCCACAAGGTGGGCTTTTATTTCCTGGGGCACGTTTTCAGTGAGACACTTAGAACCAGGTCGGCCACAGTGAACCAAACCAGAAAGCTGAACAGGTCACCTGCAGCGTGAAGGGGTATAAAGGGGCGGAGCGAAGGCTTCTCCCCCAGCGGTGACCATTTCTAGGTGAGTATTTGTTTACAGAAGTTCTCTTCAAAAGCCAATAACCCGACCCAAACCCACCAGCATCAGAGCTTAGATGACAAGAGGCAGCCACTTGCGACTGGCACGCCTCTGGCAAGAAGCTGAGGCTCACACCAGGGCCTACGATCTCTTGGGTGAGGCCGTCTGGGCTGGGGACGGGAAGCTGCAGCGACACACACCCCGGCAGCATGTGTGCCAGGGCTTTACCCTTGAAACTCTGAACCATCCTGCAGAACAGCAAATGCATATGCACCACCACCGCCAAGTTTATTTTTGATTTTTATTGGTCTCTTTGTGGAATAATGACCTGCGCGTGGACAGAGTCCAAACCACCTGGCAGAGGTCGGGTTCCAGGCTGAACAGCAGTCCTCAACCCAACCGGCCGCCACAGGCGCCGGGCAGGGCGTCCCGCGGCCACCCCGGTCAGGCCCGCAGTCCCAGGCCCTCCGGCCAGCCGTCCCAGGCCGCCCTCCAGGAGGCGGCCACCAACCCATGTGGGCCCCGGCACGACAAACGAAATCTCCACAGGGGCCTGCCCCGTGACATAAAATGACCAGCCTCCCGCAGCCCAGGACGCCAGGGAGGCACTCCTCACCGCCCGGCTGGCATGCCCCAGGTGCTCGGTCCTGGGAGCTGCACACCCCAGGTAACTCACGTCCTTCCGGCGGCCTGGCAGCCCATTCCTGGCCCAGCTGGAGCAGAAGAAACGGCTTTTGTCTTTGACAGCCGGGCCTCCTCGGGGCTGGCCGCCCCACCTGCAGCGAGTCCACTCCCCAGGAGGCCCCCACCCCACCCAGAGCTCCCGCTTTCAGACAAAAGGTCCCCGGAGCTGCGGGTGGGGGCGGGTCGACCAACACCCCCGGGGGAAGTTCCTAGTCCCGCATCTGGGTGCAGATTCTGGTCGAAAATTCGAAGCATCACTTTGGTTCGCTGTCTTTGTTCGCTCGGCTCCTGGCCCAGCCTTCCCTCGCGTACACCCATCCATCCGCCCATTCATTCATTCCCGACCAGCTCGCTCCCCACCCCTCGCTCCCCAGCGCCGCGGCGGGCGCATTACCGCTTCTTCTTCTGCTTGAGCGACTTCCTGCGTTTGAGGATCATCTCATAGAGCTTGTCCATGCCCTCGGTGAGGCCCTCGCCGATGATGGCGCAGGCCGGCTGGACGTGGTAGGTGGTGGCCGGGATGAGCTCGTGCAGCGCCAGCTGCTTCTCGATCTCGGCCACCGGCAGCGACTTGGGCAGGTCCTGCTTGTTGGCGATGACCAGCAGCGGCGTGCCCTGGTTCTCGGCGAACTTGGTCACCTTGTGCAGCTCCGTCTTGGCCTCCTCCAGCCGGTCAACGTCGACCGAGTCCACCACGTAGATGATGCCGTCGGTGCAGCGGCTGTAGGACTTCCAGAGCGGCCGCAGCTTCTCCTGGCCGCCCACGTCCCAGAAGTGGCAGCTGATGCCCTTGGCCGTGCCGTTGCTCAGCTTGATCTTCTCGGTGTTGAAGCCGATGGTGGGGACCGTGTTCACGAACTCGTTGAACTTGAGTCGGTAGAGCACGGTGGTCTTGCCGGCCGAGTCCAAGCCCAGCATGACGATGTGCAGGGACTGGAAGGCCGAGATGTTGGAGGAGATGTTGCCCATGGCTCTGCGCTGCGGCGCCGGCCACTGCGGC
>NW_004567103.1:1703514-1706966 GCF_000260355.1 Condylura cristata | reverse complement strand
CGAGCTCGCCCCGCGCGGCCCCTCCCGCGCGGCGGCCAGACAATGGGCCCCGGCGCCGGCTATTCCTCCGCGGCCCACTGACGCAGCTTGTAAAAATAGCTCGGGGCTCCCGGAACTCCCCCGCCCGCCTCCCCCGAGCCCGCGCGGCAGACGGCCCAGCGCGCCCAGCCGGGCGCAGCCGCGGGCGGTTCTGCCCGTTTTGGGGGACCCAGTTTCGGGGGTCTGCAGGTGCGGCCGGTAGTCCCGGGGGGCCGGAGAGGGTGGCGAGGGCCCGGCCGAGAATGACCAGCTGGAGTGGGAGGGCCGAGGCCCTGCTTCCAGTCCGCCAAGAAGGGGGAAGAGGGGCCCCGGGAGCCAGCGGGGCCCCAGGCTGCTGAGCCCCGGGAGCCAGCGGGCGCGCCCCCTTCCACTGTGGCTCCATTTGCCAAGCCCTGGCCATGGCCGGCGCAAGATGCCCTGGCTCGCTTTTCTGCCTGAGTCCAGGGTTCCCAGCCTGCCTGGGGCCCTGCGCCGAGCCTGTGTTCAGAGCGCCTGTGGTCAGCATGTGCGTCTCAGGCTGCCACGAGACTTCCTGGCCACAAAGCTCTGGCCGCCAGCCTGCCCCAGCTGCTGAGCTCCAGGGGCGGGTCCCTGCAGCTGCAGGGCCCCTCGACTGTGGCAGCCGAGGGCCACCTGCCACAGGTGCGTGCTTCTCCAGGGGCTCCTTGAGCAGGTCCCTGGCCCCTGGCCCAGCCCCTCCTCTCACTCTAGTTTGTAAGCCGGTCTTCTGGGGACACGTGGACAACGTGCAGACCCGGGGTCTGCTGCCCTGGGGAGTGGCACCTGTTCCCTGTGGTCCAACTCTGCTTCCGAGGCAGGAATAATAGAAACTGGATCAAAAGTGGAAATGAACAGGATGTTTGTGACGAGCCCCCACATTCGGTAGCACTGTCTTCCTTTACCGCCTTCCCAGGTGAGCTGCGGGAGGGGACAGGATTTTGTGGGTCCCGCAGGGTGAGAGACCCATCAAGGCAGCATGCAGGAGGCTACCGGCTCTGGGTTTCCATGGTAACAGCAGCTAGGTCATCTGTGCTCCCGAGTGGCCTGGGCACTGCCAGTGGCCTCGTGGCTCATGCTGTCCGTCCCAGCAGGTGAGGGAGTGAGGCCCAGGTGGCTGCTTGTGCCTTGACCAAGAGGGAGCCCTGGCGCAGATGCCAGCTGCCCGCCCAGTGAAGCCCAGGGCTGAGGGTCTGTCGGGTTCCCACCGCACCCCACGCGCCCCCACCCCACTTTAACTGAACAGGGAACGACGTTGAAGCAACATGAAATGAGCTGTGAAAAACAGAAATTCAGCTCAAGTTGGACAAATAGGGAGACATGGTCCCTGCCACACCAAGAAGCTTGTGACCAGGGAGGGCTTCGGGCCGGTAGGTCCCGGGACACAAACAACACCTGCAGCCAGTTTGGTCTCGAGGGCGGCTGCGTCTTTTTCTTACTGGCTGCCCCTGACGCTCGCCCTTGGCTTGGGGCTCTGCAGAAAGAGGAAGCAGACACTTAGCGTGACAACAGCCGGGCCACCGCCCGGGAAGATGGACACGTGTCAGCTGTGGTCCAGGGCCTAGAGGTGGGCGGGGTGGTGCCCCAAGGAGACTCGGGTACTGTGACCAGCAGGACAGAGAGCAGTGAGGACACAGTAACTGGCATGGGGTGATCTATGAGGTGGATCCGGGGTCGGGGCGCCAGGACTGGGGTCTTGGGAGTGGTTTTCTGGTCGTCTTCAACGCCTGGCCGACAGGTCGGCACCTTCTCGTGAGACTGCGCCTCCCCTTCCTCCCTCCCTTGGCCCCCGCTGGCCTAGGGGGCAGTGGCCGGATGCGGAGCCTGGGTCCGGGGTATTTGGAAAGGCCACAGCATCCCAGAGCCCCTTCAGCCTGGCACCCAGAAGACACTCACGTCGGCCTCCCTCACCCGCGCCTGCCCAAGCCAGGTCTTGCTCAGAGTTGAAGGGGAGCGGGAGGAAATATTTTGGGAAAACATCTGATGTTTTCTTGGCGCTGAACTAAAGATGGCCAACAGTCTCGGGGATACTGACTACAGCCCCGCTCCGTGCACCTGTCCGGGGCTTAGCGAGTGAAGGCCATCTGCGGTCCAGTGGGAAACGTCGACTGATGGGCACGAATAGAGCCTGCTGGAACAGAGCCGCTGAGCACCGACTTGGCAGACCGGATAGAGCAGCTTGAGGTTCCTCTTCCAGCACCAGGTGATAAGTTGATTTTACCATTGCTAATTTCACTTCAACACAGAAAAATGTCATCTGGCTGAATCGCCTAGGAACTTTCCTTAGAATGTGGGTTCCAATGGAAAGAGACAGGAGCCCAGAAAGGGACGCGACCGGAGCAGGCCAGCCGGCTGGGAGCCCTGCGAGCACAGCACAGCACAGGCGGGCAGAGCCGCGGGTGGGTGGGTGGTGAGCCAGGAGTGGGGAGGTGTCCCACACCTGCCAGCCAGGTGCACACCCAGCTCACCATTTCTCAAACTCTGCAGCTCTAAAATGCACCTCGGACGGACAGGCCGTCAGCGCAAGCCGAATAGGCTGGTGAGGCAGTGCAGAGCCGTGCGGGAGCGCTGGGAAACCAGGGGTGGACGCTGCGACGGAGCAGCCATGGACTGGACTGGGCGGGACGGCCAGTGCTGCCTTCAGCTCACAGGATGGGGCGGGCGCTGTGGCTTGGGGGTCCTCCTGGATGGACGTCACCCCCCCCCCATTGCATCCCTCCCCTCGTCTTCTGGTCAGGAAGCCTTTGCATCCAGGAAGCAACTAGTTCAAGTAAACAGAATGCAACAACTGGCAGTAATTTTGCAACTGCACCCTACGCCCCCTGGTTTTCCTTTAAGGGCTCAGAAATGAAAGGCGCCATCGAGGACACCCACTTTCGCGTGGCTCTAATGAGCAGCCATGCGCATCGCCATTGTCTGTTCCGTCCAGGTTAACGGCTAGGCAAGGCGGCCTCTCGCCGCTAGGGCTGTTTACGCGGCCGAGCGCGAGCCGGCGCGGGGAGCCGCGGGTGCCCGCCCCGCCCCCACTGGGAGCTTTTCTAGTGCGGGGGCGCCCTCTGCTGGGCTTCCTGGGTCACCGACGGCGGAGGCCGCGCTGGCCGCAGGCGTGAAGGTGAGCGCGAGGGGCTGCTTGGAGGCAGGGGCAGACAGTGGGGTGAGTTGCCGAAAGGGGAGCCCAGGAGACTGGCAGAGCCCGGCAGAGCCGAGAGAGGAAGCCCGCGCTGCCCAAGCACCGCCCACCCCGGGCTGAGAGCCGAGTGGGAGAAGCTGGTTCCTGCCTGAGCGGGGGGCACGGGGCGCCGGGAATGGAGCAGGCCAGCGGTCAGCATCTGGGGCCGCCGGGCGAGGAGACGGGCGGTGGCTCCTCGGCCACACCAGGATTGGGGTCCTTTGTGGGTGGGGTGCGGGTGCTGCCC
>NW_004567103.1:1695168-1703291 GCF_000260355.1 Condylura cristata | reverse complement strand
GGCAGGGCAGAGGTGGGGTGGGAGGAGCAGGGGGGTTGAGCCGGGGTGCAGTGGAAGGAGCAGGGGTGCCTGCGGGACAAACACAAGTCTGAGCCCGGTCGCCCCTCCAGCTGACCGTGGCTCTGGCCGTGGCTCTGGCCCCCTGGAGTTCATGGGTTCGAGGAAGCAATGGCCCCGGACCCATCTTTCTTGTTTGGGAAGATCTGGCTGACCCACCGCAGGTGCTCAGTTTTTGGACCACCACCAGGAACATTCTGTTTTATTCTATTTTGGGGGGGGGGGGGAATTAGCTGGAAAATTTTTTTTTGCACCTCTCAGGTCTTTGTCCTCAGCTGTGGCTCAGCTGTGCCTGAGACGGGAGTGCAGGGTCGAAGTCACTTTCTGTCCTGCCGGAAGCTGTTTTCTGCTGAGACCCTTCCGTGAGCTTGCTCCCACTGCTCTCTAATCTCAGACGCACCCAGTAAGTGAGCTGCTACCCCGGCACCCTGCCCCACTCAGAGCTCAGGAGGCCCAAGCCCGAGACTCCTGCAGCGGGCCGGCCCTGTCCTTTCCGTGGGGGAGACACTGGCACCGAAAGTTCCTTCTGATTCCTTGAGCGATCCCATCGCTGCGATGACATTTCTACTCCAGTGGCTACAGAAAAAAGGCAAAGCCAGTAGCGGCCAGCAGCAGGCTGCCTCGCTGGCCGGACCCCCGAGGGAGGAAACAGGGGCTCGTTGTGCCTGTCCCCAGCCTGGGGCTCTGGAGAGGGGCGAGGGCGGGTCGCCAGCCCTGGTCTCAGGCTCAGCCCCTCACGTGGCCCTTCCGAGGAGGGAGCCCTTGGCTTGGGGACGCGGCCTCTTGGCCACTCCGGTGGCTAGTTCCAGCCTCTGTGCTCCCTTGGGCCGGAGTCTCCACGCCTCGGGCTCCATCACCCCTGCTCCTGCCTGCTCCTGCCTCTCTCGGTCTGTGAGGACTGCCGGGGAAGCCAGAGGCGGTTCGGGCTCCTTCCTGCCTGGCCGCTCCGCAGACCTGCAGGATGCTGTTCCCGAAGAGGATGGGCTGCGGCTCACTGCAGGCCGGGGCTCGCGTCCGGCCTCGCTGCCCCCCACCGCAGGGCCAGGCCAGTGCGTGCAGAGGCGCTCAGGGCAGCACGCAGCCCCCCTGGGCGTCAGGAGCCCCCCAGCCCTGGCCACTACGCTCTGGCGTCTCGCTCACTGTCAGGACACGAGTTGGTGGCCCCGTGGCTGGGCTTTCGCCTTCGTCCTCGGCTCCCTCAGCTAAAGCTGTCCACCTCGTGGTTTCTCTATCTCCACGGAGTCCCAGGTGTGGCTAACTCTGCAGGGTCTCAAGGATCTCACCTGTCCGCCCTGGCTGATGCTGTGCACGGGCGAGCGCAGTCCCCAGTGAGCCGACAGACAGGCCAGCAGGGCAAAGCGCGCTCTGTCCTGCAGACAGCTGCAGCCCACTGCTTCCTTTCAAGCAGAAGCTACGAGAAGCCCCAGGCCCGGTGCAAACATGCACCCCGCCCCCGCATCGGGCACGTTTCCTGTTTCCCCTGCACCTACGGACCCCGTCTATACCCACGGGCAGCCCCAGGAAACACACTCCGGACTCCAGACCCCAGGCTCCTGCTTCGTTATTTCGCGCCTCCGAGTCTCCTACGTTCGGGCGACAGGTGAACATAGTGGTCCGCGCACCCCTTTGTGGGTTTGCAACACCAGGGCAACCCGGGGCTGGGTGGGAAGAGCAGCACAGGCAGGGAGCCCCGGGAGAGCTAAGGAGGCTTCCCAGAGGGTAGCGACTCTAAGGGGCGCTCACAGCGCGCTCCAGAGATGAGGACAAAGTCCAGGTGCTCAACAGCAAGGTGGTGGGTCCCAAGAGGACCGCTGAGACCTTGGATGGGGCGAAGGAGGGCTCCAGGGTCGAGCTGGGGGTGCACGTCAGCCGGAGGCACGTGGCCCGGGCCGTGAGGAGCAGACAGAAGGCTGAGCTGGCCCCGGGCCAAGACCGGCCTCGGCCCTCAGGTGGAGTGCAGGTGGAGTGCCCGGCGGCTGCTTTCTCCCTTTAAGCCACTGTTCTTTACTTTCGTGAATCAAGGCTGCTCCTCTCTGACTTTATCTAAAAAGTCCCGGCCCTGACCACCGCTAGTGCCCCAGGAAGGGTGTGGGCTCCCCAGCCCCTTGTCCTCTGAATTGTCCCGCTGGGCAAGCTGAAACAGTCAGGCAGGGCCCCTCACCAGGACAGTCTTGCTGTGAGGAAGGTGCTAGAAAGGCCAGCATCTGCTGAAAACAGCAGGCCGACAGTGTGCCCAGGCAGCGTCACCTGCCGGACGCCTGGACAGGGAGGTCGGTGCAGACAGGGACTAGACAGGAAGCTGTGATCAGGGCAGCAACGGGGCCTGGGCAACAGCCCCTACTCACTCTCCCCTAGCTGCTACCAGACGGTTATGCACCCCCAATCCACATCCCCCACACCCAGACATTATGCACCCCCAACCCCCACTCCTCCCCATACAGCCTCTTATGCACCCCCAGTCCCCATCCACCACATCTAGACCATTATGCACGCCAATCCCCAAGTCCCTACATACAATTATGCACCCCCAATCCACATCCCCCACATACAGACCATTATGCACCCCAACCCCCAGCCCTCCACATACAGACTCTTATGTACCCCGAGTCCGCATCCTCCCAATACACATCCATGGACTTGCTTACCCTCTCTGAACCTGACCCCCAATAAATGTGAAGGTGTCCAGAGATAGGCTGCATCTCCAGGGGTGCAAACCCCCTCGGCCTCTCTCTCTACCAGGTTTTGCATTGCCTTTCGTCCACCTCCCCCATACCCCCCCCCCCCCCACCCCCCCGGACTCCGACAGAGCCGCAGGCCCCTGGATCCGCTGGCGGCCTCAGCCTGTGGTGGCTCAGGGCCCGGCAGTGAGAGGAAACCTGGCTGCTGTGTGAGGGCTTCCTGTCCCTGCTTGGATTCCAGTTCACTCACTGCTGTTTCCTGCCTTAGTTTCCATGCTGCTCAGCGGCCACGTCTTGGTGGGGACTTTATGTAGTGCCCGGGGCAAAGTGACACGAAAACCCGCCCAGGGCTCCCCTGTCAAGGGGTCACCGCCGTGGACACGAAGTCCAGGCCGAGACCTCATCGGCGTGGCGAGGACCCGGCTCCCCCACGTGTCTGTCGAGCGGCGCCTTCCCGGAGGGCCGCCTTCCTGGGGGGCCCGGCACGGTGAACGCCCTGAGCATCTGGCACTTCCATGCCGTCAAAACTATGCCACCAGCAGCGCTACTGACAAGAACCAGGTGACTGTGTGCGTGGCGACTTGGTTCCGATCACGCAGGTCGGTGAGTGAAAACACGCTCCTCCACGAAAAGCTGCGTGTGTGTTTGTGTGCCCACGCGTCCGCGTGAGTGTGTGTGTGTGTCGGGGGGCAGGTGGCGACAGGTGGCTGTCGGGGCTTCCGAGGCGACACAGGAGGTGGCGGTGTCTCCCTCGGCGGGAGACTGGCGTGCCCGGCGTGCCTACAGTCTCGGTTCATGGAAATATTCTCACAGTCACAAAGAGAGACAGGGCAGATCCATTTCGCTAATGAATGCATGCACAGAAAGAAAAAATATCTGCACACACAAGCAGATTTTGAAGGCCTAATTTCTGCAGAGCATTCTAGAAAGAAATTAAATGGCGCGGACGGCCAGGCTGAGTTACCATGCCGGCGCTCAGCGCGCCTCGAGCGAGTGATTTGTGTTCAGCTGCGGGAGGTCCGTGCGCGGCCTTCAGCCCGGCGGCGGGGCCGGGCACTCGTGCAGGCAAATTTATGGGCACATCATTTTCCTCTTGAGCTGCGCTTCTGCTACCTGAAGGTCGGGCTGGCAAGGTCAAGCGCGGCTCAGGCCTGAGAGCTGCTTACTCAGTGCAAGCACAGGGGCACTCAGCTCTTCTGGAGCCTACAGCCGGCCGGAAGGCGTCAGGCCACGAGGTCCTGTTTCTTTCCAGGCTGCCAGGTGCTTCCCTCGGGGCCTGAGTCGACAGCCACGGACAGACACGTGCGCAGGACCCCAGAGACATTTCTGCTAAGACTTAAAACTTACCGAGTCTCCCTTCTGCCGTGGACCATGCAAATTATCTTTCACGATGACATTTAATCTACATATCATTAACACCTTATCACAGGAAAGAGGTGGAGAAGTGACTTCCCCTCTGAGTTGCTGTGGGAAGAGGCGAAATATACAGGTTTTCTCGCACTTTCTGGAATCATCTGGGCAAGTCGAAGCCCAGCGCCGAGGGGGAGGCAGAGCGAGGAGGAAGCCGAGGCTCGATCTTGGGGGTGGCCGGTATATAGTCTGAGGGCGCCCGCGTGAGAAGTGACCCCTGTAGCTGTCACGGTCGTGGCAGCGACCCGCAGCCTTCACCAGCCCCAGACACGGGGGCCTCCTTGTTGCTGGAAGCGCAAAGCAGCCCCTCACAGCCCCTGCCCGTGAGCCCCATCCTTGGTGACAGGGCAGCTCAGTGTGAACTGGGTGCCTGGCGGTGGGTCCTCACCTGTGCGCTTGAGATTCAACTGCAGGCACACACGAAAGGCTAAAAAGACGGTTATTTACACGGGAAAAGGGAAATGGATACTCAGGAAAGAGAGGGCTAAGCTGATTCAATCATCCTATCGGTTATGCTGACCTGGAACCCCAATAAGACGCTGAAAACCGGCTGATGTTGTCTTTTGAGTTTGGGGTCCTTGGGTTCACTCTGGCAAAGGTCTCCCCAGAGCTCCCCTTTCAGCGGCACACAGCGAGATTCTTCATGGGACAGAGACTAGTTATATTTATGAGGAAGTTTATTAGAAAGAGACGGGAGAGAGAGACACACTTGCAGAGGCACAAGCGGGCAGGAAGAGCTGCCCCGGGGGGGACGGGCTTGCAGGGAGAGGCCTGCGTGGTTGCAGGCCGGCGGCCTAGGAGAGCGGCCTCGCCTGGGGAGGTCAGTGTGGAGGAGTCCTGGCATGGTGCAGGTCACGGGCAGGCAGGAGGCTGCGGCCCTGACGGGGGGAGCGGGGGTGGGAAGAAGCACCTGCCTAGGCACAGGTGGGCAGAGGAGCCGCTGCCCCGTGCTGGTGGACAGACTGCCCAGATATAGACAGCCTCGCCCTGGGAGGGGCCCTCTCCCGTGAGCCTGGGTGTGTTGGCTTTGAACAGAATCTGAGAGGACGGAGATTCCCTGGTGAGCTCCATCCCCACCTCCATGTCCTGTCTTCACCTGGGCGCCGGCATCCTGGCTCTGGCGCCCGAGGACCTTGATTTCATGGCTGTGTCAGTGCTGCACTGGCCCCTTCTCCCCGTCCCCTCTGTGACCCCGTCTTGTGATGCCCCTGCCTGCCTTTCTTCATGGCCAGTGAAGAGCCAAGAGACAACCGAGAGCCACGAGGCCAAGGACCCCAGAGCCCACGTGTCCGGTTTTATACCCCAGCTTGACTGTGGCGCTCCCCAGTAAATGCGCCGCCCCCAGGCACTGGGCCTTTAGGGAGCAGCCTGAGCGATCAGCCTTCACCCGACGGCTCAGTCGGGGTCATCCTAGGGCCCGGCTCCTGTACTCCCCAACGCCGAGGACCTGTCCTTCGCCGACAGTCCAGGGCCTCTCAACAGACCGACGTGTCCTCTGAGTCCTCCAGACTAGCGCACATCACCTTCGCCTGGGCCCCGCCCGCCAGGCGTCTGTCTGAAGGATGCCTGCTGGCCAGTGCCCGGTAGCGGGAACCCTAGACCGAAGGACTTCGGGCCCCTGGTGGGGAGAGGCTGAGCCGCATGAAGGGCGCCTCCCTGAGCCCGACACGGGCCGGGGCCGGGGAAGAAGCGGGCACAGCTCCGCCATGACCCTTCCCAGGGACGCACGGCGAGGTGATGGGGTGAAACACCCCTGTTGCCACAGCCCTGGACAGCGGGGCCCAGGGGCTCAGCACCCGGCTCTGAGCACAGGAACCTGGCCCTGGACCCTGGGCCCCGGAGGTCCAGCAGGAGCCTGGCCCTGGACCCCGGAGGTCCAGCCCTGGCCAGCTCCACAACCTGTGGCAGAAACCCACATTCAGATGACCGGCTCGACCGCACTCCCACTTAGCTGGACCAGGAAGATTTCGGCCCGGCCCTCGTGGCTCTGTGGGACAGAATAGTCGGCCGCCGTGACACTGAGACACTCGTGACTCAGGCCGCTGCGCAGATGCTGCTTCATCCAAAAGGAGCTGGGATTTGCAGAGGCTGCCGGAGGGCTCTCCGGAGCTGGGTGGAAGCCAGTCGCCGCAAAACGGCTCAGCAGTTTTATGTCACATGCAAGCAGCCTCGCGACCTTCGGGTCAGAGTAACGAAGGTGTCCACCTGCCACTTTTACCCCTGTGTGTCTCAGCCTGAGCGACCAACCGCAGCTGGGCCCCTCCAGGGCCTCCAGTCTGCAGATAATTGACAAGAAATGCAAATGCAGTGCCAATTCACAGCCAGGACATTTCCGTTTAAATTGCTAATCAAGCGGAATCCACCTGCAAATGTAGAAATCAATATGTGCATAAATTATTTGGAAAACTGCAAAGCTCTGTAGAAGCCACAGGACCCATCAGTCAGTGACCAGAACAGAGAAAAGCAGGAAGACCATCCGCGCGTTGCCACATTCAGGGGAGCGGCCGGGCCGGGTCTCTGCAATGTGCCTCCTGGAACAAAAGTAATCAGAGATGGTCACTCACACGCGATGTTTGCACACACCGTGAGACAGACTTGGAGAAGCAGCACGCTTCTCCCCTGGGGGAAGCCGAAGCCGGGCACCGTGGGAGCGCCGGGGTCCTGGGCGCAGGCCCAGCTTCGCGTAAAGCTGCATTTCTAGAAGAGCCTCGTTTCATTTCGGGGGACGCCTGCTTGCACCCTGGAGGGGCGGACTGGGCGTTGCCTGCTGTGGTGGCAGACAGCGCCCACGCAAGCGGGAACGGCTCACAGCTGCTCCTCTTTAAGCCAGCACCCCACTCCACATAAACACCGGCTTCGCAAGCTCCCAGTCTGCGTCTGTCTGTCAGACAGAGAATCGGCCCTGAGTACCTGTAGTGAGCGGGGATGTGCCTCTCCCTGCCCCACAGCCCACGACGCCGGCGCCTTGCAGAGAACTTCCCGCGCAGTCGGTCTCCAGCCCCAGACCCTGCATTCTCACTTCTCCCTGGATGCTCTGTCCTCCTTGCCCACAGCGGGCACGAGTTTCTCCTTGTCCTCTCTGGGGCTGCCACTGCAGACTTTCCCCAAGACCAGACTGTAAATATTTAGGCTGGGAGGGAGCCCCAGTCCCGGCTGGGCGCTGTGGCCAGGGGCACGGAGGCCCCTGTGGCCGTGTGTGAGCGCTGAGTTCCAATAAAACTATTTGCAAAAGCTGCAGGGGCGGGACCTGGCTTGAGGGTGGCTGCTTGTCCTCCGTGACCTCAGCGTCCGGTGTTCAGGGTGGCTTCGGGCCACGTCCCGCACTCTGACACCCTCGCCACCGCCAGAGAGATGCGGACACACGCGGGCAGGGCAGCTTCCCCCTTCCCAGCGCAGACGAGAGCTCCGTGTGCTCGGCGCCCCGGCCAGCAGCGGGCGGGAAGGCGTCACGTCTGCGCAAGAGGCCTGATGCATTCACTTACCCAACAGCAGGTGAAAAATAAGGTTCTTCAAAATGCTTCAGCGGGTGGTGTCCTTTTGTGAGTGCAAGTAAATAAAAAGCCAGAAAACAACCCCCCCCCCAGCCTCTGCAGGGCCCCAAGCGGGTTCTGGTAAAGGGAGGTGTCTGTCTCACCACAGCTACACAGCACGGGCCGGGGGCTGGCCCCAAGCGCGCACTTGTGCGAGGGTTCTCCACAGGATAGTGCATCGAGAACGCTTGCTCCCACGTGGGAACAGCGTGTTTGGAGCAGACGCCTCCAGGAGGACACAGGCTCTGAGGCCACCAGCCCTGCGGTGCGGTCACTCAGCTGTGGCTGACAGGCCGGGACACTCACTTGGCCCTCTCCACAGTCCACCTAGGCCAGCAAGTGCTGCCCCTTGAGGTCAGCGGTGCCCAGGGAAGCCAGCAAAGCCTTCCAGACCCACCACAGCCTCAGTCCAAATACATGGGAGGTGCGGCCACACAGGTGAGGCCAC
>NW_004567103.1:1691048-1694506 GCF_000260355.1 Condylura cristata | reverse complement strand
ACAGGCACCCACCACCAACGGACAGACGTACCCAGTGGAAAATCCCCGGCCCTACTAACTGCCCTTAGAAACCCCACTCTGTAGACCTTCGGGATCCTTCCTTGAGGGTGCGCCTGCTGTGACAGGGCACGGAAAGGAAGGATCCTGGCTCGAGCTGGCCTAATGAAGTCTCGTTTGTTTTTGCATCAGACACGGGCTTCGGTCGTTATTGAACGCGGCAATATTTTACACTCCAACAAGGCCATGCAGGCGAGCCACACAGGTGAGGCCACGCAGGTGAGGCCATGCAGGTGAGCCATGCAGGTGAGCCACTCTGGTAAGGTCACGCAGGTGAGGCCACGCAGTTGAGGCCATGCAAGTGAGGCCACGAAGGTGAGGCCAAGCAGGTGAACCACACAGGTGAGGCCACACAGGTGAGGCCACGCAGGTGAGGCCACACAGGCACAGCCTTGCATATTGACCCCTCAGGAAGTGTACAAAGAAAATTGTTGAAAAAGTTAAATCTGGGCTTTTTTTCCCTTCAGGAGCCTTTTGGAGGGAGCTCAGGCGTGAGCAACACCCTCACCACAGAATTAATGACAATAGCCCTCACAGGTGGGTCTATGCCGGGGTTGTGACACACTCTACCTGCAGTATAGGTGTCTCATGGCATCTAGGAAGCTCAATGGGTAAACCGAGTCCAGGAAAGCAAGCCGGGACGGGTCCGAACCCAGGCCCTGGGCGTCCTGACTTAGCCGTTAATGGAACTGTGAACACCTGGTTGGGGGGGGCGCCAGGGAGACACCTGGTTGGGGGGGGGCGCCAGGGAGACACCTGGTGGGGGGGGGTGCTGGGGAGACAACCGATGCGAAGGGAAACCAGGTGTCCTCTGGACAGTCCACAGGAAGAAAATGCCTGAGGGGCAGGGAGGCCAGCCGACAGGGTTTGCCAGACCCCGACATGAGCCCACACCTGCGTGGCCCCGGGGGCGGGGCGCCTGGCTGGTGGGGGGAGCTGCATGAGCCAGCGTGTTGTCCTCTCCAGCCTGGCTTCGGGCTACACCGTGGCGCCTGCCCACCTGTCCCCAGGGAGTGCCGCCCCTCGGCCCTCTGCCTGCGCCTCCCATGTTGCCTCTACGCACCCACAAGCTTCAGCAGGCACCTGCTGCATCCGGGCCAGGCGCCAAGGGGACTCAGATGCTGGCTGGCCCTGGGGGTCTCAGCCCTGGGCGTGTGCGTGACGAGCAGAGGCCAGGCGGGAGCTGCTGCCCGGACCCAGTTTCCCCGAGAAGGGCGTGATGGCTGGGTCACCCATGAGGGCAGGGAGGACGGACTGGCGTGGGGCGCGTGGTGCCTGTCCAGTTCCCGGGGACAAGGTGTGTCCCTGCAGGGGTGGGGCAGGGAGCCAGAGTTGGGTCCTACAGGGTGTGGGGGCAGGGCGGGGGACCTGGCGGGCCCGTGTGGAGCTTGCCTCCTGGCCCTCTTCTTCTGGAAGGGCTGATTCCCTCTCGGGGCCCCCGTCCTGTGCTGGGGCCACCGGGCAGCCAGGCGGGGGTCCCCTCCAGGCAGCCACGGCCTCCACGCCTCCGCCTGTTCTGCAGAATCTGGGCCTCCGGACCCGGCTGTTGCTGCTTGCGTTGTCGTGGGGTTGCGTTGCCGCCTGAGTGGGTCTTTAGAATTCTCGGCGACCCGAGGGCACACAGGCTGGCTCCTGGTTCCCCCGCGGGTGTCACGGCAGAGAGGCTGCCTGCTCAGCCCTGGGCCTGGCTCCGTCATCAGCCGTCAGCCCCGGCGACGAGGCGCCCTCCTCTCTCCATCTCCGCTCTCGCTAAGTGGGTGAGACGCAGAACCGGGGCCAGACGGCTCGTGGACCCCTCGCCACGGCTGCAAACACATCTCGCTGACAGTCCACGAGGTCACACGCCATCACGTGGCGGATGTGTAGGTATTTGCTGGATTTTAAGATTTGGTTTTTGATGCATGTAAGAGCTGGGGTACAGGCCAGAGGTGGGGGGGGGGTGATGAGAGGACTCCCTAGAGACAGAGTGGGGAGCAGAAGAGGCGGATCCACTGAAACTCACTGCTGAGGGGGCAGCGGCTGTGTCAGGTGGGGTGTGCTGCACCTGGGGTCCCTCCCGGCCGGGGTCAGCTCTGGCCGCAGTGGCTGCAGACAGCTCCGTCGTGCTGAGGCTTAGCCCCTGCGCCACCAGGGAGGCCTGTGCAGGTATTTGCGAGGGAGGGAGGGAGGGGGGCGTGCAGCTGCAGCCCCCGTGAGTGTGTGTGGACTGTCCGCGTGCACCGGCCTGTGGGGCTCGTGTGTGCAGCCGGTGTGGGTGGGGCGTGGGGTGTCTGCGCGTGGGGGTGTCAGTGAGTGTGGGCGGAGGCAGGCTACGCTGCCCTTGTGTGGGATCTAAGCCGAGTCTTCGTCCCTCTAGAAATCTGTGTCCTCAACTCCTACCTGCTCTCCTTAGTCGCCAGCCCGACTGCAGCTGTTGCCACCAGATGCCGTATTGTGGAAGTGGGCAGGTCAGGCCGAAGGGAGGTGCGCGCTGGGGGACAGGAGCTAGGCCGGGCTGATGGACATGACACAGCCGTGTGACGTTGGTGCTGACGCTGTGTGACCCTGGGAGCCAGTGTCCCTTCGGCCATGTTCTGAAGCCTCCCCGCGCTCCTCCTCCAGTGCTGTGACCCGCCTGGTTTTGTGTCAGAAGAGTGGCCAGCGTCTTAGCGACGTCTCTCGTTGCAAACCGCGCTTTCATCCCCTGTCACTGGACCGAGGAGACGCGGCAGGCAGTTAGCTTTCGGCAGGCCAGAACATGTGCGCACTCGAGGGGCTTCCTTTCAGCCATAGCTCCACTCTCTGGCCTCCTTGGGAGGGGGGCTCGCGGCCAGGTCGGGACTGACCGCCCCTGGGGGTGCCAGGCCACCTGGGGCACCGGGGCTGGCTCTCTGGTTACCCCCTGTGCCCGGTGGGTCCGTGAGACCCTCACTCAGGAATGCAAAGAGGACGCAAGACGCAGCTGCAAGCGCAGGGCTTGTGGTGAGCCACTGAACAGGCCCCTTGGCTCAGGAAGGCCCCCAGGCCAAGGCACCGCCGCTCTGTAGCGGGCCGGTGGGGAGAAGCAGCAAGCAAGGCCGCAGCGCCGGTCTCCTGGTCTCCTTGACGTGCAGGTGGTGGTCCCGGGGCTGCACGGTCAGAGAGGGGAGGCCGACTCTGCCCACAGGGGGGCCTCGGTTAGGGGGTACACCGGTAGCCGCTGTGGCCAGGGGGCTGCCCGGCCAGAGGGGTTCCACTTCGCCTGCCGGGAGGCGGATGACAGGGAGGGTGAAAGGCTCACCTGGGAGGAGCTGTGTGCCCGCAGGGCAAGGAGAGAGCCCTAGGGGGCGGGAGGGGGGAGAGACAGAGGAGACAGCCAGACGGGCGCCCTTAGCCACCAGAGACGGCCGCTGGGTGGGTGGGCCTGGCCCAGCGAGCCGCCT
>NW_004567103.1:1689601-1690583 GCF_000260355.1 Condylura cristata | reverse complement strand
GGGGGCGGGCCCCACATTCTCAGCACCCCGCTGCTCTGTACGCTCTGGCTTGGCTACAGAAGGAACCAAGTAGCCTCGTGCTCATGGTGTCACCCGCTGGAGCCTCCAGCGCAGGGTCCCGACGGAACGCAGGCGCGGGGAGATGCTTGCTGGTGTTTCTGGGCGCTGGGAGGGCCCGCCTGGGCGCCAGCGGTCACGCAGCGCCCCGCCCCCCCCTCCGCCGCAGTGTGGAAGCGGGGCTCTGAGCGCGCCGCTCGCAGGAGGGTTGTTTCTTTCCTTGCAAACCCTCCTCAGGATGTGGCAGGGCCCGTGGCCATCGGTCCGAGAGCTGAGGAAGGGACCCTCTACGTGGACGGTGGCGCCCGGGCACGGTTTCTAGACCGTCCTGATAGGTTTCCTTTCTCCCAAATGCAGGTGCGCGCGCCCGGAGCCTCGCCGGCGCCTTACTCTGCCCGGCACAGGCAGAGGCCGCGGCGGGCGTCCGGCGCAGGGCGACAGGCGGCTCTGGGGGACGCCGCTCAGCACCCTGGAGGCAGAACTCTCGGCTGGACTTTCACGACCGTGTCTTACAATTGAAATGTGGCACGAAGAAATTATTCTCATTTTCTTGGCCTTAAGATTTAGCGAGTGAATCCGAGACGTTGTCATTTAGTACCTGACAGATATCTGGACGGGTGACAAGTGACAATTATTGTTAATTATCAGGAGATGAACTTAATCACTGGAGAGTGTCAGGTGTCCACGTTCAAAGGCAAATGGAATGTGATTGCCGGAGGAAGTGTAACGGGGTGGCGGAAGGTCGCGGAAGCAGCGGCAACTTAATCGAGTTTTAAGGTCAAAGGCCCGTGTCCGAGCGCCATCCCCAAGGCCCTTTGCAAGATTCTAACTCCGCGGGCTGCCCGGCCCAACGCGCTTTTCATTCCTTGGGCTCTCCGGGAGGGCGGGGCCGAGGGGCCGGAGGACCGGCGGGAGGGTGGACGGG
>NW_004567103.1:1687963-1688699 GCF_000260355.1 Condylura cristata | reverse complement strand
AGACGCAGAGGCAGGGACACAGACGTGCGGAGACACACACAGGCCACGCGCCGAGGGACAGCGCTGGCCCCGTCAGGGAAGACCGCTGGGCGGCAGAAACAAACTCTCGCGCCAGAATGGCGCGTTCCCAGCCTGTGTCACCAGCGAGGGCCCGGGCGGGCGGCGTCTCTCAGGTGAGTCTGGTCAGACTTGGGTGTTCCCCTAGAGGAAGGCGGATGCGAACCACATGAAGAGCCGGCTGTCAGGGAAGCGCAATGTCTCCTTGCAAATACAAAACAGAGGAGCATCCAGATATTTATTTCCAAGGGACAGGAAATGAGGGAACAGCAGCGTCCCTCAGAGCCTGCAGCCACATCGCAAGAAGGAGGCGCTTGGCTCCGTGATTCAAAACACAGCCAGCCCGACTGCCCGAGAAGCCGCAGCTCCCCGTGGAGAAGAGGAACACAGGTGGGCGGGAGAGCCGGAGAGGTCCGGCGGGCCAGGCAGTGGGAGCCCCGGGCTTGGGGCTGTAGCCGGCCCTGCCGTCCTCTGCTGCGGGGTCCCGTCTTGTCTCACGGATTCAAGCACCATCCCCAGGCTGGGGTGCGCACACCTGGCCCAAGGCCTGCCTGTACGCCTCTGCCCCGGGGGGTCTCCGGCTGGCTCGGGGTCTGGAATCAGATGGTGAACCCCACAGTGAGCCTGGGGTGCGCACACCTGTCCCCTGTGCGCCTCTGGCCCTGGGGGTTCTCCAGAC
>NW_004567103.1:1684596-1685657 GCF_000260355.1 Condylura cristata | reverse complement strand
CCTGTCCCGGGGAGCCACGCGGGGTAACTCGGGGCTCAGCCCTCGAGTCCGCGTGTCGCTTCCTCCGCAGCAACGTGGAGCGAGCTGCCGGTCGCCGCGGGCTCGTCCCATTTGATCCTGCAGGCGCCCTCCGCCTGCTTCCGGGGGGCGGCGCCCATTTGCAAAGATGTTTCTTTCTTTAAAGCGGGGCCCCGCGTTGTGTTGGGGGGTCTGATCACAGCTGTCTGACCCGGGGGGACGCGTCCCTCCCTGTGTGTCGGCTGCGCGCAGACAAAGCCGCTGCTCGTGTGTTGACCTTCCCTCTTGAAATGTTTTGAACTGGATGTGACATTTTTCCCCTTTGCAGGGCCAAGCTCCAGCCCGTAATCACAGCAATAAACATGCAATCAAAGCCCCTGCTCGGCTGGCTCCCAGCTTGCCTGACACAATGAGCCGCCCTAGGGCCCCGCTTCAGGAGAACTGGCGTCACCGCTGTAACTTAGCCACGAGGGCGCCCCTGGTGTTCCGAGACAAAACGGGGCTGGCCTGGCAGGGTAAGGAACTAACGGGGGAGGCAGCGACCGGCCATCGCAGTGTGACCCTTCAGAAGAGACACCGTGCGGCCTGCTGCGTCTGGTCCACCCTGAGCCTGGCCGCGGCGCAGCCGGGAAAGGCACCTCGCGCAGAAGGGCAGGTGGTTTTCCACGCACAGTCGTGTGAAAGCAGAGTCGTTCCCAGGGAAAACTGGGGCCCACAGCCTGGTTTTCCGAAGGCTTCATTGCCCGGTGCGGTAACTGCAGAAAAGGCGTGCGGGGTGAGACTTGGTAGGGGCCCTCATTGTTCACGCACCCCACCCCCACCCCGTCATCTGCAAACCAGGCTACTGATGGCAAAACTGCTACCGAGCGTCAGAGCCCGCCTGGGCGTCACCTCCCGTTCCCAGCGCCTACGCTGTACACAAAGAAACACCTCACCGCAGTGGGGTGAAACTCAGGAGCCTGATTGTCACAGGGAAGCTGGCGGGAGAACGGGCTTTGCGTGGCTTGAGCCCAGGGTGGGAGGCGGGTCCCTCCTCCAGACAC
>NW_004567103.1:1650831-1682941 GCF_000260355.1 Condylura cristata | reverse complement strand
AGCATGATCCCTTCCAGCTCCATCCAAGTTGCTGCAAAAGACATGTGTTTCTCTTTTTTGGTTGCTGAGTAATATTCCATTGTGTCTATGTACCACATCTTTCTAATCCAGTCATCTACTTTTGGGCATTTGGGCTACTTCCATGTCTTTCCAATTATAAATAAAGCAGCAATAAACATGGGGGTGCAGGTCTCAGAAAAAGGTTTATTTTTATTTGGTCATGCATACAAGAACTGGGGTGAAGGCCAGAAGAGCGGGGTGAGAGGACTCCCCAGAGACAGTGGGGAGCAGAACAGGCAGATCCACTGAAATCCAGAGCTGAGGGGAGCAGCGGGGAGACAGGAGGGGTCTGCTGCGCCCTGGGGTCCCCCCCTGGCCGGGGACGGAACTTGAGCTGCAGCGGCTGCGGCCAGCATGACAGTGCTGAGACTCACCCCGGCGCCCCCCGGAGGTCACGGGACTGGTGTCTCACTGGAAAACGGCTGTCATTGCATCTCCCCGGTTACAATCACGGGACCAGCAGGCGTCTCCACCTGGCAGCCGTTTACCCCATTTCTTCACAGACATTGTGAGAATGTATCAATCAGTCCTGTCCTCACTCTGAAGACCCCCCGGTGTCAGCCTCGCGTGGCCTGTTCCCCTGAGCCAGTGCTCAGAGGCCCTTACAGGGGCAGAGACCTCCCTCGACTGGCCCCTCTGACGCCCAGAGCCCCGAAACCCAGCCTGGCTGACAGTGATCCTCCCAGCCCTGCTGGCTAACAGCAGCAGGATGAGCATCTCAACCTTCATGTGAAGATTTGTGTGGCCTCAAGAATCCTGGGTGACCCCACGGCTGTTAGAGAAGGAACCACTGTGTAAGCAAGGGCCAGCTGGGCGGGAGGGGGCCTGCGCGGGAGGGTGCTGAGCGTGGGACGGTGTCTGGAGACAGGTTGACTGGGCGGTGGCCACCACGGGCGCCCACCCTGAGGGCCTTGACACAGCCAGGTTTCCAGCGCCACTCAGAAACCTGTTCCCCGGCCACGGGCACACGCCCTCTGCGCTGGAGACCCTCGGCTTCTTTTCTTGAATTCCCCTCGATGGACACACTGAGTCCAATAATAAATGCAAAGGATTACACACCACGAGCAAGTAAAAAACTCATTCCAAGCATTTAAGTCTGGGTCGAGGTTTGCAAATCACGCTATGTAACCCACAAAGCTTGAAGAGAAATCATGTGATCATATCCATGAAAACAGAAACAAAACATTCGAGAAAATCCAAAGCCTGTTCGTTAGCACCGCTCAGCCAGGTAGACGCTCCTCACTAGCGAGGTCTCAGAACCCCGACGGTAACATCCTGCCGAATGGGGACGGCCGGTGCCCCCTTCCGAGGCCGGACGGAGCGGGACACCGGCCGCACCGCTCCCCCCGCCAGCCCTGGAGGTCCGTCACCGGGACGGGCGAGGCAGACACGAAGGCAAGCAGGGTGCAAAGCAAGGAACGTACCGGCGTCGGTGTGCAGAACGCGCCTGGCCACGCAGAAAGCAAGGCAGCCTGAAACGCCCGTGGAGCTGATAGCAAGTGAGTTCAGCGCCCCCGCCCGGCGGCACCGCAGCAGAAGCAGCAAAGGAGCCCCACGGCGCGTGAACCCCAGCCCCGCTCGGAGCAGGCCGGTCCGGCCGGCCAGCAGGGCTCAGCAGTGAGCCTGCCCTTCCGGGGACCCGCCCCAGGGGCAACCTGCTCTGCTCCCCTGCAGCTGAGGGGCCAGCAGCTGCCTTTCAGGGCACCCCCCCACCCCGCCTCCTATCCCAGGAGGTCAGAACAATTCCCTGCTGCTCTCAGCGGCTGAGTCGAGCATCCCCACGCTGCTCATATGGGCCAGGCAAAGGCGCGGGCTGACCTGCGATCACCTGGGAATAGTTCGCGAAGACCAGCAGGGGTAACCCTTACACACAACCACAGCGCCTCAGAAAACACCGCTTACGCCTCCCCCGAGGTCTCCTTCTGGGGTTTGCGAGGGGCTGCAGCCTCGCCTGGCTCCACCCTGAGGGTTCCTGGGCTCCCTGGCAGGCCCTCCTCCCCTGGTCCTCGGAGAGGCCTGCCCTCGGCTACAGAGGACTGTCCCGGCCGGCGAGAAGCGGGTCTGGACAAGGACGTGCAGATTCCATCATGTCCAGCGAGGCAAAATCCGGGCGCTGACCCTAACTTCTGAACACCGCTAATGCTCCAGACTGTCCCCCTTCCGGTGTGATGAACCCGTGACCTTGTTTTCTCACTGCCCCCCCAGTTCCCCCACACCTGCTCATCTGCGTGACTCATCCCGATGAATCTTAAACCCCCATAGAGAGGTGTCAAGGCATTTTTTAGGGTGTCCTGGATGCCGTCCGCGGGAGACCCACAGCACGGTCAGCTGCCGCCGCTCGCCGCCTGCCTCTGTGGCTCCCGGGACGGTCCCCGTCTCAGCTGCGCTCAGAGTTCTGACGCGAATCATGGGCCTGAGGTGAGAAAAGCCCTTGCCAGACCCAGCTGGGAAGAATGATACTGACTAGAGTGCTGAGCACGTTCAGGAAGAGGCACCACATTCGCTCACCTTCTCGGGGCGCAGGGCACAGCGCGAGGGCAATCAGCTAACAGCACCAGGAGGCCCCGGTTTGGAGATGACGCAACGCAGCACCCCACTGCGGGATCCGGGCCAGCCTAGGCCTGAAGCGCCTTTGCTTCTTTCAGGGAAAGGCAAACCGAGCTTCTGCCCGAGCCCCACCCCAAGCACCCTGGTCTCCCGCCAGCAGCCGGACGCCTTTGGAGCGGCTGTGTCAGCTTTTGGGGGAGCCGCACCGGAGGCCCCGCCAGGGGACGTGCTGGAGCCTTGGCGCCCACAAGCGGCTCCGCGGGCCTCACGAGCTGTGCGGTGACAGTTTCCCGCCCCGCAGAGATGAGGTTCCGGGCACGAACCCCTTCACCTGCATTTGGAGAGAACACAGCTGCTCCCGCGGTCCCCAAATTGGGGCGGCGCCACCTCCGTCCCAGTCAGCGGGGACCTCGTACTTTCCCACAGAAGTCACGAGACCGAAACCAGCCCCACGCACATTACCCACATTTCTCCACCTGGGGATGCCGTGCAGCCCCCCAAGTCCTCCTCCCGGACCCGATCACCGAAGAACGGAACGGCGAGGGGACCCCCAGCGCCCTCCCGTCTGCTCGGCCAAGGGGTCGCTGTTGAAGTCGGGGCGCTCGGCTGGGGAGGCGGGGTCTCCGCTGCCCAGATCCGCGGTGGCCCAGCCGCAGTCACTGTGGGTGGAGCCCCAGGAGCACGCTCGGCCTCGGGGCTCAGGGTCTGGGTCGCCGGCCCTACCGCTCAGAGAGAGCCCTGCTGTCCAAGTGGGCGTCCAGGCCTGCGCCCGGGGGGGAGGCAGCTCACGGCCGAAACTCCAGGCGCCAGCTCCCCGCCTTTCCCGACTGGACACATCGGGCGGGAAGATGGAGCGCAGGTCTCAGGGTCCCGCGAGGACGCAGGCTCCCCGCCTCGGAGGCGCGGCTGGGCCTCTGGGTGGGCGGGGGGCTTTTCTGCCGGTGAACCTCGACTGAACACCCCTCCCCCAACAAGCGCCCCTTAACCTGGGACTCTCCTTGCACTCGTGTGCGCCTCCCCACAGCGCACACGCTACCTTATATAAGGGCAAGTCCCGCTCCCAGCCCCCCCCAGACCAGCGGCAGCCTGGCGCCCCCCCACCCCTCCCAGGCCTGAGGACACCTGCCGGGGCCATTTCTCTCTGTGAGGAGAGAGCCCCAGAAGGTCTCTCTGGAGACGGAGTGGGAGCACGTGTGGACCCCGCAGGCTCAGAGTGAGGGTCACTCTCCAGCCAGGTCCACCTGCAACCCGAAACCAGCCACAGGGCAGGGCCACGGCGCCGCGGGCTGCGTCCTCTGCCCAGGTCTGACCCACAGATCCCAGGTGGACAGATGCGTGGACCGTTTAGGCTCCCGGGGGCATCATCGCACAGAAGTCCAGTGAGAGCCGGCACATCCCGGCGGTAGCCGCAGGACTCGGGCAGCTCGGCCGGGGTCTTCTCTGGCCTCTGAGCCGGGAGCCAAAGGGCTGTGCTTAATTTCTGCCATGAGGGCCTCCAGGCTCACTGTGCTCTGGCACTTCCATCGGCTCATCAGGAGGTCCCGAGTCCGCCCAGCAAGCTGGCCCTCCAGTGGCACGCAGAGAGTCATGGCCACCCCTGCCGTGGCCACCCCCGCCGTGGCCGCCTCCACCGTGGCGCATGCTCATCGACGCTGGACATGAGGCTGCATAGCTGTCGCCCTCCGCCTCTCCAGCCAGTCGCTCTGCCCCCAGTCACTGCCTAGCCCCAAACCCCCAAATCTGCTTGTTCCCCTGAGGACCCCAGGCAGCCCCCACAGGCCCCTTCGAGGACCCGTGTCCTGGAGAGTCGTCTGGCCGGTGCCTCCTGAGGCTGAACTCCGAGGGACTGAAACAGCGAGTCCAGGGACACTCGGCCTCCCTTGGGCACAAACCCACTGCCCGCGGCCCTGGCCCATTGTAAAACCTCTGCAGCCTTTCCCTCCTGGGGAAGAGCCAGCCCAGGCCCCTGCACACCGGCCCGGGGCAGGCCCGGGGCAGCCCCGAGGCCGCCCGCCCCCACAGGAGCCTGGCCCTGCCCAAGGCCGCGTGGCCTGCGCTCCCCGGGGCGCTGCGGAAGCTCCACTCCAGCTCCGCTCTGAGGTCACCCGCTCCTGGCCCCTGCCAAGCCCGCTGGCGCAGGCCCTTCTGCGGCTAGCGGGGAGGTTGGCTCCCGGGCCCTGAGTGCCAGGCTCCGGCTCTTTCTCTCACCTCACTGGCAGGGGCCTAGAAACGCCCGACGCGGCAAGGACCCTGTCACAGCTGCCCGCCGAAGCGAGGAGTCGCTCCTCTCCGCCGAAACTGTAATTTACTCCTTTGTGTGACTCGGTAGCTTTGAAGCTCCTGCTTAGCCGTCCCTTTTCATTACAAATACCCTCCTCGGAGGGGAAGAAATTACAGCTCATTATCCTGCCTCATTTGCATGTTTCCCAATTATATACCTAGGGGGATGAAACACAGGACAAGTGTTTAGCGGCAAACAATGATTTAAGTCTGGAATAAACAGTTGCCTTTGTTTTCATCACCAGTCTAAGTCTCTGTCTTGTAACCAGATACACACAGCAGTGCAAATCCATTCTGGACAATGGAGTGGGAGGTCTTTGGGGGGCTCTTTTGTCCCCTAAAGTTTTGCACCTGGGAGAAGGAATTTAAACCGCCAGAAACCCTGGAGATGAAGCACCTTCCGGCTGTCAGTTGGCTCGGGCCCCGGTGGTCCCGATGCAGGAGGGCTTCCTGCCAGCAGCCTCCCCATGACTGGCCCTTCCGCCCTGAGCATGCTGGAACTTGGTGGCATGTTTCGCTGATTGGGCCTGAAACGTCAGACGGAAGCGTGAAGGAGGCAGGAGATTGCTCCTGAACAAGATAGGGGACCGCCCGCTCTGGCCCCCACTGAGGGAGCTGCCGTGGTGGCCGGGGTGCTCACGACCCCGCCCGCCTCCGCTCCAGCCCCAGCCCGGCCGCGACTCAGCCCTGACGTCCACACAGCCAGCTCCCCTTCCCTTGCTTTCTCCCCAGACTGTCTCACCAGCCTCCAGCTCTGGACACTCCAGCCTCCGTGTTCTCTGTGCTGCGGACCTACTGAGAAAGGGGTGAAGACACCTCTCGGAGAAGCCCCTCAACAGCTGAGTCTACTTCCCTGCCTCGACTGGGTCCCCGGGTGACTGGCAAGTTTCCCTTCCAGCCCTTCTTCACCTCTCTTCTCTCCTCCTGCTATTCTAATAGTCACATGCCAAGTCTAAGCAGGCGAGGCGGTTTCTGGGGCTGTAAGAACTCGTGCACTCCTGGAGCTCAGAGCAGGGACGCATGGCCCGGCAGGGTCAGCAGCCCCGGGCTTGTGGGTGCATCGCCCCCAGCCTGCCGGGGTTCACGGTCTCCTTCCCCATGCCCCCTGGGTGTGAGCCCAGGTCTCCCTCTTCTCAGAAGGCCCCTCCCTGGGCCAGGGCCCATCTGAACCCAGCACAAGTCCTTCCGTGACACCTGCTCTTCCGTGACTACATCTGCAAAGATCTCATTTCCGGGTATGCCACGTACAGGGGCAGGATTAGGGGCTGAATATGTCTTTGGGAGAAATAGGGGCATAGTTCTACCCACTAAAATGGATGCTTGGTATGAGAAGCACCTAATGGAGTTTAGCTTTCTTTCTAGAAATCATTACCCAGCTGCTGTACTCTCCCAGGGGAGGCAGTGTTAAATATGCCATTCTCTGCTCCCCCTGCAACACAGCACACCTTCCCCGCAGGGGTCCCCTGCGGCCCCAGGGGCCATCGTCCATCTTGTCTCTTCCATCGCTGCTTCCTGACTTTTCCAAACACTGGACTGACCTCGCCTTGGATAAAAACCCACCCAAGACACCACTGCCCCCGAGAGCTGCCAGCGGCCGCGTCCTGCCAAGGGCCCTGGAGTCCTCCGCGGGACACACACAGGGTCCCTGCCCCTCATGCCCGGGCTGGGGAGCCGGCCCGTGCGGTGTGCGTGTCCTGGATAGGGAACTGGGCCCGGCAGGGAGGCGAAGGGGCGATAGCGGCAGGTGGGGCTGGGTCCGCGGCTGAGGGCCTCGCCCGCCTTCCTGCCCGCTGTGCCGCGTGTCAGTCCCGTCCCGATTCAGCACTGAAGCCATGTTAGCCAGCAGGCTCCAGAACTCTCTGTTTGCCCGAATCTACCGTGAACCTGCCCGGTCGTGGGTGGCTGCACGGGAAGGCGTCCGGCGGACAGTGACTGTGGACACTGCCCAGAGGCCGCGAGCCTCTAGGTCCTCCTGGCACATTCATGGGTCTGGGGAAGTGGCCTCAGGCCTTCCCAGCAACCTGACTGTGGGCACAGGAGTGCCCACCTGTGCTCACGCTCCTCGGCGCTCTCCACAAGTGGGGGGACCCGGAGGGCGGAGCTACAGGGAGCGCTGTCCACGCGGCGGTGGGGGGTCCGGACTCAGACCCAGGCTCCGTAGGTGCTCGGTGACCATCCCTGGGGAACGGCTCCCTGATGTTTCGGGTGCCAGGTCTCCCTTAGCTTGGATGGCGTGTCCCACTTCCACAAGCGTCTCAGGCTAAGGTCGAGGGGCGAACAGCTGTCAGGTAGCCCCACTGGGCCCTGGAGCCGGCGGTCAGCTGTCCACGGGTGGGAAGGACGAGGCCTGCCGGGACAGTCCGCGGCGGGGCCTAGGAGACGGAGAGGAGGAGGCCTCTTGGGAGCACGGCCAGGCCTCCAGGGGACGCGAGGGCCTGGCAGCCGTTTTTACTTCCCCAGACGTAAGAGGCGTCGTCACAGACCAGAGCCCCATGGAGCTCACTTATCCCAGAAGGAGTCCCAGCGCCCGTCGGGGAGGGGTAGCAGTGGTACCCAGGGAGAACCGGGGGAGGCTGATTGGCGCCCGCATTCCGGGGTCTGTAAGAGAGGGAGCCGAGTGGCCACACTCCCGGACACTCGCCCGTGCGCCCGCAGGTCCTCGCCCCAAGCGCGAGGGCTTTCGACGGGAATCCCGACTCGCTGGCTGGTCACGCGCTGCATCTCAGAGCCAGGAAACTGCCTTTTCCATCGGTCCAGGATGGGGCCGCCGGGGCTCCTACTCATTGCTGGTGATGAAGCCGGCGAGGCCGCGTGCCCGGCGGTGCACCCGTGTGCAGCCCTCTCTGCTGAGCCCTGGCAAACCAGCAGGTTGGCAGGGCCTGCTCACAGCCCCCGGCCCCACTCAGCAGGCTCTCTGCTGCAGCCCACGCCTGGGCGCCTCAGGGTTTCCGCTTCATGCAAGATCTGGCTTTATCTGCACCGAACTTCCTCATATTCTGCTTGGTCCTGCAGTCTTTGACTAAGCATAAGCACCAGGGCCCTGCCTGGTGGTGCAAACGGCTAGGACGCAGCACTGCAAGGGAGCCGCAGTCACTTCAGTGTGAGTTTGATCCTGGCCCCAGAGCTGACCCCGGCCCCAGAGCTGACCCCCAGGGCACAGCAGACCTCTCCTGACCACCCGCTGCTCCCCTCAGCAGTGTTCTTTGTATATCTGCCTATTCTGCTCCCTACTCTGTCTCTGGTGAAGACTCTCACCTCCTGCACCTCTGGCCTGTACCCCATTTCTGTCTGCATACATAAAAATCTTAAAAAAAAAAAAGCACCAGAGTCATCCACAGAAAAATTTCTCGAAATCCGGATGCCTTGTCCTGGCTTCAGACTGCAAAGGCCCCTGTGGGCATAACTATATCCAGTCCCAAGGGCACGTGGGATGTTTTCTCTATTCCAAGGGCCCAGCGCCTGGGCAGAAGGCCGAACTACTTTGCGGAAGATGTGGCAGGAGAGCGCCAAGTAGGAAGGAAAGCCTGCTCCATGACGGTTGTACCACCCTGTTGTCTTCTCAGGCCGGCACCTTTCAGGAATGCTGAGTTATTAAAATGAAAACCAGACAGCAAACAGGGAGTGCTGTTTGCAGTAATTATGAGACAGGGAGCTAGTATCTTAATACTCTCTCAGCTCAGAACTGTCAATAAGAAAGAATGCCAGAAACCCCAGAGATAAACATGCTAATGAGTTAATAGATAACTTCCAAAAGAGGAACTCCGATGAGGAACAGATATGGAAACAGGTGCCTAGTAATCAAGAAAATGCAGATTAGGGCAGGACGCTCCTCACCGCAGGCAGGCTGTGCTGGCGGGTCACGTGTCCGCCCTGCCTAGGACTTTCCATTTGGGGGATGGAACGGGGAAGAAAAGTCGACACCCCAAAAATGCTTATGCCCCAAATATTCATTTACTAAAGTTAATGTTTTTAGTAACGGGGCGGATCTGAAGGTCCACCTTTAGGGGTGACTACATTATGGTGCTCTCCTGCAGGAAACTGGGGCCCCTAAAGTCTCCTCTGGGGGCATTTGGGATCTCCCCGATCTCTGACACCCCTTCTCCTCGTGATCTCCCTTCTCCTCCTGGCCCGTGATCTCTCCGTGGCAGGGATGCTTCTGTGTGGCTTCTGTCCCTCCCGACCAGCTCGCTGTGGGACCAGCCAGGCAAGGAAGGCTTAATACGGTGGAGTCGTGGTAAGTGATTAAGAGCAAGGCGCATTTAGAATTCCTTGTAATCATGAAAACGATAGTGAGTTGTATAACAAAAAAGGCTTCAGTGATGACAAGAAGCAGAAACAGCGAGCATGCATCTTCCACTCATATTAATGAATCTCGTGTTGCTACGGGCTGTCTGTGTTAGGCACTACATGAGAGCCTGTGTCATTGGCACATACACCTTCAGCGCTCAGGTCTGTGCTTCACAGAACACATATGCACACACAGAGGCTACCACACATACTGTGTGTATTAATAGGTGTTAATTAATGCACCATAAGTCTGATATCAATGTAAGTTTATGCCGATGTGTATTACGGATATATTTCTTTAACCATTTATATAAACAGTTATGTTACAGGGTAGCCCAGAGTGGACTGGCCGCCTGTCTGTGGGCCTCACCCACGCTCACAACTCGGTTACACTGCAGGGACACACAAAACGGTCAATAACGGGTTTATTTACAAAAGGGGAAAGGAACTGGAACAACCCAGGGGAAGAGAGTGGGACGCAAAGTCACTGGAATACCTCAGGGCTCGGCTGACTGAGCACACCGAGTCACGCGTCAGGAGAGCCGTTTCCCCAGCGGAAGAGGAGACATGCAATCGCGCCCTATTTATCCCCCAAATGACCCAGAATTCCTGCTAGCTCTGCCCTGGGGTCCACCCAGTTTTCTCCCGGGTGCTGCTGGGAGTTGTAGTTTCCAATCACTGGAGCAGGGGTGGGGTCCCGGAAGCTGGAGTAGGGGGTGGGGTCCATAGACTCTGCAGAGTTCCTTTAGGACAGCCTTCCACTTAACAGTGGATGACTTCACAGTGCTGAGACTTCATCCCTGGGCGACCAGAGAGGTCCCCAGAGTGGAGATATTTTCACCTATTTTTCTAACTCTGAGTATCAAGATTCAGAAAGAAGCAGATTAAAGAAGAGTCATTGCAAGAGCTAATTCTCAACTATCTAGGCTTTTGCTTATACAACATTTAACATGCATTCAGTAGAAGAAAAGTTTGAACAATCTTTTTTGATCTTTCATAGCTGAGCAAAAGAAATCATAGGAATAAACTTTTCCCTCTTCTTTCTCATCAAAATGTCTATGGAAAATTATTTTCTGACTTCCTCAGCAGTTTCCCTGTAATCTGTCTCCTTCCCTGCCCCTACCCCCAGACCACCTAACTGCACAGAATCCCAAGACTCTACTTTGCTGACCTACTAGAGGCTGGCAACACGCCCAGCGCCCCACCCCCAGCCCACAGATGTCGCACCAGCACCCTAGACTGCCATAGTTCACAGGCGGCCCCGAAATTTCACCAGCTGATGAGTCCCTCAAACCCAGCCATTAGCCTGTAGATATAAGCCACGCAGATTTCTATGCCCATTTTCTCTAATTAGATCTTCTGTCCCACATGTATATCAGCCCTTACAAAAGTTATCCCCCCAAAATGATGTCCCTGTCAAAAGTCATGTCCAGAACATCTGTATGACCTGTGTCCTGGATTGCAGGATATCTCATTAAAAATATATATATATATGTCTGTGGCGGTAACATTGATTTATAGCACTGTATGTGATTTAGGGGTACAGAAACACAGCTCTAAAAAGCACTGTCCACGGGGCCTCTTCCACTTGCTCCCCCAAAGAGGTTACCAGCCTCTTCTGGTAACCTCAGTTCTGCAGTCAGATTGCAATGGTGTGTTCTGGTCTGTTTGTCTGTGCTTTGCTTTGTGTTTTATATTCCAAATATGAATCGTCTGCTGTTTGTCTTCCTCCTTTTGACTGACTTGCTTAACACGACCCCTGCAGACATGCCGTGAAGGACAAGGTCTCACAGCTTGTCCTAGCTGCACAGCGTCCGCCACTCGCTTACAGGCACCCGCTTGCTTCATCCGCCCCTGCCCGGGGGCACTGAGCCCGGGTCTGTCACTTGGTGCTGCCACAGACGCCCAAGGTGGGAGCCCTGAGAGCCCTGCGAGTGCTTTTTATTCTCGGGAGTACCTGGGGAGGCACTGCTGGACAGCATGGCAAATCTGTCGGCATTTCTGGACCAGCTACAAGTCAAGAACTTTCAGGGTTTCATTCTGTTGTGTTTCCATGGGAAAGATTCTAGGAGAACTAAGTATATAGATAGGAGCGTTTTAATGCTCGCTAGATTTACCTCTCCCCTGTCCACCAGTAAGCCCACCCCCACAGCGCTGCAACCTTGAGCTAAAGAGAAAACATGTGACAGGCAGAGCGTATAAATAAATCAAACACAGCAAATAGGAATAGGCTTCTCTTTACACATCCAAGCCCTCAGGACACTGGAGCAGGCACGTGCAAGGCATTTGAGACCTGCCAGGGTTTCCCCAGGGGCAGGAAAGACAAAGGACAGAGAACAGAAGGAGGAGGCTGTAGGTGTGGGGGATCTGGGCAAGAGCAGCTGGGTCCCAAGCCTTCTCGTGGGGCCTGCACCCCAGTTCTATATGCATAAACAAGTGTTTTTAAAAAATGCCAGTGGGATGAGTTTATTCTGCAAATGTGTCCCGGTGGGGTGTCCCATTTTATGATGAATAGGGGGACCAGTGGGCAGAGAGCAGCTGAGTTCACCTGGGTCCCGGCTGCTGGGAGTCTCCAGAACTTGCAGCCCATCACTCCCTCCTCCTCTGAATGCCAGTGCAGGCTCCCTGCAACCGGGGACGTCTGGGGAACACCCGGCTCTGCTCTGGTCTGGTGCCCGGGGACCTCCCTCCGGGGAACAATGGGCGCACACAGGAAGGAAGGCTTGCACATCACCACTGTTCCCCTGACAGGACAGCTTTCTGCTGGCTCCCAGAGAGGGCGCTAGGGCAGACCCTACAGAGAGGCAGAGGAGACGCAGCTTCGGCTGCGCTTCGGCTGAGACATTCAAACCAGAGAGCTCCCGACCGACCGCCAGCTTGACGAGGGAGAGATGAGCCCCTCCCTGGAGCCCTGGCCAGGCCTGGATGAGGAGGAGAGGGGTGGGGGGCTGTGAGGAGCGTTGCTGTTGAGACGCAGTTCCCTCCCTCTCCCAGACTTGTCTGGTGGGGAAGAAGTGCCGTTAGGGAGGAAGGCTCACGGCGGAGGCCTGGCTCTGAGCCTTCCAGGCCTGGTATGGGATGGCCGAAATACTCCTAACCGGGAGGGTCAGAGAATGTAGTTCACAGGGCCTCTGAGCGGCCAGGCGCTCGCGGTGTGGCCAGCAGGGCGCGGGTGGCCTGGGCAAGACTCAGCCTCAGCTGGGGGCCACCCGGCAGAGACTCAGGGAGGCCCGTATTTCTTCCGGCACCGTGGCCGGGCCACATGGACAACGGGGGACAAGCAGCCAGAACACCCAGGGCAGCTAAGCGCCGCGCCAGACTCCCTCGCCAGACCCAGGCACCCAGGCATGTAACTGGGTGGTCCCTAGGAGAAGGGAAGTTCCAGGTTCCCTGCCCCACCCAGAAGGAGGGTGGAACTGAGCAGAGAAAAAGGAGAGAGAAGAAGAGAGAAGGAAGGCAGAAGACAGATGGAGAAGGAGACCTAAGGAAGCCACATGGAGCAGCAAACATGTGCACATGGAGCAGCAAACATGTGATGAAGAAACTGGGCTTGTTTCCTGACCCTGGACTGGTTAAGGCAGATGTGGGTGAGATACCTGTAGGGAGGTGACTATGGCAGTGTTTATATTGATTTTGATTTTGCTCTTTTCCTCTCAGATTTGTCTGGCCATTTCTGACCCTTTTCCATGGGTCCCGGCCAGAAGGTGCTTTAGTCTTGTGGCAGGCTTTCAGGCCTTGCTTTGGGCCAATCCCTTTTGGATTGACTTTTGCCCACGAGGGGATGGGTCACTTCAGGTGTTTGATTTAGAAGTTATATTCTTTGTGTTTCGTATTGTATATTCACTGTATTAAAGTCCCTTTTCATTAAAGTTTTATATGTTTTGTCTTGTTGCGGCGGATGGCAGAACCCACTTAGAGCACGCAGGTTTTGGGGCTTCAGGGGTGTCTCTGAATTGAGGTGCCCTATAACAGGCAGAGCCCCCAACTTCAGGGGGTGCCCGGGGTCTCAGCGGAACTCGGTGGGGGCGGGGCTGCAGAACCCACAGCCTGAGCCGCTCCTGGAGCAATTCCAACATCTGTCAACTACATGTCAAGCCAGAGCAGGGATTTGGTTCCGTTTACTCTTTCCCAGCTGAATGCTCGGCGTTGCCTGTCGGCACGTGTCAGGCCGGACCCAGACCGGTCAGCTGCCCTGCTAGGGCCACCGGAGGGCAGAGACTCCCTGTGTCTGCACAGTGCGGCGCCTGGGCTCGCCCGGGGCCCGTGTCCAGTCCTGATCGTAGAGCGGTTCCTCCCCTTGTCCCTCCCATCACAGAAAGGCCTGGTGTGAGGCTGAGGTCCCCCTGTGGGGGCCCCCAAGTCTGACGGTGTGCTCGGCCAACTCCAGAAGTCAGGGGCTGTTTCTCTTTGCAATTAAAATCGGCAGTAGGGACAGCGTGCCGTGTCGTCCACTAGCTGGCCGTCTGAATGAACCAGGTAAACGTGGAATCTCTCCTCAGCCGTGGCAGGCAGTGAGGACAGCACCATCCTTAGACCAGATCTGTGTCAGATCTAGCAGTACCTGGCAGGTGAGTTCCAGGTGGGATAGAGAAATCGATGCCTGGAAGGTCAGAGAGACAACAGCCCCGAAATACACATTCCCGGCCCGTCTCACCTCGCCACCGTCTCCAAGTGCCACCAGTGGTGTTTATTTCAAAGACAAGGCCCACACAGTTGAATTTGTCAAAAGTTAAAATAGCACGTGACAATGCTGCCATAAACAGCTGGAAGTCGGGCGTGGGGTTTGAGAGTGTCTCAAGGCATTATCAAAGATGCAAATACAATCCACATTTAAATAGTTCATGCACATCAGACCAGGACTTTTTTTTTTAAGATTTATTTATTTCTGCATACAGAGCCGGGGTACAGGCCAGAGGTGCAGGGGCGGTGAGAGGCTTCACCAGACACAGAGCGGGGAGCAGAACGGGCCGACGGACGAAGCACACTGCAGAGGGGAGCAGCGGGCAGGTCAAGAGAGGTCTGCCGGGCCCTGTGGGTGACCTCTTGTGCAGATGGGAATCGATGCAGATGGGGACCGAACTCGTGCTGAAGTGGCTTTTGATTCTTAGTGCTGTGCTTTAATCTGCTGCGCCACCAGGGAGGGCCCAAGACCGGGACTTTAAATAAATAAAATGGACAAATAAAATGGACAAATGTATGCACAAACAGGGTCAAATTATGCCATAAAGTGACTAACATATGCTTGTAAAAAAGCCTACTCGTAGTAACCAAGGAAAAATAAGTTAAACAACAATATACAATTGCACAGAGTAATAACTAGTATTATAACAAAGTATAATTCGATGTGTTCAAGCAGGAGGAATTTTCAAAGAATTTGGAAAGAAAAGGCCAGAGTCAGAACAGCGTGTGAGACTGGACGCTCCCTGCTGTGAGCCGGGCTGTGAGCTCCTCCAGCAGCCTGCAAACACTTTGGCATTGACACGCCCACGCCTTGGGAGCTTGTACTTCCATGGCTAGACCCGCTCACCTGAGAAAGTAGTTCAAATGCAAAACTTCTGTACACATTGGCCACAGCTAGAATAGTTCCAGTGGCAGCAACAACTGGAAGCCACACAGCGAGTTAGGGAGCAACAGAACCCACTTTCTCTAAAACACGACGTTAAGCGGCATATTCAGTGGTGTTCAGAGGCCCTGGGGGAATCTTTCTCTTTGATATTTATTTGCAGAAAAGATCGCCTCTCCATGCTGTGGTCAGCTGAAGAGATGAAGGGAGCTGGAGGCGGCTGTTACTTTTTATCTGGAGAATAAGGGTAGATTTTCACTTCCCATCTACCATGGTGAGCCCGTGGCCGCGCGAGAGAACACTAAGGTCTTGTTCTGGGGGGCTTTTTCTCAGCGTTGGGGCCTTTCCTGTTGAACAGCGAGGCTCCGTCCAGCTTGAACGACGGATTCAGAGAGGCTTGAAAATGATTACAAATGACTCCCTGTAAGGAGCAGTTTGTTATTTTTCCCTCTGACATGTGGAGATGCTCCTTTTGTGGAGGGAGAATAAGTTGGTCTTTCTTATTCCAACAGAGTGTGGGTGTCTGTGAATGGAAATGTCAGTGTATCTGAACCACAGTTCCCACCTCTGGGTGCCGGGGGAGGCGTGAGCGCCCCAGCTGCTGGCAGCCCGGGGCCTCGCCTCGCATTGCTGATGTCCCCGGCTGCAGCGAGCGCAGAAGCAAGTTCCCATCGAGCGCTGAGTGTTTCACCCTGCTCCTTGGCGACGATTTGGGGGTGGTCACTCACTCACCTGGAGTACTATGGACGCGTGACGCGTTTAGGTGATATTTGGGAAACAGTCATACAGCTCGGTGACACAGTGACCCACGAGAGGGGGTGTTTGGAAGTTTGCACCGACCGCTGTGAGCCAGAGGACTGTCTGCCTGCCCGGGGCCACGGCAGGCAGCCGCCCGGAGGAGCTATGGGGTGAGGGGCCGGGGTCCTGTTGCTTCCCACTGACGGTGCCCACCATGGCGTTGCTGGGCAGCCTGGGGTACCCTGCTCCTCCACCCCCTGCTGACGTTTGGGGCCCTGCCCGAATGTGCTGGCTCTCAGCGCTCCCTCCAAGCGCCCGCTGGGTCAAAACCACGGCAGAGACGAGCGACGTGGGCGCGACAGGCGGGGTGACCATCCCACACGCGGGTTTCCAGGTCTCCCGAGACGCCCGGGGAGAAGCGGGCGGAAGCTGCCAGGGGCCCAGAGCGTCAGACCAAGACGTGTGAGGAGGGAGAGGGCCCTCGTGAGCCCGAGGGAGGGTCCAGGGCAAGGGCAGCGCGCTCCGGCTCTCCCTGCCCCTCCCTGTCCTGGGCTCTGCGTCCCGGGAGGACCGGCCCCCTGTTCCCTGCCCCTTGGCAGCGCCGGGTCGGGGCTCGCTCTCTCGCTCTCTCCGCGAGCCGCTCCGTGAAGCCGGCTGCTCCAGTGTCGTGGCCGCGGCCGGCCCGGGCCCTCCCAGCCGGAGTGCGCTCTTAGCGAGCTGCCCGCCGGTGCAAACACGTTCCCCGCTGAGAGCGTCTGAAGCACTTGGCGGTGAGTGGCCCGTGCTGGCTGCTGAGCCCCTCAGGGCCGAGGCCTCCGGCCCACCGGCCCGCCCCTGGCCTCTGAGGGCCCCGCTCAGGCACTCTGCTCAGGGGCCCCAGGCCGGCCCTCCACGCCCACCTCCCGCGCTCGTCCCCCTGCAGCGTGGTCACGTTCCAGCACAGCCTGCTCGCCGCGCTGTCTCACCCGCCGTCTCACCCGCCGTCTCACCCGCCGTCTCACCCGCCGGCCGGGGTTCCCACGCTGAAGAGACGAGGGTTTGGCCGGCGTGCCAGGCCTCGAGCCATCTTTGAGCTCCACCTCAGACGCTCAGACTTCACCCCTCCTGCCCCCGCGCCCCCCCCGCCTCGCCCGCCCCACCGCCTCGCCCGCCCCACCGCCGTTTTCTTTCCTTCTCCCTCGTGCTCTGCCTCCCTCCACCCCAGTGAAGCCCGAGAGATCCCTTGACGTAGCCTGGGGCCCAAACCACCCCTGTGCCGTCACAGCCAGGCCGGGAGTGGACAGAGAGAAGAGAAGTTCCCGGGGGGTTTTTGGGGGGGGGGGGGGGGGGGCGAGACGCCAGCCGGCCGGCCGGCCACTGGACAGCTGCCCGTCCTCACGGGCCGCCGAGGCAGGATGCCGACCTCAGGGATGCCCACAGAACACGCCGCCAGGGGCCGTGGGCGCAGCTGGGGCCCTCACGTGGGGCTCATCTGCTCAAGTCCCAGCTCCCTGGAGATAGCCACGTCCCTGTCCTGGGGCCGCCCACCGCCGGGCCTGGACGGCAGCTTCCTCCGCATCCCTGGTGTCTTCACACGACGCGCGGGACATCCCTGTTCTGCATCCCTGACAGAGTCCGAGCCAGAAAGTCTGGGGGAGACTCCCACGCCCGGGGCCCCCAGATCCAAATAGCTGAGAAGCTCTTCCACAGGTGTGGGGAGACAGGGCGGGACGATCACGTCGGCCGAGCCTGTGAGGCAAACGGCCCAGCCTCGCTCGAGGCCGTCCACCAGGAGGGCGGGTCGCCGGGCACACGGCGCCTGGCCGCTGAGGCGGAGTAAGAGCGGAGGACTCAGACGCGCGTATCCTCGCAGGTGGGAATGACTTGGGGAGAAACGCAAGAGAGGACGAGAACAGAGGCGTGGTGGGCGCAGAGGGCCGAGCCGAGCCGTGCCGCTGAGGAAAGGCCACGGCACCCCGCTGCTCTGGGAGGGCACTGGCGCAGCGGGGCCCAGTGTGCCCAGAATCGGACCAACAGGAGTGGCATGAGCAAGACGTGCTCAGAGCTGTGATGTGTGGAGATGCTGGGTCAAGGGTGTGACCGGTTTATTTAAAAAAAAGATTTAAAGATGCACACAAGAGCTGGGGTACAGGCCAGAGGTGGGGGGTGGTGAAGGACTCCCCAGAGACAGAGTGGGGAGCAGGACAGGCGGATCCACTGAAATCCACTGCTGAGGGGGCCGCGGGGAGACAGGCGGGGTCTGCTGCGCCCTGGGGGTCCCTCCCTGGCCGGGGCTCAGACTCGGGCTGCAGCGGCTGCGACAGCTTCACAGTGCTGAGACTTGACCCTGCGCCCCCAGGAGGCCTGAGGGTTTATCTGTGTTAGGTTAAGAGCGGCCATCATGTCTCGCACTCCTGACAAGGGCGTGGGGAGAGTGTAACCTCTTCATCACCCTCGTGCTGGCTCTTATCACCAGAGAATCCGAAACACTTCCAGACTTAATCCAAGTTTTCAGACTCCAAGGAAGTTGCCTACAGACTGAATTCTTCGGGACGCTGTCTACTGAAATGCACTCACCTTTTTTTATTAAAAAAAAAAAAAGATTTATTTATTTATGCACAGAACTGGGGTACAGGTCAGAGGTGCAGGCGGGTGAGAGGATTCCAGAGACAGAGCGGGGAGCAGAACAGGCAGATCGACAAATACACTGCTGAGGGGAGCAGCGGGCGGTCAGGAGGGGTCTGACGCTCAGCCGCGGCGGAAACCGCGGGGAGACGCTAATGCCCCCGGCAACCGGTGCACGTCCTGCCGGTTCTCCGGGTCTGTGGCGGGGGGTGGCTGGGCCCACACAATGGACGCCTCCTGGGGGTCCCCTGAATCCAGTGAGGAGCGGCGGGACTGTGGCAGCGGGCGCCCTCAGGGGCACTGTCTGGCGTCCACCTGCTCCTGCCCCTTTGACAGCTGGGGCCGCAGAGCCTGGGCCTGTGGGGAAAGGGCCTGGTCAGCGGCCTGCGAGGGGCACATGGGGGCTGCGCCCCGTCTTCCTGACTGGTGAGCTGGTGGGGAGAGCCAGCCTGTGAGAGCCGGCGCCAGGCCGGGCAGTGGGCTCTCGGGGTGGGGAGAGTTCACGGTGTGGTTTGTCTCCAGCAGCTGCACCAGGAAGCCGGTTCCTCAGGGCTTAACCTGCCCCCTCTTTCTGGAACACTCTGCTGCCTGTGGGGGGAGCGGGGTGCGAATGGGCCCGTGTCCGCCACCGGGGCGCTTCCTGGCCCCGCGCACCCTGTAATGCAGTGGCCTGCTGCTCCTGCCTGGCCGGCTGGCGTCCACCCTCTGCCGCCCCAGGCAGCAGCGGCCGAGTCCTGTCTCTGGGAGGCTCTTTCTCCTTCGATCTTACTTCTGCTTTTAAAAACCCGAGGCGGAGGGCTCTCCCTGGCACAGCGGGTTACAGCTCAGCACTATGAAGCTAAAGACACGTCAGCACGAATTTGATCCCCGCCCCAGAGGTGACCCACAGGGCCCAGCAGACCTCTCCTGACCGCCCGCTGCTCCCCTCTGCAGTGTTCATCCATCTGCCTGTTCTGCTCCCCGCTCTGTCTGTGCAGAATCCTCTCACCCCCCACACCTCTGGCCTGTCCCCCAGTACTGTCTGCATAAATAAATAAATCTTAAAAAAAAAAAAAAACGAGCTGGAATTTACACAATAATGCAAAATCAGCTTAAGTCATGCAGCTTGGTTGTGTTGATGCCTGTGCAGTCTTGCCACGGCCCAGAGGAGACCCCCAGCCATCGGGCAGACCGGGCCCACGTCCTCTGGGGCCAGAGACCCGGGGCCGCCCGCTGTCCCTGTGGGCTGCGGTCCTGGGAGCTCCTAGGACAGACTCACCGGCAGGCAGCCTGAGTCTGGGGCCCTTCGGTCCGGACCCCGGGGGCCCTGTGCGCTCCACTTTCTGGAGGTCAAGGAAGCGGAGAGAGCAGAGGGCGGCTGCCCTCACCGGGCCCTGCTCGTGAGGCCAGCCTGCGAAGCTGGAGCCCCGACACTCCGCTCCACCGTACCCCTTCCGCCAGCCAGTTGGTCGCCCAGATGTGTGCTTTTACCTAAAACGACTTCTGACGTAAGCCTTGAGATTTCCAGGCTTGCTGTGCAGAGGGGGAGTTACCAGGGCCAGCGTGAGCACTGCTCTGCTTTGGCAAAACCGCGGAGACTGGGTTGACTTAGGTCCCTGCAGGTTGGGGGGGGGGGGGCTTATTTAATGGATTCATAGATTTCAGTGTCAGGAAAATGTTTCTTTTCAAACCCCAAGTTGGCTTTGCCTTATCACGTAATGAAATACAAGGCTCCCTTGGCTGTCAAGAGGCGAAATTTAGTTTTCAGTTAGATTAACTAACCGATGGGATGTCTCTGCAACATTTATTTCTCTTCTAAAAGACTTGATTTTCTCCATTTAAATTTTATTTTCTCTAACAAGGAAACGGTGAAGCAAAAATACACAACAGCAGAGCTTTGCATCTGACATAGCTATTTAGGCACAGAATTTAAAAATGACCAAAATAGGACTGTGCGAAGTGCTCACGACGTCCTCCCTGCCAGGACGTCACAGGGCTACGCTCTTCCTGACTCGCCGGGAGAAACCCGTGTTCGATTGGCGTCCAGTGGATTCCATGCACAAGGGAGCAGCTGAAGTGTGAGTGAGGCATGGCCCTGGCCCCTGAGGAGTAGGAGAGGGTGGGGAGGGCCCAGGCTCCTCGCTCGCTTAAGCTCTGTGCTCTGGGCCTTGCTCGCATGCTCTGGTTGGGCTCTCATTCACTCCTACAGGAAAGAATGCCTGAGAGAAGACTCACGGGGCACTCCCGGAGCGCGGGCCCAGGCCGAGCGAGGCCCCGGCTCGCGGCAGCCCCAGGACACCCCGTCCCTGCTCCTGCCAGCCGGCAGGCCCTGGCCCTGAGGCTCTGTCCATTGCCTGCACGCACTCAGAGGCACCAGAGCCGGTCTGCCAGGTGCTGGGCGGTGCCAGCTGGGACGAGGCAGGTGACCGCGTCGGACTCGTCTCGGGGCGCGACATAACAGCCCACGAGCCCTCTACTGACGTCCCTGTGTACGCTGGGCGCGACATTGCCCAGTCTCGCACGGGCCCGAAGTGACCTTCTCAGGAAGCCGATTCGCGTGCGTGCGAGCGAAAGGGGCACGGCATGCTCACAGCCAGGCCACGGAAGTCTGAGTCCCCCGCTGAGTTAAACACCACGGTCCTCTGAACTCTGCCGCTGTCACCAACCTCGCCGCCCTCGACCGCCGCCTCACGGTTCTCTCGGGCCTGCTGAACGCGGAGTATTTCCAGGGCAGAAAAGCCCACAGCTGATAAACACGCAAACCGGTGGCAATGCAAATCTCCCTTCTGGAGCTTTCAGCTACTGTCCCAGACACAGGCCAGGAAAGGGGGCGTGTTGGGCTCTGAGGCATTATTTGCATGCATGTATAATTTGAGGCTCCCTGGCTGAGGACCTCCTGATCCGGAGGATTCAAGATGGGGGGAAGACTTGAAAGTCACTCAAAATATTTGAAAGTGAATTGCGTACTGGGGGAAGGGGCTCAGAAATCAAGTCACCAGGGGCAGGGTGCGGCTGTCTGGATGAAGCTGAAGGTCGTTTGCAAGTGTGTGACAAAGGAAAAACCTGAGGCACCTGCTCTGTGCGGAGGGTCAGGCTGCGGGCTCCCTCCTGGCTCAGGGTCTTCTACGCAGTAAGCCGGGAGGGCTCTCCTTCCTGCTTCTGACACAGTCACCCTGAGGCCATAGATGTACTTTGGAGTTAAAAAAAAAAAAAACAGCTCATGAATAAACAATGGCTCCAATGTAAAACCCCTGGGCCAGCGCTCTGTTCCCAGCCGGCCACGCCCAGCCTGCCCTGCTTATTAAAGAGAGAACCCGCTCCACATCCAGCATCTTTCACCCAGGAGCTGAAAGACCTCCTTTCTTGGGCCTTCAAAACAAGTTTGTCATGAAATCCCTGGAAGAAAAGGGAAACAATGAGTGGGCGTGAGACAATGAGACAAACTGATAGGAATACAGAGTGGTTTCCCCGCTCTGTCCCGCTCTGCTGGCTCCCCGGCACCCAGGCTGGCAAGGCCCTGGGCAGCGGCTGGACTGCCTGCGGCATGGACGCGCCCAGCCCCCTGCCCCTCCGGGAGAGCACCTGTTCTGCCGGCTTTTCCCAGCTCCAGATGCCAATTCCCGAGGGACCTGGGCCCACGCCGGTCTGCTTTTGCAGGGGGCAGAAGGTCTAGCTTTCCCCAGAGGCCGCCTCCACCTTCCACGTGTCCAGCTGCTAGAGCTTTAGAATTTACGTAATGCCGGCTGTCGCTTGGAGTCAGTGCAGGGCCCCGGGGTCCGCCTGGGAGAGGCGTCCCCAGAGCCCCCCTCTCAGTGGCCTGCAGCGAGTTTCTCCCCGAGACAGAGACTCGGTTACATTTAAAGGGCAGGTTGGCTGGGGGACAGGACAGGAGCGGTGGACACTTGCACAGGCACAGTGGGCGGGGAGAGCGGCCCCGGGGGGACAGGCCTGCGGGGGGCCGCGTGGGCACAGCGGGCAGGGAGAGCTGCCCCGGGGGGACAGGCCTGCTAGGGGCCACGTGGGTACAGCGGGCAGGGAGAGCTGCCCCGGGGGGCACAGGCCTGCCAGGGAGCCACATGGGCACAGAGGGCAGGGAGAGCTGCCCCGGGGGGGACAGGCTGCATGGGCCCTAGGACAGAGGCCTCTGCTGAGGGTCAGTGCAGAGAAGCCCGGCAGGTGCAGGCAGGCACGAGGCGGCTGTCCTGTGGAGGGAGAGGGATGGGCAGGACACCTGCGTGGGCACAGGTGGGCAGGACCCTGCCCCGTGTAGGGCAGAGACTGCCTGACATAAACAGCTTCTTCTGGGAGGGGCCTACTCGCTGGAGCCTGGGTTGGCTGACTTTATTTATTTATTTATCTTTAAAGGTTTATTTATTTATACATACGGAACTGGGGTACAGGCCAGAGGTGCAGGGGGTGACAGGATTCACCAGAGACAGTTGGGGAGCAGAACAGACAGATGGATAAATACACTACTGAGGGGAGCAGCGGGCGGGGGGTCGTTGTTCTGCCGCCCCAACCGGGCGCGGGAGGGGCCCCGGGGGGCTTCCCGGCAGGCAGGGGCGCCCTCTCTCCCGTCCGCACCATGATTGCTCTCAGGTTAAGGTGCCTTTCGTGCCCCGCAGAGCCCGGCACTGGGCAGAGGGACCGGCTGGGTCTGGGGCGAGCCCGCGGCCGAGCGGCCCTGCTCAGAGCTGTCAGCTTCTCCGGGATTTGGTGGCCCCTTGCTCTATTGTCACTATTATAATAAAAGTGACACAACCTCAGGGAAACAAACGACATTCAGACCAATATAACACGTGTTCCGCTCACCCTTTCCCCAGCTATCTTTACTGTCGGCAAATTGTCTCTGCTCTGAGGTAGTCACAGCTGTAAGATGGCGCCAACTGAAAACCCAAAAGCTGAAGGACCGGCAATAGCCTTGTCTTAAGATTTAAGAGTCGCAACTCAGAAATCACAATTTCGGGTAAACATCTGAATGCGCCCCAAGAAGGGGCAAAAACTGGGGCTTCAATGAGGAGAAAACAGGAAATAAGGTAAGAGCTGACAGAAAGGGTCCCTCGTGACAACTAGACCGGCGCACCCGCGCCCAGGCCCCGCTGGCCGGGCCTCCACTCAGCGGCCCGTGAGGGAGTGTCCGGCCCAGCAGGCCTCGGCCAGGGGCTCCTGCTGTTTGGCGCTGTCCCCAGTGACCCCGGGGCTCTTGCTTCCCCAGGGACGCGTGGACAGGGGCTCTGGCGTCCCGAGCCCCATGTCCTCACAGCCGAGGTCAGGGCTGATGGCCGGGGGGCCAGGTGGCAGGGCGCTGAGCCGCGGGGACGGCCAGGTGCGGAGGGCCAGCAGCCTGGGTTTGCAGTGCGGTCAACGCCCCCCTCGGCCCAGAAGCCTTTTAGCTTCTGGAGCGTTTTCAGGCAAAGGCCTCTGCAGAGGAGAGGCCTACAAGGTGGGTGCCCCCACTCCGCGCTCCCCAGCCCCGGTCTCACCGCAGCCAGCCCGGCAGGACCCTCGCTGGTCAAGCTGGCGCAGCTAGTGCCGCCTGGACGGGCACAGAACAGTCTCCCCAGCGCCCTTCCCGCGGCGCGGCGGGGCCCAGCGGCTGTTTCCGGAGGAGGCTGATCCGGACTCGAGGCCTCCACAAGGGGCTTGCTCCGGACAGAAAGATTTGTTAGAGGCTTCTCCGCCCGGTGAGCAGCCCGGTTCCCCCGGTGACGCGGCAAGGTTCCCTGGGCCCCTCTGCTCCTCTGTAGCGGCCCTGACTGGGTGCTGTGGGAGAAGCCCAAGGGGCGCGGGCATGGTCGGAGGGGCGTCCCAGCCGCGCCAGGCGTCTACAGGGGTGAGGCGGGTGAGGTGAGCTCCCAGGGCTCCCCACCAGGGAGCGGGAGCCCAGGGCCGGCAGGCCGGGGAGGCTGGGGCAGCCACAGGCCGTCAGAGCGGAGGGCAGCACCGGTCCTTCCCCTGGCCGCCACAGCGGCACCTAGCTGACCTGCGGGTGTCCTGGTGCCCATGACACCCTGGACACCAATTTTTTTTTTTTGTAAGATTTATTTATTTCTGCATATAGAACTGGGGTACAGACCAGAGGTGCAGGGGTGGTGAGAGGCTTCACCAGAGACAGAGTGGGGAGCAGAACAGGCAGATCGTCGAAGTCCACTGCTGAGGGGAGCAGCGTGCGGTCAGGAGAGGTCTGCCGCGCCATGTGGTCACCTCCGGGGCGGGCGGGGATCAAACTCCTGCTGAAGTGGCTTTAGCGTCTCAGTGCTGTGCAGTAACCTCCTGAGCCACCAGTGGGCCCCTAATTCTTCCTTCACAGAGAGCCAGAGTCCACGTCGTCCTGGCGGCCATGTGGGCGTAACCCTGCGCGCAGTTTCTCCTCTAATTCTAACATATTCTAGCACACAGACCTGATGGCTTGAACATTTTGTAGATGCGTTAATTTTCTCAGAAGCTCCTCAGCCTCCGTGTTATGGGGTTCGGATCTCCGGGGTGCCAAGCTCGCAGCACGGAGAGGTTTCCCTAACAACTCAAGCTCAGGGCATATAGCCGTGACTGAGGGGGGCGCCTCACGAGGGCATGAGCGCGGGGTTCAGCCCGGGAAGTAAGAGGCTGATGGCCGAGTTCGGGAAAATGGCACGGGGTGGGGGGTGCCGATCCCGAGAGCCCCCCGAGGCCCTCAGTCTGCGGGAAGGAGCGGCCCCTTCCTGGAGCGGGCATCTCGGCGGCTCTCGCACTCTGGGGGAGCTCCAGACCACGGGCCGCGACCGTCGGCACCTCACATCGCTTCCTGTCTGGTGTCCACATTTTACACGTCCCAGAGCTGAAGACAGACCCGCCTGTCCATTTTTCCTGAGTCGGGGCCTCTCGGCCCGGCTGGGTGCATCTGTCCTCTTCTGTCTCCGCGGGCAGGGGGCTGCCCTTTAGTCATGACCGGTCACCCCCCGCCCGCCCTCGCCGCAGGTGGCGCGTGTCGGCGTGAGGTTCCATCAGGCGGCCGGCAGCGCCCGCTCCAGCTCTCACGCCTCAGCGAGAGGCCGGTGCGGGGCCTTCAGAGCCCTGACCCCGAGCGCGCCAGCGTCCGCGGAGCTGGGTGGCCTCTCCCAACACCCGTCACCCCCAATTCCCACACTCCTGTCTCTGCCGCTGGAGCCAGCTCTTGCAGGCCAAAGATGGGCTGGCTGGGAGGAGGGAGGGTAGTGGCGAGCAGGTCACCCCTCCACTTCCCTGTAAATTCAGCGCCACTCTGGCTCTGGACGCCGGGCCAGTGTGGGCCCCTTTGCCCTGCCCCTCCTGCCAGACAACAATGGCCCCTTGTCAAGGCGCTGAGCCGGCCTGGGCCTCTGGGGGGAAGCAAACTGCACCAGGATCTCGAGTGCAGGCCGCTCCGCCCTGGGCTGAGCGGGGGCCTGGGCTGGCCACCTGAGCGCTGACTTGATGGCCGGTTGGCTCCTGTCCCCAGGGAGAGGCCCCGGAGACGGGCAGCAGTGTTAGAGGCTGAACCCCAAACTCCTGGCTCCCTTCACAGACACGCACGGCCTATTCCAAATCAGACAGCAGCCGAACGGGGAAGAGTGTTTCACCCGCATGAGAAAGGCGAACGCGGGGAGGAAGCCAAGGAAACCTGTGTGTCTAGTCTGGGGTGCAGGCCGCGCCCCCCACACCTGCACGATGACTGCGGGGCCGGGCTCCTGACTCAAGCTTCTGCACCAGAGAGGGGGTGTCTGCTCTTCCAAGCGTCTGCGCTCCGGGGCAGGCTGGCGGGCAGAAGTGACCGTGCCCACGGGCGAGTCTGGAGCTGAAGCCTTGCCCGTGGCAAAGTCTGTGCACTCCCCAGATGCCGGTCCCGGTAGTCCCTCGTTCCCTCCAAGGGCTAAGGCCCCGGCCTCACGAGCAGGCAGGAGTCTCGGTCCAGAGAGCTGTCGCCATGGGACTTAGGGGCGTTTCTTCACCAGCTTCCACATTTCACCGGAAACGAGCGGTGCATCCTAAACGTGGCCAGCATGTCGGGTGTGACACCCTTGGATCTGTGCTGGGGAGACATCTTGCCTCTTTCTCTTGAACCAGCAAGGGCCATCCCCACCTGCCTGGGTGGAGATTGGGGCTCCAGGGGCGGCCTGCTCTCTCATCCAAGGCCTGACCCCAGCAGACCAGAGAGGCAGGACTCCGGACAGAGGGCTGCTCCCCAGTTTTGTACCTAGGCCCGAGTAAAAGGATCAGCATGCCTCCTCTGAGGGGTGGGGGGTGAACATTCTGCTCATGGCTCGGAGCCCAGGCTGTGGGGATCTCACTTACGGCAACAGGGGGCCGAGGAGGGACAGGGCTCAGGCGCAGCGGGGCACTGAGTCCGGCCCTGGGCCTCCGCCCCTCACAGCTGCTCCGCTGGACGCTGAGGCCCGGGGAGTCGCGGGCCCCGCACAGGTGGGCAGCGAACCCAGGTTCCGTCCCTCCGTCCCAGACCCCGGCACAGGCAGGCCTGCCCTGACGCCCTGGCCCAGCCCCCCGGAACATGGGCATGGGGACCACATGTGACTCTCCCCGCGCAGGAGGAGGGAGCGCGCCAGGCCCAGGAGGTCCGAGGCGCCGAGACGGTGCCCGCGGTTGCTAGGTGACTCCAGTGGGGTCGCCCCATGTGGGCACCGGTACGACAGCCGTTAGAATCAAATTCACAGAAGCTCAGGAGAAGTTGTTAGCAGAGGAGGGAGATGATCTAATTGTGGTCGGAGGCATAACGGTCTAAGGACCCGCCGGAGGCCGCAGCCCGGGAACAGCCGTGCGGGGAGCGGTTGACCGGGACCTGCTTAGCTGAAGACCCGTGAGGTGGGTGCGGGTCCGCTGAAGGATTACCCTGCGGCTAGGCGCCGGCTGCCTGACAGGGCCTTCGCCGGGCTGGTCCAATCCCAAACACGCTTCCCCTTGGCCACGAGCGGCGGGTCCCAGCCCAGGCCCAGGCCGCTGTGTCTTCAGCCCCAGTATACGTCTGTCCCCCAAGGTCGCAGTTCAAGTCTAGGCTATGATGTTAAAAAGTTTGAGCTTAGGCCCTCCCCGGTGGCGCAGCGGGTTAAAGCGCAGCACTGAGAATCTAAAGCTGCTTCTGCATGAGTTCGATCCCCGCCTGCCTCGGAGGTGACCCCCAGGGCGCGGCAGACCTCTCCTGGCCCGCCCACTGCTCCCCTCAGCAGTGGACTTCGTCGATCTGCCTGTTCTGCTCCCCACTCTGTCTCTGGTGAAGCCTCTCACCGCCCCTGAGCCTCTGGCCTGTACCCCAGTTCTGTATGCACAAATAAATAAAAAAAAAAAAGTTTGAGCTTAATCAGGGCTGTGCGATGCCTTGTGAAAGGCTTCAGATGTTAGTCTACAGATGCAGCCACAGAGCGAAATCTCATGTCTCGTGTCCCTCGTCACCCGTGGCCTTCCCTGGCTGTGCGGACTCCCTTCTGGGGGCCACCAGCGGCCTGCAGGGTAGTGACCGCATCATGGAGGAAATCCACGGGGCCCACTGTCCCGGGAGGCGGCTCGGGGACCCCCGGTCAAGGGGCAGAGGACGTCGCCCAGAGCAAGAGGAAATCGGCCAGTGTGCAGCCGGGCACAAGGTAACTGTCGCTTCTGTTCACTCCTAACGCGAGGGGCCTGAGTAGCCACCGGCAGGTGCAGAGATGGGCTTTTAAGGGACCCTCCGGGGCCTCCCGGAAACCCACCTGAAATACGAGAACTCAGGCGACACCGGAGGGCGGAGAAAGAGGTGTCAGGTGAGAGCCGCATTCACTCTGTAATGTGAGAGCTGACTTGGCACCAGGAACATTATAGGGGTACAGAGGCAACGGCGAGGGCGAGTTCTCTAAGAAAATGTGACCCTAAGAATGCAGGCACGCAACAGCAACGTCAAACCGGTCACCGTCTCCTCTGGCTCGCGGGGTAACGAGCCAGTTTTATTTTCGGATCTTCCCCAACAAACATCCACTGGTTTAAAAAAAAGCAAACAAGCCGCACTGCGGCCCGGCTGCTCCGGCCAGTCCCACGAGGGACAGGGGAGGAGGGCCGAGGGCTGTGGCGGCGGCCGGATGTCCACTCAGAGGTGGAGCGAACTGCTCTTTGCCCTTGCAAGTTCACCTTGTCCAGGAAACAGAAGAGGCGCTCGGCCTGCACAGATGGCCTCGCAGCGGGCGGTCACTGCGGAAGTCTCCCATCTCGCCGGCCGAATACCAAGTGCCCCTTCACTGCGGCGAGCCCGGCCGCGAAGACAGAGGGCTCCAGAACTCGTGTCTGATGCTCGGGTGCCGGCCTGAGCCTCGTGATGGCGGGGGGGGGGGGGGGGGGGGGGGCGAGCCCAGGTGCCGGCCGCACACACTGACCTTCGAAGGGCCCGCAGCTGTCCCCGAGGGCGGCGCCGGCCTGGGCCGCGGCATGTGGCCAGTGGCTTGGTTCCCGAGTGCACTGCCTTCCTGTGGGGGTGGGTTGCGTGTGAGACAGTCGGCCCGTCCCGGGGTGTCACCTTCCCCAGCCTTCGACGTCAGGCTGGGCTCCCCGCGCTCACTCTGGCAAAGCAACAAGCAAACCCCGGAAAAGCCCTTGTCCTCAGAAGTGTCGCACAATGCCCAGGCCTGTGGGTGCCAACACTGCATTGCCAAGGCGGGGGCGTGTCCCCAGCTCCTCTAGTTTCGGTGAATAGGAAAACTTGGAGGTCAGGCGTCTGCCGAGGCTGGGTTTCTGGCCGAAGGGCTCGTCCAGGCCTCGGGTCTCGGCCCAGGGGATTAAAAGCCATCCCCGCCTCCCCCAGCACAGCTCATCGCCAGTCTTTGCTGCTGTTGCTCGGGAATCGGGTTCCTGCAGTGACCTGTGGCCGTGGCTTCTGTGCTAGATGCAAGCTCTTCGTACCTCGGGTCGGGGAGGACGCGGGCCGGTTAGGGGAAAAGGGCCGAGCTCAGGCTCTGACTCAAGCTAAAGCGGTGCTCACCTCCCCCACCTCACCCCCAGGTGGGCTGCGACACTTCCACTCGAGCCTCAGCACCCCACGCAGGTGACGGGCTCCCACCGGATGTGCCCACAGCCTGGGGTGGGGACAGACGGACCCCCCTCCTCTGCCGCGGCTCAGACCCCGGGCAGGAGGGGGTTTAGGGAACAGACCGAAGGGCCTGCCCCCGGCCCCGCCTCCTCCACGCTCCGGGGCTCCCACCTCGGGCCTCCCCTCCAGGCTGGCCTTCCTGAGAACGGGCCCATCCTCCCCGGACTGCCCGGCAGCTACCCGCGGCAACCCGGGCCAGCCCCCACAGGCCTCTGCCGGGGGCACAGCCATCCTGCCGCAGAAGGCAGGCGAGAGCCACACAAATGAGGGGACCCCCCAGGGGAAGGATGGCAGCGACGGATGAGGGCCACCGGCGCGGTCAGATGAGGCTGCCAGGGAGGGACGTGTGTCCAGAGGAGGTCATGTGGGACCGGAGAAGGGAACCCCTGTGCCTGCTCCCTGGCACTCACCAGAGGGACTGACCGTGCTTGGCGTGCGGGAGAGGGGTGTCCAGGAGCCCGGCCTGAGAGGCCTCGCCCTCCTCTCTGCCTGTGGGGCCGGCCCGAGAGGGCCTGGCCAGGCCAGGGTCGGGGAGGGGAAGGGCGGCCGCAGAGGGGCAGACCAAGTCTTCGATCACTTGGGTTATTCTGGGCTGTGCTTGGAGCGTGGGGTCTCGTGTCGCGGTGATCCTGTGTCACTGCAGGGAGACTTGGATTTTGGGGTACGGGCTCCATATCCTGGGCTCCGCATCTCTGGCTCATCTGGCCCTGCAGGGGCCTGTCTGGCCCGGTGCTGCGGGCTGTCACCTCTGCTCTGGGGGCCGCAGGGCTGGGCTGGCGTTTGCCCGTTTCCCGCGGGCGCCTCGGGGGCGTTTCGGTGCTGGGTCGGGGTGGGCTGGTTGGCTGGGGGACGCTGCCGCGCCCTGAGCGACCGCAGGAGGCTGAGGTGAGCGCCCAGGAGGGACGCTCCGCCGTTGGTTCAGAACCTCGGGCCCCAGGGGCGAGAGAAAGGGAGAGCTTGCCTTCGGAACTGAGCTGCGGGCCTTGAAAATGCTCCGCCAGAGCTCCGGGAGGGTGAACGTCCTCACGCGGGGTCTGCCGCCGTCCGGGCTGCACGAAGGAGGCGGAGACGCCAAAGCCTCCTTTTGCTCTCCCCACTTTCGGCCCTCGCGTGTTCGCCTGCCAGAGGGAGCAGGGCAGTGGACACGCCGCTTGGCCAAACGGCAACCGGAGACGCCAGCGTGGGTCTCCCTGTCCAAGGCAGGTCTCCAGCGGCACCGCGCCTGCCTGCCGTCAAGGGCACCGCAAGTCCATGAAGCCGCGCGTGGGGGCGGGCGCCGCAGGCCAGCCAGCTCACCGGCTCGGTCAAGTCCGGGGTCAAGGCAGCCTGGCCGCAGAGGGCGGCGGAGGCCGGGAGGAGCCGTGGCCTGGCCCCACGGGCGCTCCCCAGAGCCACGCGCAGGGCCGGCCTCCGCCCCGAGCTCACGCGCAAGGACGTGAGGGCCGTCAGCAGCCTGGCCCACGAGCCGCAGGGCTGGAAGTCAGCACTGCCCAGCCCTGTCCGTGCGTTTTTGTGGCTGCCAGGTATTTCGCCGTGGTCCCAGGGAGCGCGATGGGGATTAAGGCGGGAGGAGAACGGTCACAGCCATAGATGGAGGAAATTGAAGCGTCTTGCACTCCGCAGACAGAAAATGGAAAAATAAATGGGCCTGAGCCTCACTTTGGCAGTCAGAGGGGAAATCTTTTGAAATAATGAAGGAAGTGAGAGGAGAATTGGATGAGAAATTGGCTCGTGAATTGAAAAGCGCCGGTCTGTGCCCTGAGTAAGAGGGGGCCCCAGGTGCCGGGCGGGGCGTCGCTCTCCAGCTGGAGCCTTCAGACACGGGGATGAGAAAATTCTGCAGGTGGGCACGGTGCAGCGGCAGAAGGCTGCTGAGGGCATCAGGCAGCGGCCACTAGGCCACGAGGCCCTCTCTGCCCCGGGCGGGGAGTTCGCGCTCCCCGCGGGGGCCCAGAGGAAGGGCGAGCTCATGGTCCGGCCCTGCAGCTGGCCAGCGGCTCGCCAGCAGCCGGTAGCCCTGGCCCGTGCAGTGAGGGTCTGAACACAAGTCCGCCCCGGGCCCTGCCCACCCTCGGGTCCCGCCGCACCAGGCGACCGACCCCTCGCTGCCCTCCCACGCCATGTGGGGCTGGACACGCCGCCGGGAGGCCGAGGGCTGGAAGGCTGTCCCCACCTGCAGCCCCCAGCAGGTAGCAACCGGCTGCGTCGCCGTGACTCAGTCTCTCGGGTCCACTCGCTTCTGGAGTGCGAAGCGTCCAGCCGCTGCATGATCAGAACCGAGAGCAGGCACCTGCGAAGCCTCAAGGCTGCAGCTTCCCGGGGCTCCTCAAACCTGCTGACCCGAATCTGGGTTGAGGCTCGAAGCGTGGGTTTCGGAAACTCTTCCTCAGACACCTTGAATCCAAGCTATGTCTGGGGGGCCTCGCCGTCCCCGGCCCTGTCACCCAGGGCAGAGCGGCTCAGGGGGCCCTGGGAGGCCGCTGGGGTGGCCTGGGTGCTCCGCTCCGAGCCCCACGCCGGGGCTTCCAGCTGCCGCCCAGGTCTGGCTCGACTGGCAGCTGCCTGGGTGCGTGGGCAGCACTGCCAGCTGGGGCATGCTGTCTGGGAGGGCGCGGCTCCCCTGGCGCCCCGCTCAGCGGGTGACCTCCTGGGGCAAACTGCGGGGCCAGGGGGGCTGTAGGAAGTGTCTGCTGTAGCACAGAGAGCCCTGTGCCCGCGAGGACGCGGCAACCTCGTTCCCGGCCTGGAGGCAGCGTCCGCCGACTCCTTCCGGACACCTGCTTTGTGAACAACGTGTGGGGACAGGACACGCCCAGCAGTGGGCTGAGCGGACGGGGCCTGGGCGAGCTGCGGCGGACACCCGGCCCCTCTGAGCCCCGCGGCCGCATCAGGCCTGGAGAGAGTGCACTGGGCTCCCCCTGCCCCGGGCTCCTCCTGCCCCCGGGCTCCTCCTGCCCCCGGGCTCCCCCTGCCCCCGGGCTCCTCCTGCCCCGGGCTCC
>NW_004567103.1:1649295-1650425 GCF_000260355.1 Condylura cristata | reverse complement strand
GGGCTCCTCCTGCCCCGGGCTCCTCCTTGCCCAGGCTCGTCCCCCCCAAAATAACAACAAGGACACCGGGGCCGGGGCTGGGGCCGCACGTGGTGGACTTGAGCCCGAGTTTCCTCGAGCCCTGCCAGCCCCCGGGTGTCGTGGACGCGTCTGTGTGGTGAGGGTGCCGCGGCGAGGTCGGGAGGGACCCGCGCCGTGCCCACCGGACGGCCCTTCAGGGGGACGCGAGAGAAGGGTGACAGGTCGCAGGTGGCGGCAGCCACCCGTCTGCGCGGTCAGACTTCCTTCTGGAGCCACTGTAATGTAGAGACATCCCACGCGCCCCCCCAACACCTGCACGGCCTCCCCGGGCCAGCGGGGCACCAGAGTGAGCTGAGCGGGGTGAGGCGCTGCCGGGCCGCGGCCCAGGACTGCCTCAGCCTCCCCTCTTTCGGCAAGCAGCACCCCACCCGCCAGCCCAGGGCAGCAAGCCCCCCCGCCGCAGTGGAGGCAGACCTGACCCGACTGGCTGTCACATGGTTCGGAGCCACAGGATGAGCGTCCCCCAGATGAAGGGTCCCCCCGAGGGCCCTGCCCTGAAGCGGTCGGGCCTCTGCGGCCACCCGCAGGATTCGTCGGAAAACACGTGAACTGCGGCGTCCAGTGGGCGAGGCCAGAACACGGCCCGGGCTCATCGAGCACGCAAGCCCCAGACTGGTTTCCCTTCCCTCATGGCGGCAATGCTCCCCAGGACAAAAAAGAACCCTGCAAAACAGCAAGCCAGACACGCCGTCGGCATGCTCGCCCAGCCCCCACCCCGAAGCCGTCACCGGTGGCCCGGCGGCCCCGCAGCGAGAATCTGCAGCCACGCGCAGAGGACTCAGCGCGTCCCCGGGAAAGCTGCTGTGCCCGTGCCGCCTGCACCCCGGAGGTGGGGCCCGCACCCCACAGCCCGGGGCTGGGGAGCAGCCCTGGCCTGCTACAGGCCCAGGCGCCCCAGGCCGATATCGTTCCTGTGGGGTGAACGAGCTGCTCGGGCAGCCGGATTGCAGGAGGCTCCCGGGGGCGTGGGCACAGCCAGCCCCATGGTGGACACTGGAGTCCGGGCCGGGGGCGCTGCGGGGCGGAGTCGTGGAGACGGTGCAGCGGGC
>NW_004567103.1:1646955-1649195 GCF_000260355.1 Condylura cristata | reverse complement strand
AACGTGGACGGTGCCCAGAGAAAGGTGAACGGGCCCCCGCTGTGCGAGAAACCTGAGGGCGGGGGGGGGCCACGGTGCCGGCGCCCTCGTCCAGGGTGCCTGGGCCGCGGCGAGGTCCCCAGGGGACGGCTGCAGAGCGCCATAATCGGGGCGCCAGGAGCTGCTTCCGTAAATGACACCTTCAGACTGGACAGACTGCTGGCCTGGGGGTGACCTCTGGGCCCTTGGTCCCCAGCACAGGGATGTGCTGCTTCCTTGGTAGTTTTGTGTGTCCTTATGGGAGAAAGGGGGACAGTGGGTAGGAAGGCGGTCACCAGCCCCCCAAGAGCTAAATAATAGCCAGGCCCTGCCGTCGAGCACATGGGCAGCGGGCAGCGAGCTGGAAACCCAGACAGGCCGCACCTGGCTGGTACGTCCACCTCCCGTAGCTGTTGTCCTGCAAGCGGCCAGCTGCACAGGGCTGAAGCCCCAGCCAGGCGTGGGGTCCGCCGCTCTCCCGTGTCTCCCGGCCAAGTGCTGGCCGGGTCCGGGGAAAGCCAGCTGTGTCCAGCAGGGCGGGAGGTGCCCAGGCCCGCCGTGGCTCAGCTTCCTCCTGGCCGCCTCCCCTCTGGCTTGTGTCCTAAGGAAACGCTGCCCCGGGGTGCTCGAATACGACCCAGGTGGGAAGCACTTGGGGGGGTCTTGTGGTCAATACTCGTCCTCAGGCCCACCCCCTCCCCGTGCTGGGCCAGGTGGCTGCGGGCCAGGGGTCTGGAGGCCCAGCTGCACCCTGGGCGTGGAGTTTGGGGCTCGGTGGCCAGGTGCCGCTGGCTGCCGCAGCCACACAGAGGGGGCGCAGCTCCCAGCTGGGCAGGGCCGTGGCCCTTCAGGCCAGTGTCTCTGCAAGCTTTCGCCTTTAGCTGAATTCGAAGTCGAGAAGATGTTTCTGGAAAGGGTTAGAAACAAATAACCCTCACAGGAAGGAAAGGGCTTCTCGGCGGCGTCGTAGAGAAAGAAGCCTTTGTTCAGAGAGAGGCTTCACCAGAGCAAATGTTAGCACAGCGCTGTGCCAGAGAGCCCGCCTCGCCCCTGCACAGGCGGGCTTTGTCCGGCATCTGCAGCCTGGCTCGGCCCCCGAGAAGCGGGGCGCGCTGGCTAATGGCTTTTGGACTCCACAGAAAAGAGGAACAAAGCCGGTCTAACAAAGGCTCAGCCTGAGTGGGCCTCAGAGAGGAGGCCCTGTGGATGGACGCCCTCCCGCGGGGGCGGCATGTTTGGGAGGCGCCCCAAGTCCAAGCCCTGCTTTACTGCTGGAAGGCGGCTGAGCCGCCGGCTGCCGATGCGGCCCCCCGCAACGACGCGTGTGGGGCTCAGCAGCTCCCGGGGCCTCACGCCTGCACTTCGAAGCAAGCCAGGGCCCGCGGGTCCTGGGGGGAGCAGGTGGCTCTGGGGGCCCCTCCTGGGGGCCGGTTGGCAGGGGTGCGCCACGTGTGGGCCGGCAGAGGCCTCGCTGCCGGGCAGATAACAACCTCTGTCATCCGGGCCTCCCCATCTCTGGCCCACCCAAATCAACCTGAAATGGGGGCCCTTTGGAAATATCAGTCAGTGCCCCCAGAAGTGTCAGAGGCTTTTCTCAACTGCGTGGATGTACTGTCCCCTTGGTGTAGGAACAGGAGGGTCCCCTGAGCCTGGGGAGGGCGGTCCCCATCCTGCTGGTCATCTCTGCTGTCAGCTCCCTCCCCCAACCCCCACCCCCGCCCGAGGGGTTTCTGGACTCGCGCTGCAGCGGTGACCACGCTGAGACTTAACCCCCCGGCCACCGGGGAGACCCCATTCACGGCTGTTAGCTCCGTGACGGGTGGCTGGCTCACTCCTGGGGGCCACGGAAGGCACCACCTGCTCCAGGAGACCCATGGCCCGCCCTCGCCCCCGCACCCCAGCTGGTGGGCTGTCCCGGGCGTGCAGCCGCACACCCCGAGGCCCTGGCCCCGGAGACTGCTCAGCAGCGCTGGGGAGTCCCAGTCCGGCTGGTCCCCGACACGCGGGACTCCCCGGCTCCCTCACCGCCCGCCCCCTTGTCCTCAGTCCAAACCCCACCTACCTGCGAGAGAAAGAACCACCGCGTCGCGTGGCCCAAAGTCGTCATCAAGGACGATTCTTCCTCCTCGAGCGGCCTCGCACGGCCGCGGCCCAGGGCGCAGGCTAACGAGGGAGCCGGGCCTCCACGCCGGGCCTCCACACGGGGCCTCCACGCGGGGCCT
>NW_004567103.1:1637661-1646340 GCF_000260355.1 Condylura cristata | reverse complement strand
GGAGAGGCCGGCAGCGCGTCTCCCTGGGCGGGGCGGCCCTGCTTGGTGCCCACGTCCGGCCCGGCTGCCTCAGCGACGCAGGGTGGCATTTCACGGAGGTGCGGCCTGCGCAGCAGCACAGCTGGAAATAAGTTGCACGGGGCCCGCTGGTGGCCGCCAGCGGGGGACGCGCCATGGAGGCCCGCTCCGTGCTTTCCGGCCTCCGCACGCAGTCACGGCTTCCCGCTGACGCCCCACGGGCCACGGCGGCCACGCTCTTCTGTGTCGTTACCCGCTGAGGCTGTTCTCAGCTCACTGAGCGCGCGAGGTGCCCATCCCGACGGCAGCAAGTTCCCTTTGCAGAAGGAGGGCGATCTAGAAAGGCCTTTTGAAGCTTCCATCTGCCGGGGAAGGTCATTGTCACCATCTGTAACATAATTCCGCTGAGGCTGCCATCGGCGATGACTCGAGCTTCCCTTCCTCAGGACTGAAACAACTCTTGGAGCCACAGGAGTGGGGCGAGGGGGTGAGACCTTCCCGCTCCCCGTCGCCAGTGTCTTCGCGGGCTCACGGCCGCCCCAGCTCGCGGCTCGCCCGCGCGTCTGCTCCAGAGCTGTCCTCGCTCCTCGGATGTCGCGACGGGACAAGCTTTCCATCTGACGCTAGCTTTATCCTACGTTTCTCGTTTGTGGCTCTATTACAGGGCAGCCCAGAGTGGACTGGCCGCCTGTCCGTGGGCCTCACCCGCGCTCACAACTCGGTCACACTGCAGGGACACACAGAAGGGCCAATAACGGATTTGTTTGGGAAAAGGGGAAAGGAACAGGAACAACCCAGGGAGAGAGGGTGGGATATTAAGTCACTGGAGCACCTCAGGGCTCGCTGACTGAGCACACCGGGTCACGTGTCAGGAGAGCCGTTTCCCCAGCGGGAGAGGAGACATGCAATCGCGCCCTATTTATCCCCCAAATGACCCAGAATCCCCGCTAGCTCCGCCCTGGGGTCCTCGCAGTTCTCTCCCGGGTGCTGCTGGGAGTTGTAGTTTCCAGTCACTGGAGCAGGGGTGGGGTCCCGGAAGCTGGAGCAGGGGGTGGGGTGCACAGACTCTGCAGAGTTCCTTGAGGACAGCCTTCCCCCTAACATAACCAGCAGGATGCCCACTCTTTGCTTTAGCCGCCTTCGCCGCATGTCCCAGCTGTTTATAAAAATAGGGTGCGTGGACTAGAGCTTAGTGCAGCTTGACAGTCCTTGTGTGTTGTCTGGGGCGTCCCCGCTGGGCTAGGGCTTGAGCTGCACGGCAGCGACGAGGGCCCGGGGGAGGGGAGGCCGTGCCCCCAGGGAAGGCGGGCTGTCCCTCAGTCCCGGTGACACGAGGGGCAGCGGCCCTCACGCGCCCACACAGCACACAGCACAGGGCCCAGGAATCTTGTCAGGGAGAAAATGAAGACGCCGCTTTGCCGGAAGTCTGGGGGTGCTGACTGCACCCCAGCACCTGGGCAGAAGGGCGGCCTTCATGAGCAGTGATGTCTCCATTATCTCGGCGTCCAGCCCTCAGCCCGGGGGTGGGAGAACAGGGCAGCCGTGCACCCGTGGTGCAAGCTCAGACAGGTGATGAGCCCGACTCAGCTCCTGCTTCTGCAGTGAAGCTCGCCGGGCCAACGCCAAGGGGTCCCGAGATTAAGAAGAGCGGCCGCAGGCCCTCGACACAGGACACGCACCTGCGAGGGGCGGCCCGGCGCTGTCCCTCACTGAGTCCAGCCCGGGAGGCCGCCGGCTTCCAGCAGGCCCGACGGGCAGCTGAGCTTTGCACCTCTAAGCCTGGAGCAGGAAACCTGAGTCGAGGGAGCGTTTGGATTGGGTGGTGCGAAAAACAGTATTTGCTAGCGGTTGGCTCCTGCGTTATGGATTTTAACCTCACATAAATCACACTGTAAAAATGGACAAAGGCTGAATTCCCTGTGCCAGGACCAAAATAGAAGCCGCCACTGTCTCTCAAACAATCCCGATTATGTTCCCATAACCACATCGTGCTGAGATGAGCGGCTGCAGTATGTATACTTAGGTCCTAAACAGAATGTAAGGTGAGTGCAAACACTCTGGCTTCTCGGTGTGGAAGGTGCCCGCCCCCGCCTTTGCCTCTGCAAAGACACTCGAGGTCCCACTGTTGGAAGGCCGCTGAGCGCCAGCGCAGAGGTCGGCCTCCTGCTGCGGGGGTCCCCACCGCCAAGAGGGGGCTCGGAACTTCCTGCTGGCAAACGCACTCTAAGAAACCCGGCGGCAGGCTCGCCGGCCTGTTCAGTTGCAGGACACATTTTAATTCAACCTCGTTTCTACTCATGCAACAAATACACGCTTCTGACTCCTATCAGTTACCAACTCAGGTTGTAGGAACAACGAGCTGCAGTTAGCAGGTTTTCTCTTTTCAGTCCAGCGGGCAAGGGAGACATGGAAACTGCTGATCCGCCAGGGCAGGAGGCAGCGAGTGTTAAAGCAGAGGCCACAGCACTCCAGAACCAAGACGGAGGGCCCCGCGCTGGCCTTTCGGGACGTAACGGCTTCCCTGGGGGACGGGCTCGCAGGTGGGAAAGCCGGGGCTGGCCGGTGGGGGGGCGGGGGTTTGGGGGGGCGCAGGCTGTGGTGAGCTGGGGAATGGGCCGAGCCCGGGACCGTAGGGCTCCAGACTCACGGGCCTACGGGCATTTAGCGGGAGGGCGGACCTGCCGTCTGATGCTCACCGCCGCGCCGCGCGAGACCTCAGAGAGGTCTCGAGGTGTCGGGCAGAGCAGTGACCCACGGGGCACAGTGGCTGCAGGTGTGGGGGCGGGGCTGGATCTGAGCGAGCCGGGGAACCCTGGCTTGCCTTGGGGGCGAAAGGGGGTGTTAGCCGTGCGGTCCTGAGGGGTCGCCGGGGCTTGAGGACATGGCGTGTGTCGGGGCGTGTTGGACGTGTGTGGGGGCTCGTGTCGGGTGGGTGGGGGGCGTATGGAAGCTCACGAGGAGGAAAGAGTCTAAAGTGGCTCCACGCCCGCGTTCAGCAGCAGAGGAGAGGGCCTTCTCGGGGGTGGGAAGGCCTAAAGTAAGTGTAGTACTTAGGGCGCAAAAGAGACTTTGGGGGCAAAGGAATTAGCATGGGGTTTGGGAGAGCGGATGCCTGTGGGGGTGTTCAAGTGGATACTCTGAACTACGGGTCCGATGCTGGGAAAGGGAGGCAGTGGTCTGGCGGGAGGCCAGAGAGAGCCTGGTGCCGGCCCGCAGCCTGGTGCCCGGCCCAGCTCCCCCGCAACAGGGTGCTGCCTGCTCGGGAGCCCGGGTGGGGGGCAGCGGGCGCCCCGGGTTCTCTGACCTCCAGATCATCTGGCCCTGCTCCCTCTGTCCTTCAAAGGGAAGACAGGTCCTGCGCTGGTCACTGGGTGGACAGGAGGGGTCCGGGAGCTCTGTTCTGAGGGTCACCGACCTCCTGCTGGGGGTGATGGATAAGAGCCTGGAGGTGAGAAGGGCAGAGTTGGGGTGACAGTGTCGGGTCGCCCCGGTGAGCAGGGGAGTGGAGTTTGATACAGGATCTGGCTGGGGGAGAGTTGGATTTGGGGTGTCTCTGAAAGGCTGGCTGTAGTGTCAGATAGGGGCCAGCAGACAATGCCGCCCGACTCCCTGCAGTGGGGGGCGAGGGGGAGGCAGGCGAGGCCTGCCCAGGGCCAGCTCGGGGGCAGCACGGCCCTAAGCTGAGGGGCATCATGGCGGGGGGCAGGGATGCTGCCGAGCTGGGCTGGGGCTGCCATGGGGGCTGAGGGGTGCGGTGCTGAGAGCGGGGGGCTCTCAGGCGGTGACCGTAAGGTTGGGCCCTCCCCCTATAGGAAGTTTCCTGGGGGCCACATACTGCTCCCTCAGGCCCTGGTCAACTTCATCTTTGTTTGCGGGAGCGTTCGAGGAGCCCCTGACCCACCTCTTGAGCACAGGCAGACTTCGGGGGGCGCCTCTTAGCCCCCCGCGCCCGCCTGGTGCCTGTAGTGCCCGGCACTCAGCTGCACGTGATGGTGGAGGGGGGGCGGGGGGGGTTGGCCAGATGGAAGAGAGGAGGGAGGGAGGGACAGAGGACGCTGGCCTGCTGGACCGGTGCAGGGATGAAGCCAGTGAGCCTGGGAGGCAGAGAACGCCCAGAGGCAAAGGAGGGGACTCACACTCACCGCACCCCGAAGCCTCTGGCGTGTGTGACCCCACGGAGAGGCGCCTCTATGTGGCCATCTGTCCTGAAGGCCACCGGGAGCTGGCCCTCCTCCAAGGTCTGCTGTGGGTGGGAGGGTGGGCGGGCGCAGCTGCCTCCCCTAAGGGCTGCTCGTGGGTGGGCAGAGCAAGCTGGCAAGAAGGGTGTTGTGAGGGGAGCAGGGCCGGGAGCAGGAGACTGATCCTCCCTGATCCTCCCTGATCCTCCCTGACAAGCCCCTCGGGGCAGCCTCGCAGCCTTGACTTGGCAGCAGGCAGGGAGGCAGGTCAGGGCTGGTTTTCTCTTTGGGCCTGAAGATAAAGAGCCGCTTTGCGTGGCCAGAGGGGCCGCTGAGAGGCCGGGTGGCCCCGCTCAGGGTGCACGGAGCTCAGGTGGCCTCCAGCAGGCGCAAGCCTGTGCCCAGGTAAATGGAGCCAGAAGGAGAGCGAGCAGGTGCACGCCCCGTCTGGCCCCGTCAGTCCCCTCCGCGTCCTGCCCCAGCGTCCTCGGGTCACGCTCGCTCCGAGTGACGGGGGCTCCGACCCGCTGTCCTGGCGCTGTGACGTCTGTATGGGGGCACCGACGGGCTGGGGAGCTGTCGGAGGCCTCAGACGCCCGGCTCGCCCGGGGGTTCAGCTGGGCTGAGCTTAGGGCGCACCCGCGGCTGAGAAGCACCGCTCTGGGGCTCATCCCTACCTTGGCCAGTCATTTTGAAGAAGGAAATGGTTTTTTTTTTTTTTAACATTTTATTTATTTGTGCACAGAGTATAGAACTGGGTGCGGGCCAGAGGTGCAGGGGCAGTGACAGGATTCATCAGAGCGGGGAGCAGATCAGCTGCAGAGGGGAGCAGCGGGGAGACAGGAGAGGCCTGCCGTGCCCTGGGGTCAGCTCCAGGCGGGGCTCGAGCTCGCCTGAAGCCCCACGGCTTGGCCTGGGCTCTCAGAGCAGCGCTGCACCCCGCCGCTGGCTGGCCGGGCCTGACAGTACCCGGATGTGGTGGACACGCTGGCCAGGCGCGGGTCCAACTCACACGAGCCCTGGAGAACCCGATTGCTTTTCCTTTGCAACATCCTAAGACCCCAAAGACAGGAATCATTGAAATCTGGAAACTCTCAGGGCCGGTCCCTGGCATAAGTGGGCCAGAGAAGCTGAGCTTCCGTGGAGAGCGCACGCCACGGGAGTCAGTGTCCGTGAGTCAGCCAGCACAGAGGCTCTCGTCTCCCCCGACTGCTCCCCAGGGCTAGATTCCAGCGCGAGAACTCAGGGCGCTTGCTCTTAGAGAGGTGTTTACTCCCAGGTGCACCTCAGGTGAGTCGGCAAGGTGACCTCCCTCCGGCCTGTCCCCAGGGGTCTGGCACCAGAGGAGTCTCTCCCACTTGGTGTCGCTTTTTAATGCTTGCTGCTGACACGGCGTTCTAAAAATGTCAAAATTCCTCTTGACTTTGCAAGTTTTCCTTCTGGGGCTTTCTTGCTGTCTCCAGATGCGTTCGGGGAAGGCTTCCCAGCAACATGAGGGCTCAAGTTCCTCTTCCAAGTGATCCCCGAGTGGATTTTTAACTGACACTCCCAGGAGCTGCCAGGGTCTCCACAGCCCAGCAGAAACAAGCTCACAGGCTTGGAGACACAGAGGTGCAGGCGATGATGGGGCGTCTGTCAGGTCAGTCCAGGTCCAGGGAGTCAATGACTCTTGAGTCCCCCCATGTCTGACCTGAAATGTGAAGGATTGTGCATCCTTGGATGAAGTAAAAGTGGTCCATGAGATAGTCTCGTTGGGGCGGGGTGGGGGGGAGTACTGATAGAAATTATTGTAATAAAAATTTGAAGGAAAAATCGCCTACTAATCACTGTTCGTGACTCCAGTGAAATGGCCAGGGTGGCTTGAGTCAAGTCCTCCATGCCCCCCGCGTCGGGGTGCGGGAGGGCGGCTGCAGCCTATGAGCACTGACTGAGAACGATGCTCCCAAAAGTCCCTATCATAGTGTCACCTCAAAAATCCACACATTTCACCAGGAAAGACAGAGCTGGCTCAGCGTGAGGCGGCCGGGCCTGGCGATGACCCTGGCGCCTCTGTCTGTCCCACCAGGGCAGAGAGAGCGGTGTGCAGGGGCAGGCACTTGCTCGTGGCTCCGATTCCGCCCCCGGGCACCCCAACATGAACACCCATGCCGGGCCGCCGTGGGTGGAGCCCTCCCGGAGAGCGGAGCTCCGTGGAGCTGTGATGCACAGGCCGCGGGCGCCGTGTCTGGGGGAAGGTGGCTGGGAGGGGCTCGGGGCAGACGGACAGACCCCGGCGGGCTGTTCTGGGGAGCAGGAAGCGTTCCCCGACCACCTTTCCAGAGTCACTGACTTACCGTTACAGGGTTTGGAAAAACCGGGTGTCCCCTTGCAGAGAACCCCCGGGGGCTCCCAGGCCACAAGGGGGCTCTGAGCAATGGACCCGGGATTGGATGAACCCCAGAACCCAACATCCCCAACGTGCCTCTAGGGGGCACCCCAAACTGGACTGTGACCTCCACCCTCCCAAGGGCCGGGAGGTGGTATTAGCACCCCCGAACGGGGCCGGGCTGTGTCCACGGTGGCCTTGGGCACTGTCTGCTCGGGGTCTGGGCATCGCCTGCATGACCAGTGGAAGCGTGTGGGCACCGGAGCGGGAGCCTGCAATTGAGGGCATTCCCCACGGCCAGGGTGGCCCCGGGGAGAGTGGACTCTGGCTGCAGGCCGCAGGGGCCCGTGGGCTCTGGCTGCAGGCCGCGGGGGCCCGTGGGCTCTGGCTGCAGGCCGCGGGGGCCCGTGGGCTCTGGCTGCAGGCCGCGGGGGCCCGTGGGCTCTGGCTGCAGGCCGCGGGGGCCCGTGGGCTCTGGCTGCAGGCCGCGGGGGCCCGTGGGCTCTGGCTGCAGGCCGCGGGGGCCCGTGGGCTCTGGCTGCAGGCCGCGGGGGCCCGTGGGCTCTGGCTGCAGGCCGCGGGGGCCCGTGGGCTCTGGCTGCAGGCTGCAGGGTCCCCGCATCACAGCTCCCGCTCTGACTGCTCCGCCCTGTGCCGCCTCGGCTCCTCTGCCCGTCCCCACCGCCCGGTGCAGAGGCTGGCGCTTCCTCAGGCCTCCGCAGCGCGGGCGAGCCCAGGCCCTCGGACGCAGGGCAGGGAGGAGAGGGCTGCGTGGGGTCCGGGGCAGACTGCGGGCGGGGCCGCGCGCTCGTTCCTGGGCCTGGATGCAGCAGCGCAGAGAAATGGGGTTTGTGCAGCTCGGCCTGGCTCAGACGGGGCCGGAAGCCAGAGGCACGGGATCCTAGTGCGAGAGGCTCTCGGCTGCGGGGGGCTGGACCGAGCTTCCCACAGGACCGAGCTCAAACACTCCCAAGGAAGAAGAGGCCATCCACGCCGTCTGCTTTCTTGCCCGAGTGCCATACCAGAGCGGCAGGTTTATTTCTATTTTAATAAAAGCTAGACGCTGAAATTCTTCCAGGCACAAAGGAGCTGCGTTTGGAGAGGCTTGGGTTAATTAAGCAAGCAAACACTTCACACGAACGCGCTGCCATTTGGCTGAGCGTGAGCTGGCGCGCTGGAGAAGGCCGCTGCCATAACAGGAACGAGCATTCCCCGGAGCCGCGTGTCGGCGGAGGGCAGGCGAAGGCCCGTAATCAGCCCCGCCATCTCCGAGGAGGCTGGCGCCCCCGCTCAGGCGGCCGCTAACTGAATATAACACAGCTCCGGCGCTGCGTTTTCCAGCCACGGCTAAAATTATCTCTCCAAGCCCACGGCTTTACGAAGAAGGCAAGAGCATTTGGAGCAGGGGCTGCCCTCTTCAAAACTCCGGGAGGCAGCTTCTTCCCGCCCTGTGCCGGGGCAGGCCCGCCTTTCTGCCTGCTCCCTCCTCCGCGGGCCCCCCGCCTGCCGGGACCTGCACCTGCCAGTGTCTGTCTCCGCACCGGCCCTCAGCGGAGGCCACCTGCACCACGCAGGCCTCTCAGCACACCTGCCCCGGTCAGAGCAGCAAATCCTGCCCACTTGGGTCCTTACAAGCGCCTTCTGCTCTTCTGTCCGTTCCCTAACAAACCTGTTCTCTTAAATATATATATATATATATTTAAAAATTAAGTAGGTAGAAGCCAAGATGTTGCCAGGGACAAAGCCAACACTGCAGAATCTCAGAGGAAAAGGAAGACAAGTCAGTCACAGGACCAAATGCACCCCTCAACAGGGAGTGCACCCCCACGTACTGTGCCTCGCCCGGGGCAGCTGGCCCCCGGACTCTCCGCTCACCTGAGGCAGCTGTCCTTTGTACACCTGCTGGACAGAGACACCCTGTCTCTGCATGTCTCTTCCTCTCTCTGTATCTCTGTGTCTCTGTCTCTGTGTCTGTCTCTGTCTCCGTGTGTCTCTGTCTCTCTCTCACACACAGAGGGGGCGGCAGGGACACACGCTGAGAACCTGAAGTGAGGGGATCAGCTGGGGCGTGTGCCCCGCGCCCAGACGCAGGTGTTGATGCCCAGCCCCGCCGCCGAC
>NW_004567103.1:1629246-1637329 GCF_000260355.1 Condylura cristata | reverse complement strand
GGGGGCGAGGGGGGCGGGGAGGGGGCCCTGGGGGTGGCCATCCCAGGCACAGGGCAGCCAGGGGCGGGGGCCACTCACAGCCCTGACGCTCTCACCGGCCTGGAAGCGGTCAGACGTGGGGTTCAGTCCTGCAGAGAAGCGCTGCTCCGGCAAAGGCCCCACCGATCCGCACACGGTCCGCCTTGGGTGGGGAGCCCCGCAGAGCCTCACCCAGGGGCTCCCCCAAAGTGTGGGCCATGGGGCCTTGGGGGTCCAGAGCCTTCCTTTCTCGCGGAAATCATTATGCGAAAGGAGACCTGGCAGACACATCGCTTCTTCAGATATTTTCCCAAGTATATAAGTATACACACGTACACACACGTACACACACGTACACACACGTACACACCACACACGTGTGCACGCAGACATGTACACGTGTGCACGCATCTGCCTTACAAGAACACTGCCGCACACATTGCGCATGATGAATTCGAGTGTAAGTGAAAGTCAGAACCTTGACTGTCACCTTGGCCGGTCACTGCTGCGCTCAGGACTTTGCAGACTAAATTTTCCATGTTGCACAATGGAACGTGTCGGCCACCGGGCGATTTACATACACGCGTGGCCAGTGTTTTCCAAGTGGTCAGTGAGAGATGTTACAGATAAAAAGTCCAGTGGTGGTGCAGGAATGAAAAGTGACCATGAATGCCCAGCAGTGAGTGCCCCCGTGGCATGGTCTCGGGGACCCGCCTGGGTGCCCGTGGGCTGGCGCAGAGGAGGGCCGCAGGGGTGAGGGCTGCGTGGACACCCACTTTGCGCTAACGACCTGTTCCGTGGAGACAGTTTTCTACCCGCGTTTTCGTCAAACAACCTATCAAAGCAGATTGAATGCGGACGTAGGTGTGAGAATCCAGCTGCCTTTTATTGAGGCGGAAATCAAAGCAAGTTGGAAAAAAAAGTAAAACAATGTCACTCTTATCGCAAAATATTTTTGGTTTTGGAGACAAAACTTTTTCAGAAATTCCAGGCCAATGTGGAATAACGAGTGTCAGATAAATTAAAAAGCAGATTTGTCAAAGCTTCTCAGTTTCGAACATGGTACATGCACACACCTAAAACCCACATCACAAAGCAGCCTTTTGGGAACGCAATCGTTTTTAAGAATATACAGTGCTCCTGAGATCAAATATCTGGAAATCACTAGTTGAACACATTTGCCAGACGCACCGAGTGCTGAGTCATAGACGTCCTCACAGATTTCAGTTTTGAAATCAGGGTATTTCTCTGACCACCAGAGAATTAGCTAGGAAACAATTTTTTCAAGACCAGCCCAGAGTGAGGGAGGAAAGGGGGGGCCCCCACGCGTGGGGGGGAGCTTTTCAGGGCACTAGGCGCTATTTCTGCTGGTGGACGATTTATTCCACGCAGACACATTCTCTGTTTCAAAAGTTGCAATCCTTTCAAAAGTCTGTTTTCAAATCTCTTGCTCTTCCCTTGGTGATCCCAGCCGGTGTTCAGACTCAGCCTTTCCTGTCGCAGGTGTTATTTATGCTGCCGGTACCTTCCCCGGGGTCTGTTTCTGTATCAGAATTACTAATACAGTCTCTTCTCTTCCTTCAGATGCGTCCTTTTAATTTCAACTGCTGTTTTCAATGTTACTCAGCAACCAGAGAAAGATAAGCTCTTGCCATTTGCAGAAACATGGACGGAGCTGGAAGGGATCGTGCTCAGTGCCATAAGCCAGACAGAGAAGAAAAATATCCCATGATCTCACTTATAGGGGGAATGTAGGGGAACCAAGTAAGACATAGGAGAAAGTAACATCAACAGAAAACAAAACAAGCGGAGAGATGATTATAAACCAGAGACATCCTGGGGGCGGGGGGAGCGGGGAAGGACTTCTATGGGGGGGATTCATGCGCTTTAAAATGAGCAGCAACTGGCCCTCCCTGGTGGCGCAGCGGGTCACAGCACAGCACTGAGAATCTAAAGCCGCTTCCGCATGAGTTCGAAATCCGCCTGCCCCGGAGGTGACCCCAGGGCGCGGCAGACCTCTCCTGACCCGCCCGCTGCTCCCCTCAGCAGTGTGCTTCGTAGATCTGCCTGTTCTGTTCCCCACTGTCTCAGGTGAAGCCTCTCGGCTCCCCTGAGCCTCTGGCCTGTACCCCAGTTCTGTATGCACAAATAAATAAATCTTTAAAAAAAAAAAAATGAGCAGCAACCGAAATGCATAACAGAGACAACTACATGACATCAGCGCTGCCCTCCAGGAACGCTGGCCCTCCCTGGCGTTACTCCCCGGGCACTGGGCCTGCACGGCCAGGCGGCCCCGCCCCACTCTGAGTGTTGCTGAACCAGGGCGTGAGGGCAGTGCCCGGGCGCAAGCTCTGTCCTCGCCGAGGCCGCGGGATCCGTGCAGGCGCCTGGCGCTGTCCAGGTCCCCTCCGCGTGAAGGCAGCAGGCCGTGGCTGCCTCCCTGCCGCCCGCCCCCGGCGAGCAGTCGATGAAGCGCTGTCCCCAAAGCATTTGAAACGTCTCTGGGGACGATGTTCTGCTGCAAAGACCTCGGGGTGGCGCGGCGGGCGGTGGGCATCTGTTCTTCTCTGGCTCGTTTTCTGCAAAACAGCTCCATTCTCCGCACTCCCACTCCTGCTGACCCGCCGGATCCCAGGGCGGGGCCGCCAGAGTCTGGGTCTCGGCCCCCCGGGACAGGCTCAGCGGGCTGCCTTCCCCCCCGGGCAGGCGGAGTCACCCCCGGGCTCCGGGCTGCGGCTCCACCCCCTCCTGACAAACGTGCCCCAGCACATGACACGCGTCTCCAGGACCCACGTCGCTTCCCCTCCACTGTCCTCCATGGACTAGATCCAGCCTCCCTCCTTAGAGGGAGCCCCAAGACCCGGGGTGGTAGGAGTTGAACCCAGAAAGGCACCCGGAGTGTAGACGCGGGTCGAGGAACAAGGGTGTGTCTCCTGCTGACACACGTGTGCACACAGACATGGTGTGTCCGCGTGCACGCGCGCGCACACACACACACACACACACACGGCGTGACTCGGGTGCCCGTCTGGCAATGCTAACAGCAGGCCCCTGCCCCCGCCCCGCAGCACCCTGGGAATGGCCCCACGAATGGAGGGACGCGGGCGCGGGTCACTGGCTGGCGGCCAGGGCCAGTGGGGACACCGTGTCCCACGCCCTTTGGGTGGGTCCATCCGAGTATCGACCCCCAAACTCAGACCCAGACTCAAACTGAACAGCCCCGGCCGGGGGAGACGTCACGCCACAGACGTGCAGGACCGCCCCAGGGGGAGACAGAAGCTCCCAGCTGGACGGGAAGCGGGGGTGATGGGGAGCAGGCTCGCCCCCTGCAGGTTGCCAGACCCCCACGTTTCCAAACGTGTCTGCTTTTACAGCAGACCGCAGCCCAGGACTCCAGCCTAGCTGCCCCCAGCCCCCGCACCCCCTCCTGTGTGGCCGGCTGCATCTCCACCCCACGGGCCATGACGGGGGGCGGCCGGCCCCCGCCCCCAGCCCCCACGTCAGGGAAGGGGGACCGTTCTTCCCTGCGACCCAAGTTCTCATAACCCCTCTTCCTCACCAGATGCCCAGTTCCCCCGGCAAAATCATGAAGTTGAAACACAGCTGAACAGCAGACAGCGAGCCGTCGAGATGGAGGGCGAGAAGCTCAGTCCGTGAGCCCGACTGTCGGCGGCGCCCACCGGGTTCGGGGGCACTAAGGTGGCTGAAGACCATCGCTTGAGAAAATGGTATCGGGCCGCCCTGGGGGTGCAGGGAGCGTCTCAGCACTATCAGCCATCGCAGCCCCTGCAGCCTGACCCCGGCCAGGGAGGGACCCCAGGGCGCAGCAGACCTCTCCTGGCTCCCCACTGCTCCCTCTGCAGTGTTTCAGCAGATCCGCCTGCTCTGCTCCCCACTCTGTCTCTGGGGAGCCCTCTCACCTCTGCACCTCTGGCCTGCACCCCAGCTCTTGTGTGCATAAATAACTAAAATAAATCTTTAAAAAAACTGGATATCCAAGTCTTCCGTGACAGAGCTGATGTCTACAGTGAAGGGTTTTCTGGAAGTGCTCAGCGAGTGAAATTAGACCCACAGCAAAGCCTGCTAAGAAGTTGCAGGGCTGGAAGGAGACCCTCACGCCTTCTGCAGAGGCCACCCCCCGGGCGCCAGGTCTCCGACAGTGATGGCGCTCACGAGAGCAGCCCTAGGACTGCGGAGAATGGGGATGGCGGTGTCCAGCTGGGGTCAGACAAACACCTCCGGCATGCACGTTCTCCAGACATGCTTCTGTCTTGCAGGGGTCTTTGTAGAAAGCTACCACAGGACGTGTTCCATCAAGACGAAGGTGCAAGCGCCCCAAGGAGAAAAGGGGCCAGCACAGGACAGGGGAGGTGGCGCCCCAGGACGGGGACAGGGCACATTTCAGGTGACTGCTAGGCGGCAGGGCTCGGAAGTGACCAGTGCAGGTAAAGGCGAGAAGATACAAGAGAAGTGGGCACCAGGGTTGCTGGTACGTCTCTCCACATAGCGTCCTGACGGGATTTCGGGAGAAGTCACTGATAAGTACAAAGAAACCAGGAAAAATAAGAGAGTTATTAGCTTCAAGAGAAATAAAGAGGTGTGAGAATGGAAACACCAGCAGACACAGGTGTTTCAGCTGTGCTTCATGGGAGGGTTGCCAACATGGACTCAAGATAACATCAGCGTGACTCAACGGTCTGCGAACTCGTGGTGCTACAAGCTGAGCAGACCTGGTGCGGCAGGCGGGGAGCGGGACCGGTGAGGCGGCCTCTTTCATGGGGGGGGGGCGCCTCTCGCGGTTCAGCATTCGGACCTGCGATGGCGGTGTGGCGCCAGGCCCGCAGGCACAGCTCACGTTGTTTCCAGGACAGCGTGGACACCTGTCCCCTTCACAGGAGTCTGCTTGTTTTCGTTCTCTCCCTGCCCCAGAGGGCGAACCGTGCCAAGGTCAGGGCGCCTCCTCTGTACGGGGCCGCTGCTCCGTCTGAAAGTGGCCAGGGGCGAGGGCAGAGGGCCAGAGGTCTGTTCTCAGAGGCCTGTGGTGCCGCTGGGCCCTTTAAGCTAGGCCAGACGTCGCTGATGAAACTGGAAAATCACATTAGCCAACCATGGGAAAATCACCAGGCTGCCCCCCAAATCAAGTACAACTTCAGCTTTGTGAAACAACAGGCAGATACAAAACTGAAGCCAGGAGGAACGGGGGTAAGAAACCAGGGCTTTCTCCTGTCTAACCTGCTCCCTCCACTGACTCGGTCCACTTGCTGCGGACCCGGGCTCCTTTGGGGTAAGCCCGGCACACCACAGCCCAGAGGTGACGGCACCCACACATCAAGCACCTCCGATCTCCAGTGCTCTGGGCTCGGGGTAAAGCTGGAGCTCTCAAGGAGATGTGTCGCCATGCTTTAAAGTGACACAGTCCCGGCTCTCCCTGGTGGCGCAGCGGGTTACAGAGCAGCACTAAGAAGCTAAAGCCACTTCCGCATGGGTTCAATCCCCGCCTGCCCCGGAGGTGACCACAGGGCGTGGCAGACCTCTCCTGACCCGCCTGCTGCTCCCCTCAGCAGTGGACTTCATCCATCTGTCTGTTCTGCTCCCCATCGTCTCTGGTGAACCCTCTCACCCTCCGCATCTCTGGCCTGTACCCCAGCTCTGTATGAATAAATAAATAAAATCTTAAAAAAAAAATCCTCCTTAAATAAATAAATAAATAAAGTGACACAGTCCCTTCTGAAGCTTATGTGAAACCTCAAAGACATTCGTCATTAACTTGCTCAATGTTCCTTTCGAAGCCCCCACAAGATAAACTCCTCTCGGAGTTTAATACATAACGAAGTCGGTCTCGGATGACACCGTACCTGGCCACAGAATTCTGTAACTGTCCTTCAGCCTCAGTTCCTGGGGCTGTGAGGCTCATGTCCACTCGGGCGGAGGGACCCGGCCACTGGCAAGCCGAGGCTCTCGGTCGACGCTTCTTCAGGTGAGGAGTGACGATGTCCTTCCTCCTCTGAGGTGCTGGCTCTAAGGCGATGTTTGTTCTCACCTTTCTAGACCTAATCATGGAAAAATTGCATTTCCTTCCCCAAGATACCAGACTGCCCAGAAATTCATTCAACTGAAAGCCTACCGCTGCGTGCACTCAGCACCGAGTTACGGTCCTCGTAGTGTAGACTGGGGGTGTGGGTAGGATCTGTGCTTCCTGGTCTTGAGGGGGAGCAGGGCCGGACAGGGAGGGGCCCCTGGGACGTCCCAGGACGCCCTTGCCGTGGCCCTGCCATCTGGTGCTCTTGGGGGCCAGGTTGGCAAGACCCCCTCCAGATGTTTCTGTCCCCTCGGGAGCTGAGCCTCCCTGCCAGGCGGGTTTCATCGCCTGTGTCTCAAGTCTCGTCTTCTCCCGTGACTTCTTACTGGAAGCGCGGGCTCTGCGTGGACTGTTCTCGCTGTACCTGCCCCTCTGGTCTGCAGCCTGCGCCGCCCAGCCTCGGGCCCCTGACCTCAGTGGCGGCCTTTCTCAGACAGTAAGTAGCCTTCGTCTTAGCAGGCACAAGCTGTTGCTACCACCGGCGCGCAGCTCTGCAGACCGGGGCTTGCCGCCGGTCGCCGCTGACGCCATTGGAGGAGTGCCCGGCCTTCCACGTGGGCTGCCAGGGTGGTGGCTCTCACTTTCGGGTGCCTGGGTGAGGGCACCGGCTGGCTGGCCAACGAGTGAAAATCTGCTCTCTGGTGACATCCGACGACAATGGTTATGATCCCACCGGAGATTTGCGCACTGAGGGACAGGTTTACAAGCAAAAACACACACTCCGAACCGATGTTCTGGTGCCCCGATACAATGGCAGTCTAGACAGCTGCCCCTAAAAGTCAGCCCTCTAGCCACTGAAAATCTTAAGTAAGACTTGTTTTCGGACACAGGAACAGAACACCAGCCGGGACGGCGCCGGGGCTGAGGCCGACCGGACCTGCCATGTGGAAGGGCTCAGTCAGAGGTCGGTGGACGAGGCAGCGCTTGCTGCATCCGGCTGAGAGGGTACCCGCAGCCCGCCCCTCCTGAGGGGCTTCACCTCACTGGCAGCGCAGGCACCTGCAGGGAGAGCATGAACGCAAGGAAGCATTGAGCTGAACAACGAGATGGTTGACTATTGAGTTCGGGACGTCTTCTCCACCCATGTGGATTTCTACAGGTGAAGGTGTGACAGCAAAGGTGCTAACCTCTAAAGGGAAGATGGACACCTCAAAATGCCACCTCCGAGATACAAGATCGAGGTGACTTTTTTTTATAAAAGATTTGTTTATTTGTGCATACAGAACTGTGGTATAGGCCAGAGTGCAGAGGCGGTGAGAGGATTCACCTGAGACAGTGGGGAGCAGAACAGGCAGATGGACGAAGTACACTGCTGAGGGGAGCAGCGGGCAGTCAGGAGGGGTCTGCTGCGCCCTGTGGTCACCTACCGGGGCGAGGGTCAAATTCATGCGGAAGTGGCTTTAGCTTCTCAGTGCTGCATTAACCCACTGCGCCACCAGGGAAGGCCAAGGTGACTCCTTTAATGCCAACCTCTGTCCAAGTCACGAGCTGAGGCAGCAAAAGCCGCCGAGGACAGTAAGGTCGTGCCTGGTTTGAGCCAAGAGCCGTCAGAGCGGCTGGAAGCGCAACAAAGAACAGAGCAAGCCTCTCACAGCTACTGCCTACAGTTTCCTACATCTTTTTCAGAAATGTGGGACAAAGTTCAAGATGAAAATTTCGTTCTCCTCCTCATGTGCTGTCTGAGACATGGCCCTCCTCATCATGTACCACTACCACCCCCCAATATAGTACCACCGTCACCACAATCACCAGACCACCATCACCACTAGCACTAATACCATTCTAACATCACCATCACCATGACCACCACCATCAATCACCATGACCATGACCACCACCACCACCACCACCACTATGACCACCACCACCGTCACCATGACCACCATGACCACCACCACCTCTAATGTAATGTCACTGTCACCATGACCACCATCCCCATCATCGCCACCACAAACACCATCATCAGAACCCTTGAGTCACCACTGC
>NW_004567103.1:1623450-1628856 GCF_000260355.1 Condylura cristata | reverse complement strand
TGGCGCTGGGCTTCCCTGTGATGGCAGCGGTGCAATTCACTGCATCCAGTGGTCGGTCTTGGGGACTGTCTAAGTTGGGGTGACCCAGTTTCCCTGCCAGAGGCTTTCATCTCCACATCCCCTGCCACGGTGACCCACGGTAGCAGGGTCAGCCACAACCTCGGTGCTATCGTGAGCCTCGCCCAGGACGCAGCCAGGCCCCAGGGCGCCCGGGGCCCACGGAGGAGACGGCGGGGCCTGTGGGCCGAGACAGGATCGTTTGTAGCCTCCGTCTACTCTGGAGGAGAGAGTGCTGAGCAGGCCGAGCCGGCGGGCGGGCTTCACGCTGCTCTCGCGGGCCCTTGCTTTCCTTCACCCGTTCCTGGCTGGATTCGTCACTTGAAATGAGTCGACATCACAACAAAGTCGTTTGAGATGAGCGCAGACATGCTTCTTCTTGTCCTTCATGTTGGCAAAGTGTTCCTGACGTTTTAAAGGGAGGGTGAGTTTTCAAGGCGGAAAACAGTGCCCGGACCCCACTGGACAGGAGCACCCCGCTCGCTACTGATTCCTGGCTTCCTGCTGGACGTGCAGCGACTTTCTGAGTGTTAAACTCCAGTCAGACACGAGACCTGTGGTAGCATAAAGCCCCAGGGGAAACTGAGACACACGTACCCGCTGCTGAGGACGGGCCCTGATTTCCGCTTACTAACACTTGCAAGGGAAAACGAGTTAGCTGGTCCCAGGGATGCTGAACTTGTTCCCAGGAGTCAGTTTCTCAGTCTGTCTGTTTGCTGAAGGGAGCCTGCTGCATATTAAGTCTCTGACAGCTGCTGAGGTGCAACAGTCTGATTATCTTGTCTCTTGCCCTACATTTTGCTCCTCGCTGGCTCTCCTTACATTTGCTCAGTCTGTTTCTTGCTCTCTTTGCTCTGGATACCGGGTGCCCCGGGGAGGGCTCCACGCAGCGTCAGCTCCAAGATTTGCTAACATGGCTGCTCCGGGCTGTGACTGCAGAGCCTGGGCGCAGGGCTCCTAGAGGCTCGCGATCATGCATTCCCGCCCTGAAGGGAGCCTGCGCCTCGCCCTTGCCAGCTAAGAAGCCACCAGGGGCCGAGCACCTGCCCTCGCACGCGGCCTGGCAGGCAGGTGAGGCCTCGCCGAGGGAGTGGCGGCTTTCAAAGCAGGGCCCGGCGCGTGGCCCAGACCCAAGGCGGCGCTCGTCAGAGCCCGCCGCTGTAGGGCAGGGCCTGGCTGTCCACCAAGACCCACCCGAATTACTAATTAATAATTACTCCTCATCATTCAACTTCTCTGCATCTACTGATGCAGATACCTGCCTCAAGGGCCGCCGGGGCATTCCAGTGAGGGAGACGGAGCTCCTGGCTCAGGGTGTCCGGAAAGGATCACCCCAGCTCCCCACTTCCGCGTGGGCCTGGCTCCCATCTTTGGGGCAGGGATGAGACCCTCGCTGCTGCGGGAACTCGGGAGCTGTCGTGGCAGACCGAGAGGCTGGGCCATTTCTCTTTGCGAAGGTCTAGCGGGCCGTGGGCGCTGGGCGGAGGGGGCCCCTCCTGGCCACTGTGGTCCGGAGATCGCCCAGCCCTCTGCAGACCCAGGGTGGGAAGGCCCGGCCTCTCCACGGCCCCGGCTTCTCCATGGCCCCCCGGCCTCTCCACAGCCCCCCAGCCTCTCCACGGCCCCGGCTTCTCCATGGCCCCCCGGCTTCTCCATGGCCCCCCGGCCTCTCCACAGCCCCCCAGCCTCTCCACGGCCCCGGCTTCTCCATGGCCCCCCGGCTTCTCCATGGCCCCCCGGCCTCTCCACGGCCCCCGGCCTCTCCACAGCCCCCCAGCCTCTCCACGGCCCCGGCCTCTCCACGGCCCCCCGGCCTCTCCACGGCCCTGGCCTCTCCACGGACTTCCCCCACCCCCCGACTCTCCACAGCCTCACCTCCAGCCGCGCTGAGGGCCTTTGATGCACTGTCCTCTGGTCTCCGCAAAGGCGGCCTGTGCAGGAGCAGCTGCAGGCCCTTGGGCAGTGGGAAGGGCTGCCGGGAGTTGCTCCCGCATCACCCCACCAGCCTCAGCCTGGCGCTGCCCCCAGGGGCCCCATTCTCCTGTCCCCCGGAGCTGTGGGGTCACTGGGGAGAAAGTGTGAGCGACACAGGAGAGAGCATCCGGTTCCCAGAAAGGCGTTTCTCCAGCGGCCTCAGACCCGTGCTGGACGGCACTCAGGAGGGGCTGCGGGAGCCTGTGCCCTGCGCCCGGCGGCTCAGGATGGGGCCTCGGAGGCCTCAAAGCCGAGAGGGAGGAAGGGCCCGTTCCTTTCCTTGGGTGGACGGGAATGAGACGTGGCCCCCGAGTGCACCGAAGCCCGAGGGTCTGAGCAGTGACTGCAGGTTCATCTCACGCAGAGGCGGGCGACTCACGCCGCCGCAGCCTCTGTTCTGTGGGGCAGGTGGGGGCGCCGTCTGTCACTGCCCTGGCTCTGCTGGCCACGCGGCCCCCATAGTGTGACGCTCCCGGCATCCCGGCTGGGCTCCCCTGCGGGGGGCCTTCTCCTGCGGGGGGCAGGGGGTGACACCAGCTTCACAGCCTCAAACTGCCGCCCAGAGACACCTGACCGCGCCACCCCTCGCACCTGTCCCTGTCGGGCTCCAGGCCTGGGCGAGGCAGCTCCGCCCCACCGGCCTGTGTGGGAGCCAGCGGGAGGGTGAGCGGGGGTGGGAAGTGTGTGCAGCTGAGGGGAGCGGCTTCCACCCCGGGGCGGGCAGCAGGGGAGATGGCCGGTGCCCCCCACGGGCTCCTTAGCGAGGAAAGGACGAGGACCCATGGTGATGCTCTTCCAATCCAGGGGACCCTCCCTGCCTGTGAGGGACGAGGTGCTCCCAGGAGCTGGTCCAGGAGGGGCGAGGGTCACCATCATGACGGCAGGAGCAGTCCCGTGGGCCCCCGCAGAGACGGCCCCACGCATGGCCGCCAGGCCCACCTCTCGCAGGACCAGTCCCGCTCCCACGGTGGCCCCGAGCCAGCCCAGCTGGACACGAGGGCCGCCCTGGCCGCCCAAGATCCCAGCTCTTTCCAAGAAACCCAGCTCATCCGTCGTCCTGTCGCGTCCTCTCCCGCGCAGACGCCGAGTTATTTCCGCTCCAGCCAGCTTCCCGCCCACCCCCTGCTCACGGGAGCCTCACGGCCTGTGCGGCAGCCGCGGGTCCCCGTGTCCCGGGGTCCCCGTGTGCCGGGGCGCTCTCGGGCCAGCGTGCCCCTAACTCCGCGTGCCGGGGACAGGCTGCACCCACAGGGCTGTGAGGGTGCTGGTGCCTGGGGTGTGTACTGCCACCCTCACCCCGTAAACGAACCCGTTGACTAGGGAAATGATCCAAAACGCAGCACCCCTCAAAGTGACCGGAGGGGCCACCGGCCTCCATGTTTGAAACAGGTCGTTGTTTCCACCCTGGAGACGATGACCCACCTGCACCAGACTCGGAGCCTCGGGCGGGTTCTGGCGGGTTCTGGCGGGTTCTGGGCGGGTTCTGGCGGGTTCTGGGCGGGTTCTGGGCGGGTTCTGGCGGGTTCTGGGCGGGTTCCCCGGCCAACGAAAGGCGGCTTGGCAGTCGCAACCCGCTGCTGTCTGCTCTCATTTGATTCGGAACGATTCCGCGTCACAGGAAGCGGGCCCAGCAGTGGCCCTGGACCTCTGCTGGAGAATGGGGGCCCAGTCTGCACCTGGAGGGGCTGGAGGCGAGCGAGCCAGTGGAGCTGCACTGGCAGCTGATGGGGAAGAGGAGTCAGCCACCCTGCATCCCCGTGAGGTCCCGGGGCCCTGGGTCTCCTCCCAGGATGGCGAGCACCATCCCGTCCCGTCTCCAGCAGGAGCAGCCCAGGAGGGAGGCGCAGGGGCGGGCACAGGCCTGCAGGAGGCGCACAGGGCAGCATGTCAGATGCTCCTGGGAGCGACGCCCCCACAGGCCGGTCGTCTGGCCAGGGCGGGCTCGGGTCTCGCAGGCAGGCGCCTGGCGCGTGGACGTGGACGGAGCTGCAGCCCTCGGGTGGGGGCACGGGGCCCTGCTGATTACACTGCAAGTCCTGGGGTGCGCGCTTCCCTGAGGCCCCTCCCGAGTCTGCTTGTGCCCACGGTCTCCCCAGCCGGGCGGGGAGCCGAGCTGGCGCGGACCCGCCCAGCCAGGGTCCTCCAGCCCCCGCCGGCCCCCATCCCAGGGCGCCCAGCACCAGGACGGGTCCCTGAGGTCCCACCAGGTGAGGACTTGAGGGTGAATGTTGAGGGGCCTGGAGAGCACCATTGTGGAACCTCCCAGAACCCAGTTAAAGGTTATCACAGACAAGGAGGAGTGGCCGAAGGGCGCTCTCACTGCCCTCGCGAGTGACACCTGCTGCCGTGGGCCGGCCTGGGCCCAGCGGGGGGCGCTGGCCCTGCCCCGTCCCCGGCCCCGGGGAGTCTTTGCAGGGGCCCCGGGGTGCGCAGGCTGAGGGTTCCCCTCCCCACGCCCCACGTCCAGCTTTTTGCTGTTGTCCTCCGTCGCCGCGTCAGCCGCACGACGGACGTGGGCCTGAGGGCCCCGACGCCCTTCAAGGCGTCTCCAAAGACACGCAGGTGGCAGCGAGACCGGCCCCGCTGGGCCCTGGCGCAGGCTCCGGGGGGTGGGGGGGTGGGGGCGCGTGTGCTGCACCTTTGAGCCCCTTAAGACGGAGAATGGGCCAAGCTGATGTTCTTTTCTGCTGGCCCTGCACAGAAGCTTGGAGGGGGCAGCAGGAGGAACCGGGGTTCAGAGGGCGGGGGGTCCCTCTGCCCATCAGAGCGGGTTTACCGTGACAACCGAAATGCCAGGCCCATGCGGGCGCCCAGGGCCCTGCTCTGCCCCGGGCACGCCCCTGGCACGGGCTGCTCGCCCCCGCGCCCATCACGAGCTCACCTTCCTCTCTGCTCTGCGACGCAGAAGGAGCAGGAAAGGGGGAAGAAAGGGCGAAGCGAGCCCCCGGCCGCTGCCTGGCAGCCGGGTGGGGAGCACAGGCCGGGGCCACCGGGCTTTGCCGGGGACACCCCGGCCCCAGAAAGCGCCCTACGTCTCCAGGCGGGCGCCTTCCTGACCCGCTCCGTGCCTTCGCGGCCTCAGGAGCTCGGACCGCAAGCGGCAGGCGCCGGACGCACGCGGGGTGAGCTGCCCAGGGGCCTGAGCTGCCCCCAAGACGCCTGCACCCGCCTGCACCCGCCACGCCACCTCCCTACACCCCGACCCCCGCGGGCCCGCAGATGTCAGGGCCTGGAGGGGTGCAGTGACACCCAACAATTTTCCCGTCATGAAGCCCTTCAGAAGCAGGCTTTTATTCCCCTAAAAATATACTAGGGCTTTTCACTAAAAATGCTCTGTGCAATTAATTCCAGGACAGCCCGGAGGGAGGGGGCAGG
>NW_004567103.1:1618624-1619650 GCF_000260355.1 Condylura cristata | reverse complement strand
TGCACGCACCGGCTTCCAGGCTGGCTCTGGTCTCCCTCGTAGTGTCACTTCAGCCAGAGTCTTCGCAAACGCTGGCTTTGAGTGTTTTGCTTCTTCTCCTTTTTCTTCTGTCGGGGAATCAGCTCCCGGGTGCGATCCTGGCCGCGCAGCCCCCAGGACGTGCTGGCCGGGAGCGCAGAGGCCCGGCCCCTGCCTGGCCGCACCTGAGCGCTGTTAGGAGAGCTGGTCTTGAAGGACTCGTCCCTTTTCCCTGGAGACTCCTTGGGAGTGATGTCTAGAAGAAAGGTTGAAGCTCTGTTCTAAAATTAGAATTATCCATATTTAATTAAGTGTCGGTTTTGGCAGAGAACTCATTTCAACTCCTAATGAAGTCTGAGAGTAACTGAGAAGTCACCAAAGGCCGGCGGGCGCCGGCCTCGGGCCGCCAGCCACAGCTGCGGGTCGTCGGGGTGACAGTGTCGTTCGACCAGCCGGTTTCCCCAGCCGGCGCCCTCACCCTCACCCTCACCCCGTGCATGATCCGCTATTATCCTCCCCTCGCTCCCTGCTGGCGTCCTGTTTAGCAGTGTCTAGACTCATTCCTCGGATGCTTGTGTGAGAGCCTGCTGACACTCAGTCCAGATAGAGCCACATGCAGGGGGGAGGGAAAGGCTTTGGCACGAGAAGCCTAAGGCCTGCGTGTGGCCTGTCCTGCGGTCATCACCCGTGAGCCCTCGCGCCGCGGGACGGTGCCCACCTGGGTCGCGTCTGGGCCGGCGCCAGGCTGCTCCCGATGCGGGTCCACACTGTGGTGACTTCAGTAACCAGGTCTCAGCGCACCCCATAAGCCCCCTGTGACCGTGGACTCCTCAGAGATGTTTGTTATTGTTATGTAAATCAAGGCCCTCAAGCCAGCTGTGCAAGAGCCAGGTTCTGACCAGGGAAGGGCATTCAGAAATCTCATTGAGATTTGGCTGGGCCCTCCCGGGGGCGCAGCGGGTTACAGCACAGGACTAAGAAGCCAAAGCCACTTCTGCATGAGTTCGA
>NW_004567103.1:1609691-1617189 GCF_000260355.1 Condylura cristata | reverse complement strand
GAGGTCCACCGCGAGCGTGAGCCCCAAGCAGCGCCCCGACGCTGTTGACGGTGCAGTCCTCTGGTCAGCACCCCAGGGCTCTCCCCAAGTATTGCCGGCAGAAGCGGACTGAGGCGCCACAGCAAACTCAGGAGTCGACAGCAGGAGCAGTGTAGACAGCGCTTAGAAATGTGGCGTATTTCTGCACACCCACCGACCCCAGGCAGCGGCCCAGCTCGGAGGCTGCGGGGAAGCTGCATTTTTCTTTATTATAGTTACTTTTGCATCATTTTGTGCCGTGGGCTTCCCATCACCAAATCACCCTGTGCCATCACCACAGTCCAGTACACCTTCCCCACACCGTTTTTGATCCAATTCCCCACTCCACCCCCGTAAAATGTCTCCGGTATATAGTTATTCATTGCTATCCAACCCCCCCCCCACCCCAGGCCTTTATACTCCTGCTGTGAGTGACACCATCTGGTATTTTTCCTTTTCTTTCTGGCTTATTTCCCTAAGCACGATCCCTTCCAGCTCCATCCATGTTGCTGCAAAAGGCATGTGTTTGTCCTTTTTGATCACTGAGTAATATTCCATCGTGTCTACGTATCACACTTTTTAATGTCGTCATTTACTTTTGGGCATTTGGCTGTTTCCGTGTCTTTCCTATTGTGAATCAAGCAGGGAGTTGCGTGTTAATCCATTTTGGCATCACCGTCACCAAATTACCCTCAGCAGGGCCTCGTCTGGGGAAGGGCATCGCACAGCCCCTCCGGCGTATTTACGCTCAACAACCCCCCTCTCCCCCAGGCTGATTTAAACAGACACAGCAGTCAGGTGTCCGGGAGGCACCACAGGTGTGGCCGGAGTGTGGGGGTGCCCGCCGTCCCTCGGGCCCGTGAGGCTGAGGCACCTGAGCCGGGTTTGGGCCAAAAGGCTGCCCTCCACATGCCCACCCGAGGTGTGTGCCGTCTGGGCAAGGGCTTGCCTGCTTCTGCTTTGTGTTTTCATCTTTTACTTTACACTTTTCTTTAAGCGGGGGACTGCGCCCCCAGGACTTTTCACTTTGCCGGGGGTGATTCCCACACACCAGCTGTGCAGAGCTCCTCAGTGCTTGCTTCGAGTTCATGCACTGCCCCAGTGGCCAGATACACCCAGATAAATAAAATGCACGCCATATAACTGTATATGCACTACACATACATATTATTTGCACACACACAGTTCATTCCCCCCCGCCCCCCCAAATCCTGCCGCCCACTCACGGAGCCCAGCTCAGCCAGCAGCTGCCTTTGCAAACTCCGCGATCTGCAACTCAGGCAGGACCTGAGGCGGGGCAGGGTCAGGCCTCTGGCTTGTGCCCCGGGCACCCCCAGTCCCCTCTCGGTCCTCGCGGGCACCTCACTGGAGCAGAGGCCCAGGGGACAGGGGTGTCCGGCCCCACCGCAGGCTGCTGGGGCCTGGAGCTCCCTGGGGGCGCCACCAGTCTGGTGCTGTGCCGAGGGGAGCGCACAGCCTGACTTGCAGAGAGAAGCCTTTCCTGGGGGACCCCCACTGTGAGCGAGTCTGGGGTATAGCGGCTCCCGGTCCTCCTTCCCGACGTGAGTGACCCGGCGCCAGCATGCTGTCCGGCCCTGGCCGCGTCCTCTGAGGAGCTCTGCGCAGCCGGTGTGTGGGAATCACCCCTGGCAAAGTGAAAAGTCCTGGGGCGCACGTCCCCCACTTTGGCAGCACGTTGGCTACGAAGTGACCTGTCTGGTGACCGCACAGCTAGTCATTAGTGAGCCCCCTCGGGGCTCCCACACGTCTGGGCCTGCTGACCAGAGATGGGCAGCTCCGCGCCTGGTCCCGCTGCGGGGTTGTCAGCTTGGGGCGCCAGTGGGGTTTGCCCTGGCACCGCTAACTCCCCCAGGGCGGCCAGCCTGGCTCTGCCTGGTGGCAGCTCAGTGGCCTGCCCCCAGCCTGCAGAGCTGGGAGACCTCCGGCAGCCTCCCCGGTTCTCACTGCTCCCACCCCGCCCAGGGTCCCGCCAGCAGCTGCAGGAGTCAAACGGACGCTGACTCACGCTCCAGCAATCCTCGCCTTGCTCGAGAGGCCTAAGAAGGGAAACTCCCTGGTCTGGCATCCCTGGTGGGCGGCTCCGCCTGGGACAGGAATGCCATTCTCTCACAAATGCACACCGAGCTGGCTCCCAGGGGCTGTTCCTTCAGCGGGTCGCAGATGCTGCTGTGCAGACACTTCTCCCCAGTGTAGATTGGGGAAGGGAGGGCGTGTCCCCCAGAGAGGGCCCTGGGGCCGCTTCCGGGCACACCCACGTTCCCTGCCTATTTCTTAGAGGGGGTCAGTGGGTGGGCCATAGACCAGCCAGGGACTTTCCCAGCCAGCACGAGGGACGCAACATGCCTCCGAGTGTCCCAGAGGCATCACCCTCTCTTTTTATATCCAGCAAATAAAAATAGTGTGGACCGTTCTCTAGAGTGGCCTGTGTCCCACGCCCCGCCTGGAACCTGCAGGTCCACTCAAGGAGGTTCTTAGAGATGGGTGAAAAGCAGGGTCAGCGTGTGACGGCCGGCGCAGACGCAAGACACCCATGCGCACATCCCAAACTTTGTCCGAAACCCCAGCGGAGGGAGGAGCGGCGGGGGGGGGGCCCGGCTGGCGCAGACGCAAGACACCCCCGCACTGCCCAGCACCCACTCAACCTTGAGGCAGGGCCCCGACCTGCGCCTGGAAGGAGGTGGCCAGGCAGCGCAGAGAGGGAGCCAGCCTGGACCGGCGTGGGTACCCCGTGCAGAGTTTACCACGCGGAGACCAAACGCTGCAGACGTGAGGGGCAGTCACCCAGAGTGCTGAGCTGCAGTGGCGAGGAGGCCCGTCTGCCCAAGGCAGCACGTTCAGGAGATTCAGGAGTTTAAGGGTGTGAGCAAGTCCTGGGTGGATCCTCGAAGCTGGAGCTGGAGCAGCAGCTGGAGGGTGGAGTGGTCCAGGTCCGGGGAACCCAGAGCTTGTATCAGGGGGTCCCCAGGAAAAGGGGAAGTTCCAGGTTCCCAGCCCCACCCAGAAGGAGGGTGGAGCTGAGCAGAGAAGGAATCTGAAGAGAAGAAGGAGGCAGGATGGAGCCAGAAGGAGGCCTGAGGGAGCCGCAGGGCGCGAGCGATGGAGACCCCGAGCTTGCTCCTGGCCCCGACGGGCTCAGGCGGCCGCGGGAGAGGCCCGGGGAGCCGGCTGAGGCGGGTCACGCTGACTGTGGTTGGCTCGGCCCCCCCAGGCTGGTCTGGCCACGGCTGACCCTGTCCCGCGGTCCGGCCAGAAGGTGCTGCCGCCCTGGGGCGGCGTCCAGGCCCGGCTCCGGGCCGTCCCTCTGCCTCTGGGTGGGCTTCTGCCCGCGAGGGGACGGGTCACTCCGGTGTCTGATGTGGACATCACGTTGCCTTCCGCTCTGTGCGCTCACTGCGTTAAAGCCCCTTTGCGTCGAAGCCTTCTATGTTCTGTCTTGATGCGGCGGATGGCAGAACCCACTGAGAGCAGGCAGGTTTGGGGGTTCAGGGGTGCCCCTCTCCCTGCATACGTGGCATGGAGCACCCTGGGCTTTGCTTGCTGTGAGAGGAGCCGGGTGGGAGGCAGGGAAGACCCCCGCCTGGAGGGAGCCAGCGGTGAGGAGCCAGACTGCCTCCTGAGTGAGGGGGCCAGGGCCAGGCAGAGTGGAGACTGCCCCGGCGGGGTGGGCCAGGCCGAGAAGTGGGCAGCACCCTGGAGGCACAGGTCAGCTCACGGTCCCCGAGCCGCAGGAGCCTTCTGGGCAAAGGCTCAGGTGTGGATGACAGCAGATACACACGGTACCCAGCAAGCTCAGAAAAGCCCCTACAGGGGACTGTCCAGCTGCCCGGCAAGTCACCGCGTGTCGGGGTGAGTGTGGGGTGGAGCGAGGCTCCGGACAGCCGCTCGCGTCCCCACCGATGGGTTTTTATCATGAGTAAGCGTTTAGAAACGTTTTGACGCAGCCAGAAGACACGAGGTGCCGCATTATTTAAGAGGAATTGCTAAATTAGTTGATAGTCCTCAGTTGAATCAACATTATTAAGTTAGACGCAGTGGCGCAGGGCGTCCTTGGCGGCCCTTGGCCCGAAACGCTCTCCTCTCACTGCTCAGACGCCGCAGGAGCCGGGCGGTGCCTCTCACACCCACTCGCCATCCCAGGACGGTGACTGACTGAGTCAGCGTGTCCTTCTCCCGGAAAAGCCGGCGTGAACACTTGGCCGTTTGGGTCCCCAGCCCCCACTGGGGGCTACCAGCTGCAGAGCGGGGTTCAGAGCGGCCCCGGCCACGGGTCCCACACGCTGCCCCCTCTGCACAGTGTAGACCCCTCTGGCCTGGCCCATGGGGACAGCAGACCCGCGTGGGCCCAAGGAGCCTTCAGAAGGGGTCACTCGCCTGAGGATGCTAAAGGACTCGGGGGCCACAAGAGAGAGGGGGCGGACCCCACGCAGCCCCGGGGTGCCAGTGGAGACCTCTGGGGCTGAGGCCAAGAGCCTTCCACAGCGGAGCTCCCTGGGCCTTTCCATGACTGCAGGGGTGGGGGGTCCCTGGGGGACAGTGAGTGGACTGGTGGTCCACAACCACACTTTGACCTTGAACGTGAAGCTTCTGCAGCCCCACCCAGACACGGGGCACCGACTCTCTCGCCCTCTGGGCGGCTGTTTGGAGAGTTTTGCCCACACGTATAATTCCCATGTTCCGTTGCAGTTTCGCTTCCGGGAATTTGTGGTGCAAACACCCATCTTCCCGCAGACCCTCTCCGCAGCGTTTCTGGTCTCGTGCACACTGGAAACAACCCGAGCATCCTGAAATAAAGATGCACAAGGTAGGGCGCAGAGTGAGGTTCCAGGCTCTCGGCTCTCTAGAAGGTGGACCAAGGAAGAGGACGGCAGGCAGGCTGCGGGGCCGGCCGGCCCGCCCCAGCGCCACCTCCCGGCCCTCTGGGCAGGACACGGGGTTCCAGGATTGCGGTTTAAATCTGTGGGAGGCTGAAGACGGGGACGCCCCTCGGTCCGACTCTTGGGCCAGGGCCTCTGGGCTCCCTGGCTTGAGGGGGCTTTGCCAGCTCCTGCTGTGCGCACACTTACTGGCTTTTCTCAGTCCGTCTAGGTGCTTGCCTGCCAACCAGAGAGGCTGGGGTGACTTCCTGTGAGCCCCGACCGCCCCACGGTGATGCATGAGGTCCGCGTGGGGACCGCGTGTGCCGGCTGCGGCCCGGGCGGCCGGCTGGCTCCCTGGGCAGAGCGGCCCCAGACGGCTGCCACCCCCGGGTCCTGAGAGCTTCCCCGCCCCGGGTAGTGGGGCCGCACCGCATTCTGCTGATAGGAAACTGTCATTTTCTTAACAAATGTTAATTGGCGTTGACATTTCCAAAGATGTAAACACAGATGAGCCTCTTTTTGCACAAAGCATGTGATTCTTCCAAGTCCCCGCTTTCAGGAGTGTACACATTCCACCCAGAGAGAGGCTTCGCGGGCGGGGGTCCACGCACCGCACCCCACGGCTGCTAGTGGGCGTCCTGGGGGTCTGCCCTAAGCTCGGAAGCTCATCAGTGGGCGCGGGGGCCGGAGCGGAAGCGTGGCTGTGCACACCGACGCGGGCCCAGGTAGCTGCGCTGACCGTCAGTCGGGGCACGAGAGCCAGCGTCACCCCAATCCTGCTCTCGACAACCCCTGCCCATATGACATTGCGGGACCTTCATGTAATATTTCGTCTAAAAGCGAAAACAGCCAAAGCCTGGCGTTTCAAACGTGTGAAGAGCCAGAAATTCCAAATGCAGACAGTTGTCGTCTCCAAAGGGAGGCTCTCCCACCTGCGGACCGTGACAGTTTACAGGCAGAAGCTCGGCAGCCCGTCCCGGCGGGAGCCTGGGGCAGGAGGGGGCTGCGGCGGGGGAGGCCATACGGTGGTGACCACGAGGGCACTGGTGGTCCTCACTCGGGGTCAGGAGGACGAGGGAGCCCCGCGTGTTCCCTGTGCCGCGGCCAGAGAGACGCTGGCTGTGGACACAACTCCATCCCGGCGGCCGGGGGCTGGGCACCGGCCCTGCTCGGAGACTCCTCCCGGCTGGATGAAGTGTCCCCCCGTCCCAGACGGCGAAGCACCGGGCCCACCGCAGGACCCTCAGGTGAGTGCGGAGACGAGGCACCTGACAGCCGCCCGCACCGGCGTCCAGCGGGAACCCCGTGTGCAGTGACCACGCTCGTCAGCACCCACTGCACGCCAGTGACGACGGCCAGGGTGGGCAGCAGTCCCGTGCCGCTGGCCTGGCCACCTGCCCACACATCCCTGGGAAGATAAAATGTTGGCCTGCCAGCAGCGTGGAAGGGCCGAGGGGACGCTGTGGTCAGGAGGGTCAGCCTGGCGGAGGGAGACAGACGTGTCGGCAAGATGCTAACAGGTCAGAGAGACGCTGAGGCTGGGGGGAGGGCAGGGTGGGGGCCTGGGCCACACTGGGCACAGTGCCCTGGGGCCAGCATGCCCGCGGCCTCCCCACCCTGGGATGGAGGCGTTTCTGGAGCACCCCAGAGCACCCGCAGCATGCCTGGGCCCTCACTTCTGGAGCTGCAGAAGACCCCCTCGCTCTCCTATCAGCACCCCGCAGTGCATCAGTGGGGGGCGGGGGGGCCCTGCCCACCCTGCCTGATGTGGCGAAGGGGCTTTCTCAGAGCCGATCCTGACCGGCCCCGTGCTCAGCTCCCAGCGGACTGCTTTGCTACTCAATTCTCCATCTGCAGATCTGGACAGACAAGCCCTGCTGGACAGAGTTTTAGGATTCAGGAGGATGGCCTTCCCGCTGGCCGCAGCCGGGGCTCGGCGGCCTGGACGTCCCGGGGCTCCAGCCGCTCCAGACTGGCGCTGACCTTGGCGGTGGCGCGAGGCCTTGCTCCGCGCACCAGGCCTGCAGCCCCTCGCTGGCCCCGGGCCTGGTCCACACTCCGGCCTCGCTTGAGGGGCAGCGGCGGGCAGCGGCGGGCAGACATCCCTCTCGTGCTCTGCTAATGTTCTGGAAAGGAAATGCTTTGCCGTTCAGCCTGGCCCTCCTGCCCGGGTCAGGCTGTGGGTGTAAATATAGAACAAGCCCCAAGGGCAGAGGCTTCTGGAGGCACCAGAGCGGTGACCGCTCTCCGAACTGGCTCTCTGGGGTTCCCAGCGCCCTTCAGTCTCTACCCGGCATGGCGCCTCTCCATCCTGGTGGGAGGCCTCCACACAGGGCTCCATTCTTCCCTCCCCCACAGAGACCCGGACTGCGGCGCTCACCACTGGGGGGTGGACAGCTCCTTCAAACGCCCAGGAGGCCGTCTGGGGCGAGCCTGTGGCTCTGCGTGGAGAGCCACCTACCCGTCAGGCCCCCCTCGGGGTGCTGGTGCTGCAGAAGGCAGGCTCTGAGCCCAGACCGCCCAGCGCGCCCCGCTTCTCAAGCCCCCCAACCCCCAGCTCCATGCCCCATTTCTGGAGGTCTCGGGAGCCTGGGAGTCTCTGC
>NW_004567103.1:1596865-1608590 GCF_000260355.1 Condylura cristata | reverse complement strand
CCTTTTTCCATCTCACCTGTAATCCCTGTGGGCTTCCCACCACCAGCTCACCCGTGTGCCGTCACCACAGTCCAGTGTACCGCCTCCCCCATTTTTGATCCCATTCCCCGCTCCACCCTGTAAACTGCCTCTGGTATATAGTTGTTCATTATTATTTTCTACCCCTGCTCCTTTATACTCCTGCTATGAGTGAAGCCATCTGGTGTTTTCCTTTTTCTTTCTGGCTTATCTCACTCAGCACGATCCCTTCCAGCTCCATCCCTGTTGCTGTCTGCAGGCGTGAGTTTATCCTTTTTGATCAGTGAGTAATATTCCATTGTACATATGCACCACACTTTTTAACCCAGTCATGTACTATGGGGCATTTGGCTGTTTCCATGTCTTTTCAGATGTGAATAAAGCAGCAATAAACATGGGGGTGCCGGTGTCTTTTTGAATCAGTGTTTTGATATCTTTGGGGTAGATACCTAGGATGGGATTGCTGGGTCACAGGGACGAGGCTTCATGGTTGCTGTGGGAGGACGCCTTGCTCCAGGCTGTGAACTTGAGGAGGGTTCATAGAGAGCTGCCCAGCCCCACGCAGCCACACCAGGGCTTCAGATCTATAAGACAAGTCTCCCTGGGGAGGAGAGAGCAGCTGAGCCAGACGTACTTGCACGGCGTCTGCGATAGCAGGATTTAGGAGGACGTGACCTAGGGTCCCGGGCAGCGCGTAGGGTCACCCGCCAGGGAGCCAGGCAACGGCTTCGCGCCAGGGAGGCCGCTCCCAGCGGGGTGACAGGGTTGCCGCCACGGCCCTGTGGCCTCTGAGCCCACCATGAGCCTGTGACTCAGGTCACAGAAAACGGTGTCCAGCAGGCCAGCTCCTGCCCGCCAGGGACCACCCCGTCACCAGCCTCTTCGTGAGATGCTCCCAGACCTGAGCGGTGGGGGAGCGAGAGGAGGGGCCGGCGAGGGCCCCGCCTCTTTTGTCACCCCGCACAGAAACAGGTGTTCCCCTAATTTCTGCACGCGTGGTTCTCACCCGGACCAAGTGTGTATGGCATGGAGGGAGCGAACGGGAGCGAACGGGCCTATAAGTAACGCAGCCTCACGAAGACACCCCTGCTGAGGCGGGGCGGGGCCTGGTGGGGCCTGGCAGGCCGAGGACACGGGAGCTGACCGCTCCCTCGGGGCCCAGACTCCACAAACTGCCCGACTTCCCAGGACAAGCTAGAGTGCGGGTTTGTTTGGCAAGTGGGCGGCTTTAGATGAAACTTAAGACATCACATGGGCCCATGAGAGCTGTTCCTAGCCGCTTCCGTGCCGGCCCCGAGGCGGGGACCCCCATGGCCTCATTGGTCAGCCCGAGGCCAGGAGATACAGCCCTACATTACACGGGCCTGAACGCCGCGGGCTCGGCTGGGCAAAGCGCCCTGCTGGCGGCGGGGAGCACGGCAGTGACTGAAAGGGGTGATTCGGTGCGAGCTCTTCCAGCTCCGCCTCCCCCCCATGGCTGGTCCAGCAGGGGCCCCGTAGGGCAGAGAGGCCCTGGGTGGGGCCGCTGCCCTGGGATTGGGGAGGTTGGGAGCAGGAGCCGGGGTTCTGCGAAATGCTGTCAGGACTCGGGACACGGTGGCCGGCCCTTCCAGCCGCTGAGGATGCCTGGCGGACGGCCGCTCGCCCTGTGCTGGTCCACGAGGCCTGGCGGAGGCCGAGCCTGCCGGGGCCGGCCTGGGCATCGCTGGGTTCCCTTAGTAACGCCTGTTCTGAGCATGGGGCGGCCTTCCCCAAGCCCGCAAGCCTGGGGCATTTTCTGCGTGCTGGAAACCCCGGGGCCTGCGCGTGGTTCCGTGGCGGCAGTCGCCCACGTGACAGAGCCGCTCAGGACGCCCGGTCGCCACCCCTCTCCTCCTCATGCCTTCCTTTGCCGGGGCTTCCCCCCACCCCTCCAGACCTTTCTGGCTTTCCCTGCTGCTCAGCCCCACCCTTCCCTGGGGGCAGGGAGCCTGGCACCAGGGACTTGGGCGCAGGGAAGGAGGCCCCAGAAGAGACATGGAGATGCGGCCACGCAGCCCTCCGTGACGGCCCCCCCTTCCAGACCAGCCTAGCCCTCGGCCCCTCCTGCGGGTCCCCCCCCCCCCGTGCTTGCGGCCAGCTTTGGGGGCTCCATGGTCCCGCTTTGGGGTAACCCCGTTTGGCTGGGCATTCACCCACAAGGGGCTGGGTGGCTTTGGGCGTTTCATGGGGAAGCTGTTTAACCCTCGTCTCTCTTCTCTGCCGTGCACGGCCAGGAAGTTCTTCTCTGCTGTGCATGGCCAGGAAGCTCTTCTCTGCTGAAGCCTCCCTTCCAGCAACCTGCTTGTCCCCGAGCGGCGGGGGCGGAGCCCAGTTAGAGTGGGCAGGTCGGGGCTCCGCGTGCCCGCGAACAGGATGAGGGCAGGCACCGGTGTCGGGGGCCATGCTTAGCGAGAGCCAACTCACCCCGGCACTGGGTCAGCTAGAGAACCGTGACGGCAGCATCCATTCGGGAAAGGAAAAGCTGGAGGTTGTTCACAAAACTCCCCCAAAAGAGAGCCCGGGCTACCCAGGGGACAGTGCATTCTCGTTAGGAGACAGTAGACTCTGGTCCACTGGCCCCAAGTGCCCCCAGACCCCCAGCTAAGCCCCGGCAGGGGAGAGAAGCCTCGGAGGAGACAGCAGGAGCCCTCAGCTCCAGCCAGCCAGACGCTGGGGCTGCAGAACAAGGGAGGGCTGTCCCCCCATGTCCCAGGGTCTCCCCACCTCTGGCCTCACGGACATCAGCTCCAGGGCGGGGCAGGGTACAGGCCGGGATGGCAGAGCTGCGAGACCTGGCTGTCCAGCGGGGGCAGAGCCCCGTGCTCTTAAGTACCCAGAGACGCCCAGAATTATTAGAGGGAGGGAGCGCCATCCATCAGACTATGGGCGGGTACGAGGAAATGCGAGGTGAAATACGAAAATGACACAAATCTTGACGTCCATGTGGGGGCCCAAGAAGACACGGGGGCGGGACCCGCAGGTGTCCCCGGGGTGGCACGGCCCGTGGGCTCTCACCCCAGGCAGGCAGCCGCGAGGTGAGGGGTGCCTCTCCCTTGCAGCTGCACCTCGGCCTGCTGCCAAGGGGCTGGCGCTGGCTGGCGAGCCTGTCCCGGCTCAGCCCTGCAGACCTGGCTCCTCACTCGGGCTCCCCGTGGCTGCGGCCCCGCTGCTGAAAAAGAGCCTCAGGCGGGCGCGTGAGGCTGGTGCTGCGGGGGAGAAACAGATGGAGCCACCGCAGTCCCCCAGGGCGGGGAGATGGCAGGAGGGGCCGGGACCCCGTTCACCCAGAGCACACTCCTGCTCCCCACGTCACGCGCCACACAGCCTGGAGCCCAACCAGGTCACGTGGTGAACAGAGAACAGGAGCCTGGCAGAGATGCCCGCGTGGCCCCCTCAGATGGCATCTGAAGAACTCAGCGGGAGCGAGGAGGCCCCTGGGGACACAGTCAGATGCTTTAGCGCGTGGATCGACCGATGGCAAGTGAAGTCTGGGCGCTCTTCGGTTTATTAGGCAGTGACGGGGGTGCAGCCACCAGACCCCGGAGTGTCACGCAACCCCAACACACCTCATCAGTAGGCAGGCCCTCAACTCAGCGGCTTCCACTCTCCCCAAGTCTGCCCCCCTCCCGGACAGGAGCCGGGGGAGCTAAGATGCAGCGTCACGGAGCTGAACTCTGCCATCGCGTTCTCCTTCCCGCCGAGCCCAGCGTTCGCATTTACCACGGGTTATTCCCGCGCGAGGGCTCCCGGCAAGGTCACGCGGCCCTGTGCAGGCCTGGCGGCCACGGAGGGCCCAGCTCCGTCAGTCAACATCACCCCGGCTTTGTGTAACCCCGAGGGGGCAGGAGCACCTCACAGGAGCCTGCGCCCTGGACGGCACAGCACGGCTCTGGAGTCGCTGGGGCCCAATTTCAGGCCCATGTTTGCCTATGAATGCTGCTGGTTTGGGGTATTTGGGCTCGACCTTTCTGAGACGCGGCCAGTAATGTCAGTGACGTCTGCGTCAGCTTCCTCCCGGCACAGACCGTGGGGCTGGAAGCCGCTTGTCCTGCCTCCTGGGTCCCCGGTCCTTCCAGGGAGGCCCCCCCCCCCCCCCCCCCGGCCCCACTGCGCGTCTGCAGCGGCGGCAAAACATCCTTTGCTCCCTTGGCCGCATTTTTCTCGTTCCTGGAGCTCATCCTATTTTGGACTAGTATTTTATTTTTGTTGGTGATGTTCTTCCTTTTATTCACACACTTGGAGAAATAGCATGAAAGGGTTTCCCTGAAGCTTCCACTCCCCGGAGCTCTCAGCCTGGCTCGCCCCAGGGCGGCGGTCCCTCCCGGCCTCCCCGTCCCTCCCTCACGAGGCTCAGCACAGACCCCGTCGCTGGAGTCTGGTGAGCGCTGACACCAGGCTGGTCTCCAAGCCCCTAGGAAGCCCCGCCCAGCTGTGAGGTGTCGCTGCTTTTTTTTAATGAAAAAAAAATGGATTTTAAAATATATTTTGTTAAAATAGTTTATTTTTACATCACTGTGTGCCTTTTTCCATCTCAGCTGTCATCCCTGTGGGCTTCCCACCACCCATTCACCCGTGTGCCCTCACCATAATCTCGTGCGTTGCCCCCTCTCCATTTTTGACACCATCCCCACTCCACCTCCGTAAAATGTCTCTAGTCTATAGCTGTTCATTTTTATTTTCTCCCCTGGTCCTTTATGCTCCTGCTATGAGCGAAGCCATCGGTATTTTTCTTTTTCTTTCTGGCTGATCTCACTCAGCACGATCCCTTCCAGCTCCACCCCTGTTGCTGCAAAGGCATGTGTTTATCTTTTTTTGCTCGCTGAGTAATATTCCACTGTGTCTATGCACCACACCTTTTTCATCCAGTCATCCACTTTCGGGCATTTGGGTTGATGCCATGTCTTTCCAGTTGTGAATACAGAAGCAATAAACACAGGGGTGCAGGTGTCTTTTTGAATCAGAGTTTTGTGTCTTTGGGGTAGATCCCTAGGCGTGTCGTTACATCATTTTCTGCTTTCTGAGTCCCTGAAACTCTTCTCTGTCCCGAGATAGGAGGGTATTACTTTGCCAAACCAGAGGCTGAGGGCTTTCTTAGTTTTTCATGAGCCGTTTTGGGCTGGAAGTCCGGTGGTTCGCTCTTTTCCCGCTTGTCTGACGCACACCGGGCTTCTAGAAGCATCTGTGTCCTCGTCTCATCCTTTCCACTTCCTCATCTTTCTCAGGTCCCTGCTTTTACTTTTAGGTGCAAGGCAGCATCCTCAGCATGGCTCTTGGGCCCATCGGGGTCCGGCGGCCTCGGACTGTTGCTATCCAGGTGGGATTTCAGACCCCGCTGCGGCATGCTCGCTGCTCTGCGGGCCCGTGTCGCCTTTCTCAGGAGCTGCCTGCCTGAATGCTTTACGGAACGCGGAGTAGAACACTCACAGCATTGCCCCCAGGCCCTTACGGAGCTCTCGCGCGTGGAAAGCATCTGCTCTGCTCCCCTGATGCGGTGCGCCCCACTGACCAGTGATCACCCCCATTAATACCCTTTATGAAGGTATTTGCTCTTTTCTGTCTTGGATAATACTTATGAGCCTTAGTCCCTGCTTGCTTATGTTTTAGAACCAACACGTATTCCAGCGCGTGTTGTCTAAATTCCTTCCAGACTTTGGGGCTCAAAGAAGTCGCAGACATTTACCAAGACGCAGTTACACCAGATCAGATGAGTGGTCCTGGGCAGACTGGGGAGGGAGGCTGGACCAGCCACAGCGGTGGCCAAGACCCCCTGGGCCTCTTCTAATGTTCCTCTGACACTCAGCAACCGAGACCATAGCAGAAACGTCCCCCCAAGTCAGCTTATCCCCAAAAATCTTGACTTAAGAAGACAGAGTGTGATCCATCGCTTCAATACACGAAATAAGAAAAACTGCAGGATCGTGACAGCTGAGCAGCAAAGTGACAGCACCCCACGCAGGGCCAAGACTCCAGCCATCGCCAGTGGGGAGGCATTTTCTCACCCTGCTAAAGGTGTCGTCGACACAGCTCTGCCACTGACCTGTCACTTAGTGGTGAGAAACAGAAGTTTCCCTCTAAGATCAAGAGCTAGTCAAGGGCGCACCCCCTGCCCCCAACATCACCACGCCCCCCACCACCATCTGGGGTCCATGCCAGTGCAATAAGACAAGAAAAGGAAATAAAAAGCATACGGATTGAGAAAGCAGACACAGAGCTGCTATGCACACAATTATCTATGCAGAAAATCTGAAGGCGCTCACCAAAAAGCTCCAGGCACTAGCCAATGCGAACGGCACTTTGCAAGATGCAAGAGCAGGGCGCTGTGACACCAGCGTGTCACTGCGACGCCAGCGCGTCACTGCTGCTCCGGGAAACAGACGCCGCAGACCCCCGAGCCCATGCGGGCGCTCTCGCTTTCTGTAGGTGGACAGAGGTCTGTGGGTGACAGCGAGATGGCTCACCCAGCCGCTCGCTGCTGGCAGCTGGACAGCGTGCTTCAGGAGTCGCCGGTTGCTGGGTTGAGTCTGAAGTGTGAGCTCGGGAGCCTCTGTATTGCTTCACTGTTCCTTTGATCTTTGGGGACAGAGATTAGGGCTTTGACAAAAATGTCTTCGATGTGTACATCTACCTAAGCAGACATTTTAGAGTACTGTGGAGAGCTGGTAGCGCGGTGTTTGCCTACCTCTGAGGAGTGAAGGCGGGCGGGGAGATGTGCGTGGGAAAAGGGGAGTCACCTTGCGCGACAGCCTTCTCTACTCTCAGAGGCTTCACGGTAAAGGTGCTGCCTCCCCGATTTAATGAGAACGTGCAAGTAAACAGCGCTGCCGTGAATCTCGGGCCTCGAAGCCAGGCTCCTCAGGCAAGCGGCGCGCTCCACAGCATCGCCGGCGCTCGTGGCTCGAGAGACTTCAGCGGGCTTGCGCGGCGGTGTCCTCCATCAGCCCCCAGAAGCAGGCTTTCTGGGGGGCCCCACCTTGTCCCTGACAACCCCTGTGCCCTCGGGGAAAGAGAAAACCTGAACTCACAGGCCTGCAACACCAGGCCCCACGCAGAATTGAAACTGGCAGCTTTGCAGAACGGGTGGGTGACTTCTCTGAGCCCAGAGTCGCTCCCTGGGTGCTCATGTTAGCTCTCCGGTCTGCCCGTGGGCACCCAGGTCATGACGTCGGAGCCGCTCACCCGGGACGGGGCAGGTTACGGTCCGGAGCAGTGCACCTGGGCCCCGCCTGGCTGCTCAGGCGCATGACATCAGCGCGGATGCCTGCGGACCCGGCTCTGGGCCAGGAGTGACAGCACAAACCAAACAGTCCAACTGCTAGAAGATGTTTAACTGAGGGGAGGAGAAGCGAGCAAACGGCACAGACCTTGGCTTTCCCTTGGACTTGAGCATTAACCTCGCATGAAGACCTTCCAAATACCCTACCTGGCTTGTAAACAACAGGCCTCGTGGCGGGAGGATCTCAAATGAAGTCATGCTGACCTTGGATGAACTCACGGTGTTAGTCAGCCCCAGCAGGATACGAAACCGGTGAGATGAGTTCTGAGGCGTGTTAGCTGTGTGGCTTCAGGCAAGCGACTCAGTCCCTCTGAGCTGCACTGGCCTCAGCTGTGACATGGGGATGCGGGCCGCTCTCCAGGGACAGACGAGCGCCGCGCCGGGGGGAGACAGCGAGGACCTGGTGTCCAGTACGCGGCCCCAGGGCAGTCACGTCTTTTCTCTTTTGCAACCACCGACAATTCTGATCACACAGAGGTTGGCCAGGAGCGTGGGCGGCGGCCCCTTCCTTCTCAGTGCATCAGACTGGCCTGCTTGGGCCGGATTCCCCTGGGGCCAGAAGTGAGTTTTGAGTGACCTTGGCCAAGGGCGGCCGCCTGCTCTTCAGAGACACTAGAGATGCTAGCTGGAAGGGCGGCTGCTGGAATCACCTCGCGTGCTGAGCTCCCGAAATGTCGAGAGACACAGACCACTGCCTTGTCTGCCTCTGCTCAAAACGTGTGGCTCGGTCCCAGCTCCTGTGACGTGCAGAAGCGCTTTGACAATGACAGTCGGGGACCCCCCCACCCCCAGGCAGGATGCAGTTAAAGCAGCAGCCCTCAGGTGGAGCGAGGTGGGGTCGCAATATGACTGCTTTCAGGAACTGCCTTTATCTCTGCGGGAAACAAGCTCGCAAAGGCAACCTGGTCTGGAACCCCGGGGTCCCCCACGCGCAAGCTGACGGCCCACGCGGCTGCGCCCCAGGCAGACGCGCGCAGCTGCCACAGCCCCTGCAGGGGGCGCTACACACGGGGCGGGCCCAAGGAAGAACGAATTTGGGGGGGGGGGCCTCTTGTTTAAAAGAGGAGGCCGTGCCACGTGTATAAAATAGAGCTTTTCCCTTTCTTCCTCATCCCCTCTTGAAAATCTTATTTGCTTTTTACTGCCATGTTAGGCAAAGCAAAGATAATTTTTAAACGTCGCCACGAGTGGCGCTATTCCTCTTTAGACCGCTGAGACGCAAATGTAAGCGCCTTTGACGCCTGTCCGGGACACCCAGAATCCCGGCTGGGGCGGGCGGCTGGCGCGTGCCCGCGTGTTTCCTCCTCGCAGGCCTCGGGGGTCTGCGCGCCCCTGCGCAGCGGGCTGCGCGCCCGGACACTTGCGGGTTGCGCCCTCTCTCTGCTGTGGGCTGACAGGGCGGAGGAGCCCCGGAACCCGGAGCCGAAAGGAGCGGGAAGCCCCCGCGGCTCTCCCTTCTCCCGTGCCTGGCTGACCCTGGCCAGTGTCCTTAGCTCGCCCTGCCTGGAAGCGAGCCCTGGGTGTAAGGGGAGCGTGGGCCCCCCTCCTGGGTCTCCCCGCTCCCGCGCCCCCGCCCTCTGCTCTCTGGGCCCCTTGAGCCCCGCACATGGCAGCGTCGCCAGAATTCAGCGTTTCGGGCTTCCCAAAGGACCGGTGTGAACTGGGCAGCGAATGGACACAAAGGTTGTGCGTGTGTGCTTAGCGCCCACCCTGGGTTGCACTTAGAAAACACAATTTCAAACTCAAAACTGCTAATAATGTGCAGCAGTGATCAAACCAATTTTGAGGCGCCCTGACCCAAGCAGGCGGCCCCCCAGGCTGAAGCCCTGCGGCTGCCCAGCTCACAAGCCCGCGAAGTGGCCTGCTCCCCGGAACCAGGATAAGCCTGGTCAGTCGGACACTCTCTGTTGGCAATGGAAGCAGAAGTGCAGCCACGAGCCCCATCAGCCCTTAGCCGGCAGGTGAAGCAGCCAGGAAGAAAGTGCCCGAGCGGCAGCAGAAGCACCAAAGGCTGTCAGAGACGTCTGGTCTCAGGTGTCTGGAATGTTCCTGACCTCCCGATGACCTCCCACTGCCATCTGGGTTGTCCTTGCCCGCCAGGGCTACATTTCAGATGCGGCCTGGCAAGGCTCCCTCAGCCCACTAATGCTTCTCACGTTGCTCAGCTAATCCCAGTAAGTCCCTGGCCCTTGCCGCTTCCCCATAAGCATTTCAATAGTCCTACTGGCTTCCACGTTTTTGGCTTTTACGTTTTGAACAACAGAAGGAAAGAAAGCAGCGGTCAGATAAACAGACCCCACAATGTGGAGGCCCAGAGACCTCTGGATGAGACAGAGACGCAGCTGTGGCGGCTCTAGCTAACCCGGGAACAGAAGCACGTGGGTCAGGTGTTTTCTGAGATATTCTGACAGCAGATTTACACACAACCCGAGCACGTAACAATAGGGTACCTCGTGTGGGTGATTTTTTTCTTCCAGCAGGAAAAAAAATATGTTTTGAAAGTAATACTCAGCAGCACACATGTCCAAGTGTCATAACGTCACTGGAAAATCCAAGAAAATACATGTCCTCACCTTCACCCCACCGATTATAGATCCAGGGGTTATTTACCGAGACACAGAGAACAAAGACCCCCTCTGGGCCACTGGATGAAGGGACTTTTCTTTTTCTCTTTGGTACATTTTAACTTTTTAAAAAAGATTTTCTTTTTGTGTTTAAGTGTTATTTATTTATGCACACAAGAACTGGGGTGCAGGCCAGAGGTGTGGGGGGTGAGAGGATTCTCCAGACGGAGTGGGGAGCAGAACAGCAGATCCACTGAGACACTGCTGAGGGGGCAGCGGGGCACAGGTACCTGGAACTGGTTATATTGCGCTAGGAGATAAACACATCTCAGCCACACGAGACAGCACACCTGTCTTAGAAGGCCGTGCCCTGTACGGCTTCTATTTGTGGAGAAATGGAGCTTACAGACTCTCTTGGAAACGGCCAGCGCAGGGACGTGGCCTCCCCCTGCCCCCCAGGGAGGAGTGTGAAGGCTGAAGAAGAGATTATCTGTCCCATCGCCGACCTGGAGGGTGTCCTCCGCCGTCCAAGGTGTGGGGTCAGTCCCCCCAAAAGGGGCTGATAGACTCGTGTCACTAGACGCAGCGGGCGCCCTGTCACCCGGGAGTGGGGCCTGGAGGCCAGCATGGCCGTGCACCTCGGGGGGACAGTCACCACCCCTCAGAGAAGGCAGAGCATGCCAGGGGAAACAGCCAGGGCCTGGAGGGCGGGAGCAGGCTGTCCTGGCCTCAGAGCCCCCCGCCCCCAGTACGTCTGTCTTTTCTTTATCAAAGAACCGCCTTTGATCTCCCTTTTACGGCCTAGAAGGAAGCACTGGGCAGGGCCTGTCCAGCTGAGGGGGCCTGGAGCCTCATCCTGGCCCAGAGTGAATATAGAGCCTCCTTGTCCTGTGTGTCTCCCCACCAGGCCCCCAGACCAGGGGAAATAGCCCAGGTCGGCCCCACTGGGCTTTAGGACTTGCAGCCACGTGACTCTCCGCCGGCTGTTACTGCACTGCTGTGTCCCTGGGCCACCACCCAGCTCTGGCCACTCTCAGCCCCAGGGGGCCGGGGCGGCCGCGGCTGCCCTTGTCCGGCGGGCACCACTTCTGGGCGTTTGGTGTGTTTCTAGGTCTCGCTGCTGCCACCAAAGTCAAACCCCTGGCTGGTGTTTAAGTCACAGGAAAGTTGGAAGAAAAATATTTTCTACTCTCTGATAATGCCAGGACTTAATTATACAGTTCTTGAATTGCAGCTTCAGGGAATTTTAAAACACATAATTTAGCTGCTTTCCACTGAATGGAATTTTCTATTGGAACAAACAAGATCAAGCTGGTACCCTCAGTCCATGTCACCCAAAGCAGAAGTGATTCATTTTCTCAGAAAGAGGGAGAAGGCACTGGCCGGCAGTGGCCCGTTTGACGTCTGTATTTTCCAGTTTTTGACATGGCAGCTAAGCCCTAGTTAATGCTGGAAATAAATGAGTTGCTTGGGGCACGGGCAGGAATGCCAGGCTCCTGCCCGGGGCCAGCCATTAGCCCTGCGGACTCCAGAGTGGGGGCGGCGAGGGCGAGCGCGTGGGGAGACGCCTCGGAGCAGCGCGGACGGGCCGGCACAGGTCAGCGGCTTTGGCGTCGGCGCGTGGCGGCCTGGACAGGCCGCGTCCAGAGGGACCTTGGTGCCGGACCCTCACGGCTCTCGCCTGTGGGCGTGAGGGTGTCCGCAGCTGCGCTGCCCACGGCGTGCCAGTGGCCCCCACACACTGAGGGCGAAGCCCCGAGCCCTGGGTGGGTCTCAAAACCAGCGTCCTCGTGAGGCGCCGCTGTCCTGAAATGGCAGCGCCAGGCAGCGGCGACCCAGGCGGCTCAGC
>NW_004567103.1:1580349-1596260 GCF_000260355.1 Condylura cristata | reverse complement strand
CTGCGGGGGAGGGTGCTGGCGGTGCTCTTGCCCACCGCATCTGCGTGTTTTCTCCTCTTAAGGCTGATTAATGGGTTCAGCTCCTGAGCCGTAGGCACACGCACAGGTCAGCTCTGTGCTCAGAGGCACCCGCCTCACGGCCACCGCAGGGGCGTTGCAAGAGCGAACCCAAGCTTTGAGATGTGGGGGCTCATAGGGCTGGGGGAGGCAGGCTTCAGCACCGGCTGTTTCACCTGATGGTTAAGGGGATCAGCATCGTGGAGGGTGAGGCAGCAGCGGGCGCTCTGGCCCTGTGAGCAAGTGTGGGCAGGTTTCAGCTCTGCCCCGGGGGCCTGGGTATCCCCGGGGCACACAGCAAACTGAGAGGTGTGACCATGACAAGGCCCACGTCTGCCACGTGTGCTCTGCGTCACATTGAGGGTGGGGGAGGGGTGACAGAAAAGCAAAGAATCTTAATTATAAGTTGCTACGAAAACCAGTAAGAAAGTGGGGCCCTCCTTGGTGGGGCAGCAGGTTAAAGCATCCAACCTGAAGCTGTCCACAGCTGCTGAGCACGAGTCCTGTCGCGGCCAGGGAGGGACCCCCAGGGCGCGGCAGACCCCTCCTGTCTCCCCACTGCCCCCCTCAGCAGTGGGCTTCAATAGATCAGCCTGTTGTCCCCCCTCTGCCTCTGGGGAGTCCTCTCACCCCTGCGCCTCTGGTTGGTACCCCAGTTCTGGATGCATAAATAAATCTTTAGCAATGAATGGAACTAACAAGGAAGTGGCCTTCGCCCAGTGAGCACAAGTGTCGCTGGAGGGGGTGGCACAGAAGCCAGGATTTACTCGCACAGAACTGGGCGGAGGCTTTCGGTGGAGCGGAGAGGAAGTGGGCCTGTCGCCGGCCCTCACTGCTGAAGTTTGAACTGTCTCAAGCCGTAACAATTTTGACATTGCCACTAGAACAAGTTTTGTTGACATGAACGAAAAACACAGAACCTGCTACAGTAAGCCCAGTGCTTCCCGGGCAGAGAAGCTCAGCACCTGCCGCCTGGCCCAGGGCTCGGGGCCGCTCGGGGCTCCCGCCACACAGCGACGTGGGTGTCACCCCAACGCGCCTACTGACGTGACTCCTGTCAGATTCCAACAGGGCGATTTACGGGGCGTGATTCTCAGGTTCGTCGGGAAAAGAAAGTAGTCGGGAATTGCAATGAAGTTTTAAAAACAAAAAGAATAAGAAGGAATTATCCTACTGAGAATCAAAATGCCTACAAAGCCATAATTTAAAAAGTGTGATACTGGCATGAAAAGGACGCGTATTCATAGAGCACAACACAGAGCTCAGAAATAGAGACGCAGGTCTGTGTGAAGCTGGCTCAGCGCAGGGGGAGCGCTCAGACCCTCCCCTCCCGGCTTGGCACAGACGCAGCTTCTCACTGAGAGGAAAATGCATTTCTGCACACTTTTTATACACACAGCCAGCATTTCTACATGGACCGGTGTATGTCCTGTCTGTGGCTGTCGTCATCCCAAGCCACTTGTTTCTTTCAAACGCGTCTTACACTCCTGGGCGCTTGCATTTGAACAGTATTCGCTGCTGCTTGCTGACACAGCCCATGGAGGGCTCCAGGAAGGCTCGGTCAGTGCGAACACAACAACCCTTGTCCTGTTTGTCCACGGTGCACAGACAGCCGTGAGCCGGGCGTGTGCCGACGCGCCACGCAGGTGCAGGGCTGCGGCTGCTCACACGCGCACACGCTTTGCCCGTGTGCACAGCCGTGTGTGCCACACGACAGAGCCGCGGAGCCCGAGGAGGGCTCGAGGGGAGAGCAGAGCGGGGGACAAAGGCCTCCAGCGGGCGTGACCAGCCTCCGGGCCGCAGACCCTGCAGCGCAGGAGGGTGCCCAGGCGCGGCCGGGGGGAGCCCCGGAGCTGAGCCGCTGCAACATGGGGGCTTGTGGGGGCTGCGAGGGGCCGGCGGTGGGGAGGACCGTGGCAGTGAGGGTGGACAGAGCGGCGGCGCCAGATCACACTCCCAGCCGAAGCTTAAGGGGGCCCTGAAGAGGTTACAGCAGATGAGGGGCTGTGGCCAGGGCCCAGGCAGTGCCCGAAGTTGCCCATGGGGACCCGGGGCCAGACACCAGCAGAAGCATCTGGCGCCCCGCAGTGGGCCTGACCTAAGCGGGGGCAGGGTGGGGGGAGGAGCGCTCTGGAGAGGACTGGCCAGCCCCCGGCGTCCTGCGGTGCAGAGCTGAGGGGCTCCCCGAGGTTCTGAGGTTGCACTTGGGATGGGGCCGTTACCTCCAGGTGACTTTGCCCCTCAGTCCTAGGGGGACAGCGGCCAACTGCCCCCATCCTTTTGGGAGCCAGAGATGCTCCATTTAGGGGCTCGCCTGGGGTGTGTCATTGACTTCCCTGCTGTCCACCCAACCAAGGACAGATGGAGCATCTGATGGGTAAAGAGAACAGCCTCACGGCCCGAGCGCCCCGCACAGGCCCGACAGGCCTCCGGCTCTATCCCCACACAGCTGGCAGGGTAGGTGGACGCTCCGCCCATCACAGGACCTGGGAAGGCCTTGCCCTGCGGCCCCTGGCCTCCCCCGCCCGGCCTTCAGCCCCCCCCCCATGCCACTTCTCCACAAGTCACTTCAACTACACTTTGGCCTACAACAATGTCTCTCTCTTGCAGATGCTCCTAGGGCGCCCAGGTCAAGGAAGCCAGCTGTGTCCAAGTCTTCCGGTTGCTTCTTGCACCGGGACTCCAAAGGCTTGTGGCCTCATGGACGAGACTGCCGGGCCGGTCAGTGAGGGCGTCCCCCGATGTCCTCGGCTGGGGAGCCCAACAGGTAGGCGGGGGAGGGGAAGGGGTGAGATCGCAGCTGGTGCTGACGGGTGAGGGGGGGGTTGGTGCTACCCGAGAACAAGCTGAGCACATGCCGGGGATCACGGGGTGCCTAGAGGGCCGGGGGAGGTGCTGGGGGGCTTCGGATGTCTCTTGGGCACCCCACATGAGCATGAGGAGAGCAGAGCATGGGAGAGGCAACAAGACCCACAGCTCTGCCCAGCGGCGCCCCAGCCTCCCCCACCAGCGGGCCTGTGGCTTGGCGCAGACTTCTGCCCTTTTTGGGGGGTTGGGGGGGGTGCAGCCTCATCCAGAATGGACCGAGCCGCTCTGCTCCTCGGGGCGCAGCTTGTCCCAGGTGAAGCACCCAAGGGAGCCGCCTCAAAATAGAGCCACAGCGAGACAGAGGCTGGCGCCACGTGGCTGGGCCTGGTGCTAACACCCCTCGAGCCGCGTGGGCTGGGGGCGCCTGAGCTGCAGGCGTGGGGTCCCAGGCGGCTGCGCGAACGCCCGGAAGCTGACCGGCGGAGGGGGCGTCAGGCTAAGTGCGACTGTTTCTGACCCTCCTCGTTGCCAGGCGCAGGAGCGGGAGGCCAGGTGAGGCCGCCAGGTGGCCGCGCATCTGTGAGCGGGAAGCTCCCGCCTCGCCCAACCGGGCGAGCTCCCGGCAGGAGGGGGCCTGGCTTCCCGGCCCGCAGGCCCAGCACTCACGGCAGAACAGATTTCCTTTCAAGACGCCACGGAAAAGTGTTCACACCATCCTAGCAGAAATAAGGTGTTGGTTGGTTGCTTCTGAAGGTAAAAGTACAAATGGCAACGATTACTCCCCATCGCCTGGTGGCTGTGGCCCCAGCGCGCCCTGGGCTGACCCGCGGGAGGCCTCTCCCCGCTGCGCGCCAGGGGGGCCAGGCAGCCCCCCATCTGGACGAGGGCAGGGGCTCTGGTGGCAGGCCGGCGGCCCGAGGAGGGGTACAGGGTAGGGGCGGGGCTCCCCCTCTGGGCAGGGGCGGGTGGGGAGCGATTCCAGGCCAGAGAGAAAGGCACTGGAGGCTGGAAGACCACCGCGCTCACCTTGCCAAACATCCTCAGCTTCCCCTGGCAAGTTCTTTCTGAAGGTCGGCCACTAATTACTTGGACAATAACTGAAGGGTAAAATAAGGCCAAGCCAATGGGCCCTCCCTGGGGCGCAGCGGGTTAAAGCACAGCACTGAGAAGCTAAAGCCACTTCCCCATGAGTTCGATCCCCGCCTGCCCCGGAGGTGACCCCAGGGCACGGCAGACCTCTCCTGACCCGCCCGCTGCTCCCCTCAGCAGTGGACTTCGTCCACTGTTCTACTCCCCGGTCTGTCTCTGGTGAAGCCTCTCGCTGCCCCTGAGCCTCTGGCCTGCACCCCAGTTCTGTATGCACAAATAAATAAATCTTAAAATAAATAAATAAGGCCAAGCCAAACAACACAATGACGACAACAGAAAAGGAAAAGTGCAGGTGGCCCAGAGCCCCCAGACAGGACGGGAGGGCGGAAGAAGGTGCAGGTGCCAGGCGCCGCGGCGGGCGTCAAGGCGGGCCGCGACTCGGGATGGCGTCAGAGCCCCCATCTTAGCCGAATGAGCGCCAGACGGTCGAGGGCTTCGCCACAGAACGTCAAGCCGGAGAAGGAGTGCAGGTGCGAGTCACTTACATCAAGCTGTGACTGACGGGGCTTGTCCAGATGCCACTCCCGGGACGGCTCGGGGACGGTTCTTGCGGGAGCCCAGACCGCCCGCCCCGGAGCTCCATGCAATGGCGGCCCGGCCCGGCCTCCACGCCGTGTCAAGGTCCAGTGAGCTGTGTCCCTAGAGGGACACACGGTCACAACAGACATTAACTATTTGCACACAGCGGTGGTCCGTACAGGGATGCGAGTTGCAGAACGCCAGAGCTGAAGGAGATAACCTCTGCCCGGGTCCTGGGCTCTGTCGCTGAGCCAGCGAGCGCCACTGTGTGGCTACAGAATACGCTGGATTTGCCCTACAAATTGGTTTGTTTTTGCCACCATTCAAGCAAAAATCGCAACAGAACTTTCTCAATGCTTCAAGCAGCTTGCAGTCTATTGACATGAATGAGCTACAGGACTAAAACATAACGCTCAGTTGCATCCCAAGTCTACCAAACTCAGTATCTTCAAAAATACAAATTGAATGAAGACAAGAAAACCCGAAGCTGTTTTCATGACCTTTCAAATAATCTTTCTCTAAAAACACCTGAGATGATGGAAATTGAAGGGCAAAGTTTTCATGTAACGGCTTTTAGACGTTTAAGTCAATTATTGCCTCAGAACTGTAATTATTTTTTTTTTCATTAAATCTCACTAAATATTTAACAAAAAGAACTCACGCCCACCACTCGCTGTCCTCGTGGCCGATACGGACATGGACTCGCATCTCGCATGACGCCCACACGTGGGCGCGTGCGACTGCTCACGGCACTGTTGGCTCACGGCAAGGGGGGAGCTCAAGGTGGTGCTGGCCCCTGTCGCTCTCGGCCGCTCTCGGCCGCAGCAAGCAGGGCCCGCGACAGGAGTGGGCAGGCACCGGACCCTCCCAGGAACAAGGACCCATCCAAGCCCGGGCAGGATCTCTGCACCGCTGGGCTCATGTCTCGGGGCACAGAAACGATGGGGGTCAGCTTGTGAGAACCTGTCTGGGCAGCGGCGAGCCAGCGCAAAGGGGTCACCATACCACAGCGCCCAGCGCGTCCTGTCTGAGGAAGAGGGGGCAGGGATGTGCCTGAACCCCCAACTGGAGGAAGAACAGGGACACGAGGCAGGCCCTGAAGGCGCGGGGCCAGCGCAGGAAGCCCAGCACAGGGACGCCATCAACCGGGGATGCCACCACCTGGAGCGGGGACACCATTGCCCAGGAACGTGATCGCCTGGGGACGCCATCGCCTGGGGATGTCATCACCTGGGGATGACACCATCACCTGATTGATGCCATCGCCTGGGGACGCCATCGCCCGGGGATGCCACCACCTGGAGGGGGGACACCATTGCCCAGGAACGTGATCGCCTGGGGACGCCATTGCCTGGGGACGCCATTGCCTGGGGATGCCATCACCTGAGGATGACGCCATCGCCTGGGGACGCCATCGCCTGGAGGGGAGGACACCATTGCCCAGGAACGTGATTGCCTGGGGACGACATCACCTGAGGATGACGCCATCACCTGGGGACGCCATCGCCTGGGGACGCCATCGCCTGGGGACGCCATCACCTGGGGACGCCATCACCTGAGGATGACGCCATTGCCTGGGGATGCCATCGCCTGGGGATGACGCCATCACCTGATTGACGCCATCGCCTGGGGACGCCATCACCTGATTGACGCCATCTCCTGGGACGCCATCGCGGCAGCCGTGGATGTGTGTTACTTGCCGACAAGCTAGAGACCCCTGTGACAAGAACAGGCGGAAAGGCGAGGCAGCAGTTAGCGCCTCAAACTTGGCCGCCTTCACAGTCCCATCTCTGGTCAGTGGGAGCAGGCACGTGAGCCCAGAGAAGACAGTCGCAAAGCGCACGCGTCTGAAAACCTGTTTCTGTGGGAGTTCCACTCACATCGCTGCAGGCGCCGTCTGCTCCTGCTGGCAAGCTGGAGCACTGCCAAATGGGGACCGTGTCCACGGCCCGTCCAGCTACTTACAACTCGGCACGCTGTCGACACGGATGCCGCTGAGGTGATTTTTGCCATAAAAATGCGGATATGTGGTGCTGGCCGGAAAGCTCCTGCTCACCCTCTGCATCGGTTTGTGAGGTCATTTCTGCAGCCCTCGTCTGCTCCACCTTGGTGCTTGGAATTCAAGGACCTTGTGGCCCCTCGTCACCCGCGAGGCACCTGCTGTCTTGAAGCACTGCCTGCGGGAGGGCCGTGCTCAGGCTTCCTTTTAATTGTCCAGGAGAGACTGGTCCGCGCACAGAGAGGTGTGGGCGACGCCCACGTGGGCGAGGGCAGAGAGGTGTGGGCGACGCCCACGTGGCAAGGGCAGGAAGGGGCCAAGTTGGGATAAGCCGCGCGTGACAGGCCGGAGCACGGTCGAGCCAGCTTCTTCGTGGCACTGAGGGGCCTGGAGGGGGGAGGCCCCGGCGGCCCCTCCCTGGGGCCAGTCCCCCCGGGAGGTGCAGAGAGCCGCAGCCTTCCCCATGATCTAAATCAGCCTTCCCCGAGATCTACGACTCCGCATGAGCTCAATCAACCACGTTTTTCTTTCTTTCTTTTTTAAGAGATATTTATTGATGCATACAAGCACTGGGGTACAGGCCAGAGGTTCAGGGGCGGTGAGAGGATTCACCAGAGGCAGAGTGGGATCTATTGAAATTCACCAGAGGCAGGTGGATCTATTGAAATTCACTGCTGGGGGGAGCAGTGGGGAGACAGGAGAGGTCCGCGGCACCCTGTGGGTCACTCCCTGGCCGGGGATCAAACTCGCACTGAAGAGGCTGCAGCCAGCTTGCAGCGCTGCGTCCTAACCCATTTCGCCACCAAGGAGGGTCCTTAAGTAACGTATTTTTTAAGTATTGTGGCTAATAGTTCAGTTCCCTGGAGGCTGTCAACTGCACAGCTCGGACCCAAGCGACAGCCTCTACGCCGTCAGCGTGTCTGACGCATCAGCTGTGGTCTATATATTTCTTTAAAATTAATGAGATCCACTCTCTTTTCGTCTCTTAATACTTTACCATCCAACACCCTCAGCGTTTTAGGTTTTCATCAAGTAATGTATCACAGTATTTTCTTAAATAATGACACCTCCCTTCCTAAAAATAATTCTAGCGCTAGTTATTAAGCTAATAAAACCCATATCTTCCTACACATGAGAAAGACGATGAAGGAAAGAACAGAAGGAGGGAGCTGGAGGGAGGGGGAGAGGGAGGTACAGACATTTCTTAAGGACCCTACATTTGCAGGATTCCAGGATAACATCACCCTACTTCACAGTCAGAAGCTTCCAGTTTCTATGGAGATGTTCTCGCTCCAGTCATACCTGCTTTTTCTGAGACCCCTTATAATTGCACTGAGACATCTGGTATCAGTCCTCTAAACAAAGCTGAGTGAACAGTACATCACCCTGACAATATTTTACAGCGAGGCGCGCATGGTCCCGTGCCGAGCATCAGACACGTGTGCGGGGTGTCAGATACTCAGAAATGGCAGGCGGCGTCCGCACCCTCTGGAGCTGGCCCCTGCCGCCGCCCGCCGCGGCAGCAGCTGCTCCCAGCAGCTCCTTGTCCAAGTCCATTCGAAAGGGCAGATTCCTGGAAATGCCAGGGGGCCCATATTTAAAACTTGCTTCTCCACATCACCCCAAATCATAGGTCTGCTGCTCGAGCAGCGAGACTCCAACAGACAGGTTCACGCTCTGCCTATTTTAGGAAGCAAAGTGCCAGGAATCGCAGGCATTTTGCAATTTGCTCCTGATTTGCTTTCTGCTGCTCTAGAACATGTGTTCATGTATGGCTTTTGTCATGGAAGAATGAAAAAGACGAGAAAAGCACAAGACACAGGGCAGCCCCACGTCTCCCGCGGGGCCCAGGGCTGAACTGGGCACCCCGAGAAAGGTGTTCAAGACTCTCATGCCAGACTGGGGGCCGGGGTGCGGTGGTTCTGCCGTTCTCCACCTGCACAGCTGGGTGTGAGGCCACACCAGGCTGACTCTGGAAAGCCCTTCCAGCAGCTCCATGTGGCGGCTGCCCACCTGCCCGGCTGCCCACTGCGAGTTGAGATGCCACGAGGAAGGAGCCTGTCACTGCAGCAACGCTCCGAGGCCACCCCCCCCCCCAGCTCACCCTGCTCAACGCCCCGGTGGAAAGAGCTGGAGTCGGGGGTCACCCGGCAGCTCTGCGCGGGCCGCCCGAGCATCCAGGATTTAGACCCCCGAGGGCCACGCGGCGGGTGACCTCCCTGAGCCCGGACGTGACTGCTGCGGGCTCCCTGGCGTCCGCGTCCGAGCGGCCCGGTGAGAGGACAGAGCAGCCTTGGCCGCGCCCATCGGCCGCACTCCTGTGTTGGCTTCTGGCCGCCGGGCTCCCTGGCCCCGGTGCGGGCGAGTCCTGTCTGCACAGGGCCTGGCGGCATCAACGTGGCAGGTGCGGCCACACACCTCACTGTGTGTGTCGGGGCCCAGCTGTGTCTGCTAAACCAGCACCCGGAGCCGCGGCCCCGCCTGGGCAGGAGGGACGGGCCTTGGGCGCTCAGGGCTGTCTCTGCTGCGGGAGAAGAGGAGCGGGAGGAGTTCAGAGCCGCCAGCACCCTGCGGCAGGGAGTCCATGCTGTTGTCCCACCATTACAAATCAAAATGGGGCCCTCCCTGGGGTGCAGCGGGTCACAGCTGAGAAGCAAAAGCCTCTTCCACAAGAGTTCGATCCCCGCCTGCCCCGGAGCGGGCCCACAGGGCACGGGAGACCTCTCCTGGCCCACCTGCTGCTCCCCTTAGCAGTGTACTTTGTCCATCTGCCTGTTCTGCTCCCCGCTCTGTCTCTGGGGAGTCCTCTCGCCGCCCCGCGCCTCTGGCTTGTACCCCAGTTCTGTGTGCACAAATAAATAAATCTTTAAAAAAAAAAATCAAAATGAGGAGCAAGCATGTAAACGTCAAAGGCCACAAGGGGAATATTCTAGAGAGCAGTTCCAGAGCACGACAGGGCCTTCCGGCAGCCGCGGCCCTGCGCTCGGGGACTTCCAGGACAGAATGGCTGGTGACGGAGCGCTGGGCTGCAGGCAAACCTCCGCGGGCCCCAGGAAACTCCGGCCAGCGGGCGGCGTGAGGCCCGTCCCCCCCGGCCGCCCGCTGCCGGCACCGCGCACGTCACTGCAGCTCTGCTCCTTGAAACAGTACTGGCGTCTGGCATTGCCTCTTCCTTTCTTGTCACCAGCACCCAGCTGAGGAACGAGGTGGTGTCTGGCATTGCCTCTTCCTTTCTTGTCACCAGCACCCAGCTGAGGAACGAGGTGCCCCCGCCGGTGGCGTCTGCGGTAAACGGTGAGCTCCCGCTTTGCTCCTGGGGCCGTTTCGGAGACGTTTCCTGTGCTGAGCGGAGGCCCAGTGCCCACGTGGGAAGAAGCCCCTGGCATCACACTGGCCCCAGGAGCAGAGCGGGGCCGGACAGGCGGTGCAGACACGGCTAAAATTAAAGGCCATTAGATTTGTGCCCATCTTGCATTATCTTCTCGTTACTCATCCATTAGCACAAATAATTTAGTTGTGTAACTGGCAGCAAAAGGCTGACGTAAGTCTGTGCCTTGTCATACTGTTTGGGTCTGCTGAAAGGCTCCAGTTCCAACCGGACATCAAGGCCGTTCCCAGATCCACCTCTGGTACCCGAGAGACAGGGAAGCGCTGGCCGCCTCGGGAGGGTGGCACCACGCGGCTTCCCAGCTCCACTCTGTCGCCCCGGGGTGAGGGTGCTGGCCGTGCGCCCCGGCCCAGACTCTGGGGACCCGGGGCGAGGTCGCGCTGCCAGCCCTGCCCCGAGAGCGGAGCACGCGCCAGGCCGCGAGGATGCCAGCCTGGAAGTGACAGCTCTAGTCTATTTTAAAGTAGTCATGTGCCAGCTTTTGCCAAGTCCCGGGCCGCCACCCTTCGCCAGTATCCCTCTGCTCAGGGCAGCCACGTCTGCGGGCTCCTTGGGGACCGTGAGCCCCGGTGGAAGAGCTGACAGCACAGACTGTTGTTTTAAACGACAAACTGCAGAGAAGCGAGGGTGAGCGTGAGACGTAGCCTGAGTCACCAGGCGAGCGGGAGGTGGGGCCCAGACGGCCGAGGGGCTGCTTGGAAGCCGAGGGCCGGAGCAGCGCCAGCGGGAGCAGCAGGCCGCCACACGCGGCCAGAGAGCAGACTGAACGCGTAAGCCGGCGATGACTCTAAGGTCTAAGAGGTGCCCTGAGGACACACACGGGGGGAACCCGTGGTGCCCCACAAGACGGGCCAGCGGGCCAGCTAGCAGCGGCAGGCGCTCTTGGAGGAGCAGGGCAGACCCGAGGGCCGCCCGCCCCTGCGAGAGGGGACGCGTGCCCGGCACGTCCTGGTGCCTCGCCCGGGGCCCGGGGTTGTACCCATCCGCCGTCACTTCTGTGAACCAAAACCGGAGTCCCCGCTCACCGTTCTCGGAATTCGCTCTGCCCCGGAGGCTGCGGGAAGAGCCCGCCGGGACGAGCGTCTCCGGTCACCGGGCGCGCCGCGTCACGCAGGACGCACCCAGGCCAGGCAGCAGCCCAGCCAGCCAAACTTTCACTGCCCCGGCTAAAATGAGTCGTCCTGAAAGCAATCGGCGCCCTCACTTTCTCCAGGAATTTTATAAACAGAACCTTCCATGAGGATTCCCGAGAAGTAAATATTTAGAAGACGTGATTGCTGCTAAAAACATCTCACTGATAAATATTTAGGGAAACGAAAGTGTTTCTGTAAAGGGGACCCAGCGGAGCCATTCTTACATCAAGAGGAGAAACATCCTTCGTTGGTCATAAATGGGGAGTATTTTCCCTCTGTATTTGGGGAATCCAGACGTCCCAGAACCCTGGAAACGGGAGGCTGGCCCAAGCCAGGCCCTCGGGAAGCCGCGCAGGGCCACAGGCAGGGGGCCGGCGGCGTGGGTCGTGAGAACACGGCCCCCGGCAGGGAGGTGGCCCAGCGGCCCGCACGCCTGCACACGCGCACGCCCCCCTCACGCCTGCGCAGGTGAGCAAACCCCCGGAAGCCGCCTCGGAGCCGAGGCTGCCGCCGGGAAGCCGTCACCGACCTCCTGAGTGTGCGCAGGGCGGGACGGAGGCGCAGAGCCCGCACAGCCTCGGCCTCCGGGCTCGGGCGCAGGCCAGACGCCGGGAGCACACGTGTGTACCGGTGGGGGACACTGTCCACGGCAGTGTGCACACTACGGGCCGCATGTCCACATACACGTCCGCACACGTGCACACAGGGCGGCTCACACGCCTGCCGGCGGCCCGACTGCGCGCTTCCAGGCCCCACGGCTCCCCACCTGCTGGCCTCTGCCGGGAGCATCCAGGCCCTGTTCCAGGCGGCTTAGCCGGTCCCCCCCCCACAGCAGAGCCCGGGCGGCTCGGTCACCTCGGGCTCAGCCACCGTGAGACGCTGTGTCCACTCTGAACAGCTTTGGAACCAGCTCCTGGGTGCTGTTGTGCAAAAGGCAAACCGCAGAGCAGAGGTGGGCGCCGGGTGCTATCTGTGGTGCCCAAGGTCAGAAGCCGGTGGCAGAGTGCAAAGGTTGGTGAAAACTCGGCGGTAATGTCTGCAAGCGGCAGAGTGACAGGAGGGACCACACCTGCATGCCCCGGGCACGCACGCTGCCCCCGCAGGGGAGGGTGCGCCAGAACAGGGTGAGGGAAGAAGCCGGGAACGGCTGCAGCCAGGAGACCAGCGCAGAGAGCCAGCGCCCGGAGCAGCCGCTTGGGGCGGGGGTGGCGACGGCCCACTGAGACAGTCCCCACTCTCCGGCGACCTCAGGGCCCGTGTCCGGACCGCGAGGGCTGTGGGACGAGCCAGCACGGGCGCCAGAGGTGACCACAGAGCCACATCAGACGTCACGGGCAGCGTCAGTGACATCCAGGAGCCGGTTCAGCCCTGAGGGCCACGGGCAGCGCTGGAGCCTGCCGGGGAGCCTCCCCCGAGGGCTGCGCGTGTCCGAGGCCACAGAGCCACAGGCCTGGCGAGGGGCAGCACGGAGCTGCCCACCGGGCTCCAGGAGCAGGCCGGCCAGTCTGGGCGCGCTGGTCAGCCCGGCTGCCACGCTCAGCGCCAGCGCGAGGCCTGGAGTGCCTGCTTCCCTCGACGGCTTCCGGGTCCAGGCATGATGTATCACAGCCGTCCAGGGCCTTCTGGAGACCGCTGGCCTGGACAGTGAGCCTGCGGGCAGATTCCCGTAGGTTTTCCCGTGTGCCCAGCGCCCCCCGGCGCCAGCCTCCCGCCTGAACTGCCCTTTCCTCAGCGCCCTTGATGATCTCCTCTGAAATGCCTGTCGGGTTTGGGGGAAGGAAGTCAAGCCCCTCGATTTCTTTCTGTGGCTACTTGTGGTCTTCAAATTCTCTGGGGGCTGGGGGCGGGGGCTAGAGGCATTTGACCCAAACTTGGAGGAGAAGAAACCTGCTGTTTGACCCAAGTTCGGAAAAGAAAAGTAACGCATCCGGGCCATGAGGATGCCAGTAGGTACTCAGCGGACACCGTGGGCCTGGCTGGGCGGGGAGGGCAGCAGGCGCAGGATCCTGGCCGGCCAGTGACCCGCCTGACTGACATGTTACAGGAGCCGGCTTGGGGCTGCCACTTCCCAGCCACGCGTTGGTGACTGGGCCGTTCCTCCGGCCACTGGGAGGGCTGCTGGCTCCGTGTGACCTTGAGCGGGCCCACTCGACCCCAGGAACGGTTTCTGGAGCACGGCAGGCTGGACGTGCTGAGACGGGCAGGTGCCATCGCACGCGAAGCTGCTAGGGTCACGCGCTACCCCGCAGCACCTCAGAACTGGGGCGTCGGTGCCTCAACCAGTCCCTCTGCGGTTGCCAGGGCAACCAGACCCAGAGGCGAGGGGACCAGAAGGTCCCCAGCCCGGGCTGGACAGTGCACCTGGGAGTGGCCAGCACAGAGTATGTCAGGTGCTTCCCAGGGAGCAGGTGAGCCGAGGGCCAAGGCGGTACTCCCCGTGGGAGTGGTGCGGGCGACCCAGGCTGCGGCAGCTGTCCTCGGGCAGGTAAGGTAGAGCAAGCCCACCGAGGACTGGGAAGTGGCCCAGAAGTCAGCGCCCCACGACTTAAGCTCACCCCAAGGCCCCGGAGGAGCCGACGGGCACCGGGCCTGTGGGCTGGAACAAGATCGGTGGTGGGGAACATGGGCTTTTGTGGCTGTCTGAAGTAACCTCCGGTGTTTGACTCCAAAGCCAGAGGGCCCCTTTGCCCTGTCTCTAAGAGCTTCCATTCTGAGGCTCACGGAGGGCATCAAAGAAGCCCCCTCATCCCGTTCCCACCATCCCGATGACCGCCAGTGACCCTCCCTGCCAAGCCAGGCAGAGGCGGCGACATCGCTGAGCCCGGTGCGTTCACTTAGGTGGTTGCCCTTCCCGGACGGACACAGCCCTGTGGGACGCCTGTCTAGCGCCAATGAGGTCATCTTTTCCATTCTCCGGAGGAAGATAACAGGCCGGAGACTCCCCAGACCCCTAGCAGGTGGCCTAAGCCTGGAATCAGCCCTCCCCGCCCTGCCGTCTATCTCCTATAGGCCCTTTCCCTTGGGACAGCTCCTCAGAACTCCTCCTACTTGCTCAATGAGAGGCTGCCCGATTCACAGGTCCTTTAATAAAATCAATTAGCCCTTCGAAGCTAACTTGATTGGATTTTTCTTATTAACAGCCCGATGGGCACGCACACGCGTGCTCACATCACATGCGCGCATACTCATAGAACACGGGCAAATACTTGGGAAGGTTTCTGGGGGACAGGAACACCCCTGCCCCCCAGACTCGTGGGGTGGGTACCTCCTTGCTGCTCTACACGCTTTTCCAGTCGCTTGACCCTTGGAAAGAAACACTATACGCGTAGTTTAAAAAGCCAAGTCATTGATTTTGCTGTTCTCCTTCCCACGAGCGAGGCTTAATGAGTAATTGTGGTCTGGACACTATAAATAGCTCATGATTGTTTCTGTCTTTGAAGGACAGTAACAAAAAGTGGCAAAAGGGAAAGCATTCACTCTGCAGGGGCATCTGGGGCCGCTCGTCTTCCAGGGCCTGGCTGGGCAGGGAGGGGCAGCAGGCGCGGGCCGGCCGGCCGGTGACCGGCCTGACTGATTTGTTATGGAAGCCGGCTCAGGGCTGCCACTTCTCAGCCACGTGCAAGACACAACCGTCCGCATGGGACGCACCCCAGCCCGGTGGTGGAATGCATCCCAGCCCCATGCAGCTTCCTGGGGAACGCTGGCTGTTGCGGTGAGAACATTAGAAAATCCACGTCAGCCTCTCTGGCCGTGGCCGCCCTCACGTGGGCCGTAAGCCCCTCGCTGGCTCCCTGGCAGCGCTCAGGCCCCCCGGGATGCCCCGAGGGCCTGAGCCTCCCTAGACACCCTCCTTCTCCGCCCCTTGGGGTGCTGCCTCCTGTAAGCCTGCAGCCACATGTTAGGGCTCCCTGGACCCACACCAGGACTCCAGTTGTCTGCATACAGATGACACCAAGTGAGAGCAGCAGTCTCTGCCTCTCCTGGGCTCCAGCTCTGTGTCTGTCCTCCTGGGTCTTCTTCTGGAGCTCGGGCTCCCAGGCGAGGGGTCGGGAACCCCATTCTTAGGTGAAGGACGGTCTGTAAGGTAGGAGCATCTGTGGAGTGGGAGTCTGAAAATCCTGGGCTCGAACACATCCACACCCAGCGATTGTGGCACCTGCAACAACTCGGTGTGAAGTCACCTGCAAATGGGAATCATCACACCATCCAGGTAACACAGTAGGGTGACCTGTGCTAAAGACCTGTGCTCCCTCCTGGTTTCTCATCACAGTGGACCCCAGTCCCGCAGGGCCCCCCAGCTGCAGTGCCCATCCTGAACACACCCACCCTGGGGGGTCATCTCTGGTCAATTTCTGTTCTACCACTTTCCTCCTGGCGGGTCCTTTAAGCACCAGGGTACCATGCGGGGAAGGGGCCCAAGAAGCAGCCCAGAGAGAATCTTGCAGGCCTCAGGGTCCCAGCCTCCCGGCAAGCAGAGTGCCCATTTTCTGAGCACCCGCTGGCTGGCCCTGGCATGCTCTGGTCAGGGGACTGGGAAACGCCCCACAGGCCCGGCAGCCCGCTGCCAAGCGCCCCCCTGGCCTTGCAGCAGCCTTCCTTTGTCAGGTTCACCAGGCCAGCCACAGCAGGCTCCTTTGTTCTGTTAACTTTGTCCCCCCCACCCCCAGCCTGGGAGCCGCCTCCCTTTCTCGGTCCTCGAGCGCCTGTGCTAAGGAGGGCCCGGGCCCGCGGCCGACGCCTGCTCGCGGCTCAGACCCTCACCCAGCGCACCCAGCTGGAGGGTGCGGGCAGCCCTGGACCGCGGTAGGTGGCCATGGACCCCGACCACGATCCCGGGCGCCGGCGGCCCAGGGCCCGC
>NW_004567103.1:1568100-1579248 GCF_000260355.1 Condylura cristata | reverse complement strand
CCGAGCCTCGGTGCGAGCCCCCGCACGCGCCCTGCCGACCCCTCCTCCCCGCGCTGGCTGCTTCCCGGTGGGGGGGGCTACCGGAGCCTCTCGGCGGCCTCGCGCGTCCTCTGGGCGAAAGCGGGGGGCGCCGGGTTCGCGGGGCCGAGGGGCGACCCCAGGGCGTGCAGGGGACGGGGCGCCCCCTCTCGCGGTCCTGGAGAGGAGGGAAGGGCGCGCGGTCCCCGGCTAAACTTGTTGGTGACAATGCATATTTCAACTTCTGGGGAGATCCCCGGTCTTGATGGAGAGGAGAGCCCGGCCCCGGCGCGGCTGCCCGCAGCCGGTGACAGCGCCCGCGGCCGGCGGGGTGGGGACGCCCCGCTTCTCAAGTGGCTTTTCGGGGAAGCCCGCTCGCCGCGGGCCGACGCGGATCCCGGCCTCCGAGACCGGGAGGCCATCGCCCGGGGCTGGCCGGCAGGCAGCTTGGGTGCCAGGCCCGCGCAGCCCTTCCGGAGATGCCGGGCGCCGGGGAGGCGCCGCCAGAGCGGCCTGGAAAGTGAGGGGAGCTCTGGGTCAATGCGATTTAGAAAGAGCCGGGCTTTATTCATGCTTGTTCTCCCCAAGTTGGTGCACAGATGCCGCTGGGTGCTTGACGGGCGGTGATAACTTCGGTAACTTTTGTTCTGATGGCAGAAGCGGTCCCGGTATGAGAGGAACGGTGGGAAGGGAGAGGCATAAATAGTAAAAGAGATACCATCTTGTTCCCACAGTTCCCACCAGCCTTGAATATTTACATTTTTGGGGTCACAGCTTGCCGTTTAGTCTGTAAGTTACAGCTAAAGCATCTCCTGTATCATCCTCTTCCCCCCTCTAAATTCAGCTGTTTCTGAAAAGCAAAGTTTGGGTGTGTTGACCTGGCGCCCTCTCTCCTGCCGGGGTCCCGGTGCCAGTGGGTGGGGTGGTGCGTCTCTGAGCCCTCTGCAGACCTGAGGGAGAGGGCTAGCCTGGTGCCCTCAGCCCTCCCGGGGGTTTGGTTCTTGTCTTATAAAAATGAAGGTAATGATTCTCCATCTGCTTCTCAGGCGGCCATAAAAACTAATGGGTGGTTTGGCATCTGCGGATGGACAGCGGCTGTACTTTAAGGCGCTCGTGAGCGTTTTGCTGTTGTACACTGGTGTCGTCATCAAATAAAACAGTTTGTCTCCTACCTGGCCATCCAGATTCCAGGAATGTCCGAAGGAAACTGCTGGTCATTCCTAGTTCCCTGTTCCTCGCAGCTGCCCAGGCCAGGGCCCTCTGGAATGCCAGGTTGGCAGGAGACAGCATCCCAGACCCAGCTCCCTGGCCACCGGCTTGAGCGGGCGGGTGGGGTGTGAAGAGGCTTTTTGCTGTCACGTCTGGTGAGGATCTGAGGCTTGCCCATGTGAGATCTGTGGAATGCTCTCGCTTGGTGGTCCGAGAGGGGACAGTTAGTTCCGGGAGGGGAACGCGGAGCGTGGGCCGCCCTGGCTAGCTGGGTGGGCTTGGTGGCCGCCTGCTTCCCAGAGGCAGATGAGCCCAGAAGCCAGCTGCTGGCCAGAGCCTCTTACGCTTGAATCCTTTTCCTGCCATCCCAACACCCAAGCAAGCACCGCACCTTCATGTCTTTTTGAAACAATGACCTGGCGCTACTGGTTAATATCAGGTGGGTGACCGAGGGAGGCCTGGCCAGGGCTGGGCGGGCCCCGTGTGCCCACCAACCCCCAAGCCTTGGTGGAAGATCCTCTTTCTGTACCTGGTCCCTTGGACTCCAGCCGGTCACTTGATAAGTCCATCTGTTGTCACTCCACAGATGCTCTGACTTTGATCTGCCCAAGGTCTAGTAGCTGATCCCAGCTTGTGGGGGAGGGGGGGGAGGAGGGGTCAGCAGTTCAGAAGCACCCAGGAAGTGGGCTGGGTGAGCTGCTGCTCCCTGTCCTTGAGCCTCTGTAACTGTTAATACTGTGTTCTTAATTTCCTCTGGGGGAGGAGGGTTTTCTGCACTTTCTCCTTTGAGGTTACCTCTTCCGATTTCTGGTTACCCTGCAGTCTAGAGCTGTCTGCCTGTGGGCTGTTTGAACAGACTGTTTATTCCTAATACAGGTTTCATGCCCGATGAAAGATACGCTGATGTAATGGGGGCTGCACCTTTGGGTTCCCGGAGCTGCCCTGGGTATGAATCCCTGGTCAGGGCAGGTCTCTCTGGGCCCCTTCTTCCTGGGGAGCCGGCAGCCTGGCTTCCTTCAGCGTCTTAGGGGAGCCACCGACCCAGGCCATGTTGAGAGCCCAGAGTCCAGCCTCTGCTGACCTCATCCTTGGCTCTGGGCAAACCTCCAAGACTCACTCCTGGAGGCTCCAGCGTGCTTGGACTCCCGAGACGCTGCAGCTCCCCCTCCGGCCTGGGGCCAGCCGTGTGCTTGCCCTCAGCTTTGTTATTCTCAAGTCAACACCTGCATCAGGCCATGTTGCAGTGACTTTTCTTCTGAGAATTGGAGTCAGGCCTCTGGGAAATTTCCTAAGGCCCTGGACGTGGGCCTTAAGTTTCTTGGTCCTGAGGTCAAGCTACCGGACAAGCAGGAGTAGGGAAGGGTTGCTGAGAGTGCTCTGGCCGAGGTGGGGGGAGCGGGTAGCCCCGCTCACTGGCCTGGGGCTCCTGGCTGGCAGCTCTCTGCACAAAGCTCTGCATTCTGCCATCAGCCTTGCAGGGGAGACCAGAAATTCCCCCTCACCCCCAACTTTCAGGAACAATTCCCCTCTCTTTTAGGATCTTCCTGGGGCCTCTCTGGCCCCGAGGACATCAGGGGTTACCCAACAGGCCCCGAGGCCCGCAGGACTACCGCTCTGGGGACAGGGTGTCGCTGGGGTAAGGTTGTCCACCTCCAGCCTCCGGAGCCCAGGGAGCAGGTGACTGAGAACACTGCGCGGCGCTCACAGGGGAGGCTGCAGTCCCAGATAGCACCTCCCATGCGCCCCACAGGAAAATAATTCCAGGATGCTGGGTGACCGGAATCCAGATGGGGAACCTCAGAGGAGAGAAGCCAGAAATCCCCTGCCCGCCCCCGCACCCAGGAAATGAAGCGAGGGAATTAGCACAGTATTAGCAGGTCAGAAAAGCCTTCTCTGACACAGACTGAGGGCTCAGGGCATACTGACCTCACCTCCTCTTACTTGAGACTTGGAGTGTTCTCCAGGGTTGCTGCAGATTTAGGATGGGACACTTTTCAAACCTTCCCCCAAATGATGAGGGGATCTGGTTTCCAGGGAAGCCCGAGAATTGACTCCTGGACCGTAGTCCTCCCAGAGAGCTTGAGCTGGGACTGGAACCAGCGTGCACCTGGGCACAGAGTTGCTGGCAGCTCTGTCACCCACTCTGGTGATGCTAAGACACAAGCGTGGCCTTCCTGGGGAGTGGGGGGCAGGGGTCAAGGCACAGCGCTGCGAAGCTGCCAGCTGTGATTTCCACACAAGTGCGATCCCCATCCAGGGAGTGACCACAGGGCACAGCAGACCTCTCCTGACCCGCCTGCTGCTCCCTCAGCAGTGTTTCTCAGTAGATCCGCCTATTCTGCTCCCCACTCTGTCTCTGGTGAAGCCTTTCACTGCCCCTGCACCTCTGGTCTGTTGCTCAGTTCTGTATGCATAAAAAAAAAAAAAAATCAATCTTTTTAAAAAATAAAATGTGGCTGTTGTTTAAAAAAAAGCCACAGGCGTGATGGAGTGGAGAGCCTGCTTCCCTTCCACGGTCACAGCAAGGCTTGCACGAAGGGGAGGGAGAATTTTAGATCCGTGAAGCCTTTGCAGTCCAAATGGCAGGCCGTGAGGTGACACTTGTCCCCAGGGCCTATCCTCAGCTCGTCTGCAGCACCACGCTGGTTTTATTGGAAAGGCTGTACTTTTGAAGTCGGGCGAGCTCAGCCCCGATCTGCCAGAAGCTTGCCCTTACATCGTGAAAAGAAGGCGTTCTGGGCAGGGAGGTCACTGGAATGAGATTAAAATTACAGGAAGCCTGTTAAGTAATTGTAAAAGAAGGGTTCTGCCTTCCCCTGGACAATCAAATAAATGACATACTAATGAGATTATTCTTATCTGCTCAGTAAAAGTTTATCTCCAGGGACCTCTCGGGACTCCTGCCTGCTATCCCGAGTGTTCGGAACAGATTGGGAAGGACACTGGCTCTATGGCCCCGGTGCTCACTCTCCCCGCCCCCCACCATGGCACCGAAACCTATTCAAGTCTGCGAGCCTGAAAAGCATGGCAGTGCTTCCTCTTCTGGCGTCCCCACCTAGGAGGCTCTCTGAGCCTGGAGTGTGCTAGTAAGGTAGGGGAAACATCCAGAAACTTCTCTGCTGCCATTGCCGCACCTGCCCATCACCCTGGTGTAAACTCTTGCCCGCATGCGATCTCAGGGGCAGCCTTTGGGCCTCAGCATTATTGTTTCATCTGCCAGCACCATGAGCCCCTGAGCCCTCCCGCTGGTGTCAGGGAGCGGACGGGCCTAGACGGGGGGTGCAGACTGGGCTTTGGGGTTCCCTTCAGCGTTCCCCCTGTGGTTATTCTGGGGACCTGTCTTTCTTTGGGGAAAATTGTGGGCCTCTGCATCCCCCACACCTGCCTGCGCTGGGGTGTTTGGCTTCTGTTAGTGCTGGTCTGGCCCTGGCAGGGTTTGGGTTCTGGGAGCCCTCGAGGGGCGGGAGGGAGCGTCACCTCGGGTCGGCGGGGCCCGGGCCTGCGGGGTGGGGCACCGGGCACTAGCAGAGCAGGGTGTCCCCGCCCACCCTCGCCCGCACGTCCACGGGGCCTTCCCTGGGCCTGTGGGCTCTGTGGGTTTCCCGGCTATTGGGTCAGAGGAGATCCTGCCTGCATGCTTGACCCTGAGTGACGCAGAGCGCGGGGCTGGTACCTTTATCTTTGCGAGCCTGCAGGCACCGACTGCGCCCGAGCCGCCCTGTCCACACAGGGAGTAGGGCCTGCTGCTGCCGTCCAGAGACGCCTGGGGCGGAGGAGGTGAGGGGTGGAGTCCCGTGCGCAGCTGCCACGTGTGGCTCGCTCGTGGCCCCAGGCTGGGGCGCCGGTCTCACCAAAGTGCCGAGGCAGTCGTCTGGGGACGCGCGTCTTGTGATTCCCCTTTAAAGAAGCCTTCCCACTAACATTTTAAAAATGACTCAAGAAATGTCCTGCTCATGTCCGGAACATTCCAAATGCCGAAGGAGAGAGAAGTCCGGCGCGTGGGCTGCCAGCCCCAGGCCGCGCCGGGCCTTCCTGGGAGTCCTTGGGGCACTTTCACGGGCTCTCGGCCGTCCAGACGACCGGCTTTCTCTCCAGACAGCCCTGCTCTGCTCACCGCCAGCCCGCACGTGGCGATTTCCATAAGTGCCTGTTGGACACTTCTCAAAAGCTGCTTTTGCCTAAAATGCTGTTGACATGTTTTGAGATCAGAAGAGCCGTCCGGGAGGCAGGCTGGAGCGGGCGGGCTGTGGCGTCCCCAGGCTCAGTCCAGAAAATCGCCATGGAACGCCACCCGTCTCCTCGGCTCAGCTTTCCAAGCCGTGGAGTGCGGGTTTTGCTTTTATGGGGTTTCAGTTCTTAAAACCGTTCTCAGGCCACGGACTGGCGGAGTGAATAATCGCTGCTCAGAAAGGGGGTGCACTGGGGGGTTTATAGCTGACAGAAAGCGAGGTGAAGTCCAAGGCTGGTCTTAGCTCCCTCGGGGAGCCACCTGCTGACGGTGCAGGTCCTCATTTGGGCTCTGTGGCGGGGCTCGGCCGCGCACACCCCGATTTCACTGCCCACTGGCACGCTCATTCCAGGATCATCCGTGCACGGAAGGGGCGTGTGTCTTCGGGTCTCGGAGGTGGGTCCCTGGGAGGGGCTGGACCTGCCCTTCTGGGAAGAAAGGGGTGAGCGAAGGTGTCCACGTTTCGCCTCAGGCACTGTCCTTCAGGCCCCCGGGCCGTGCCGGTCTGCATGTCGCCGGGCTTTGTGGGGCTGCGTCCTGTGGACGGCGGTGATGGACGGATCACGGGAGGGCGTCTGGGGCTGGGGTGGCCGCAGGAGGCTGGGTGGCCCACGGTGGCCTGGCTCCCTGGGGGCACATGCCACGGGGGTGGGGGGACTCGGGGGGTGTTCATCTTGCTCTTCATTTGTGCTGACCGCCGCGCGGCCTCCGTCCGCCCTGGCATCCCCTCTCCTCTGGAACTCCGCGTCTTCACAAACTTGGGGACAGTTATTCTCGGCGGTCGCGGTGTCCAAGCCAGTGTGGACGGGCCAGTTGGCAGAGAAAGTGGAGACACCGTGTCGTTCAGCGACGTTGCTGGGCAGGCGGCAGGCGGGCTGGGCGCTCTGGCTGGCCTCGTCCTGCTCCTGCCCACTGCTGGGTGCAGGCTGTGCCAACACTGGACGCCAGCGGCTTGCCCGCGTGCCCACCTCGCTCCAGCGCTGGCCTTGAGCCTCTTCCGCCCCAGCACCCAGGACGGAGGCTCTGGACCGCCGCCTGGCTGCCGGGGGCGACCGGCAGGGCTGCGGGCTGCCCCCGGCGGGTGCGAGGCGGCTGCGGCGCTCAGCCCTGCTCACCCGGAGGCCGACGCCGCCCTTGAGCGGCCAGTGCCTCTCGGGCTGGCCCGTGCCTCTGGCTTGATCGCCTGGACGGCAGGGCCAGCGCGTGGGTCCCCCCTGCTCTGCTGTTGCCTTTACGCGGGAAGGGAAGCTGGCCACCAGGAGACACGGTGCCCACGGCGGCCGCCCCGCGTGTCCTTGAGGCTGGGCCAGGCCCTCCCGCTCGCCTCCCCACGTCCGCGCAGTCCTCGTGAGGCTCTGATGTGTCCTGGGGCGTCTGCCCGTCTGCTGTGCCACAGGCAGCCGCCCCGCAGAGGAGGAGTGCGGCCAGCCGCGTGTCCGACGCCTTGGTCCGCGGTGACCTCGTGGCGAGCCCGGCCCCACCCTGCCTCTGGAGCGGCCGTGTGCTCTGTGCTGACCGTGGCGTCTGTGCTGCCGTCTGCTGCCGTGGCCGGAGCCGTGTGGCTCTGGGACCGCGGCCGGGGCTGCTCCTGTTGCCCTGCGGCTCCATTCACTGGCTCCTGCCGGAAACATGCCCTGCTGGACATGTCCAGCACGCTGGACACGGCTCAGGCGTGGCCTTCTGAGGACGGAAGTCCAGGACTTCCCGGTGATTTCCTGGTGCACGGAGTGGGCCCTGACCCAGGCTGGCGGGCCCTGAGCTGCCCTTCCCAGCATCCTCCAGACCAGTGCCCGAGACACTGCAGTGGCCGCTGCACGACGGGCCTGCACCCCGGCCCTTCTCTGCACTGCCCCCCCTCCCCGCCCCCACCTGCTCCCAGCTGCACTGGCGGGGTCTGAGGGAGGCGCTTTCTGGGTGTCAGAGCCTGGCCGATCCCCCTCCTGGCCAGCGTCACCGTGAGGGTCAGGCTGGCTCATGTCCCTCCCACGAGAGCTTCAGCTGGCCCGGGGCGGGGGCTTGGCTCCCCTCGTTGTAAAAGCCCCTGAGTGACCACGCCGGCCCACGCGCTGCCCAGCTTACAGCGGGCGCCCACGGCCAGGAGGGGCCAGTGGCCCGTTCTCACGCCGGCGGCTGCTCTGGGCTCCCGGTGCACGTGCCCCTCCGGCCTGTGAGCAGCTCCGGTCCCAGCCACTCCGCGGGCAGCCGCCTGGGTGTCCAGCCGCTCTGGGGGCCAAGCCGGCGGGGCCCTTCTGCGCTCAGGTTTCCAGCCCTGCTCCCCAGAGAGGCCATGCGCGCTCCGATTTTGTTTGCTAGCTGTGGGATCGGCTCGTTTTGCCTCATCAGCCGTCGGCCGGGTGTTTCGTGCCTACAGCGTGGGGCTGCCCCGTGGCCCGCTGGCGTGGAGCCGCTGGGTGTGGCCAGGCTCGTTTCTCCAGAAGCTTCACGAAAAGGACAGAGTAGGCTCCCTTCCCCCCCCCCTTGCAAACTGTTTATTTTCTGACCGTGGTGAGAGCCCAGCGTTGGCCGTCGAGCCACCGCCGAGCCGTGTCAGGCCACGTGCAGGTCCCCCCCAGGTCCTCCGACGCCTCCCTGGGCCGGTCAGGGCCCCGCGCCCGCTGCTCCTCCCACCTGGGGGCCCGACGGGCGAGCGCCTCCCCGAGCGGCATCCTCGGAGGCCCCCCGCCGCCGTCAGGCTGGACCCTGCGGAGGGGCCTTTTGGGGCCTCCTGGTTTCCCCCCGTCCCCCTCCAGGGTGCCTCGGGCGCCCCTCTGGCCGTGGTGAGTGGTGCTGCCTGGACTTGGGGTGCAGATGTCCCGGAATCCTGCTACCGGTTCTCCCGGGAACCCCAGGAGCAGGGTCGTCAGGTTTTGGAGGAACCCGCAGTTTCCCAGGTGGCTGCGGCCGCACCTGTGTAAGGGTTGGGGCCCCCAGCACCTACTGCCTCAGGTTCGGGCGGTGGCCTCTTAGGGTCTCCCTTCATTGTCCTTTGCTTTGTCTCCCCAATGGCGGGCGGGGCCTGTTTTCGAGGGCCGGGTGGGGCCTGTTTTTGGGGGCCAAGCGCTTGACACGGTGTTTGAAGCCAGCATTTGTCGGCTTCACTCTCCTGCTAAGTGATGAGCTTCTTTCTCTATAGCTACGAAACTCCTCGTGCTGAAACGAAAGCGCAGGCGAATGGGTTTGTGCCGAATAGATCTTTAGGGAGCGGCGTTCCTCCCAGGAAGGGGGAGCGAGCCCTCGCCCCACTTTTCCCAGAAACCCCCCTCGGGGAGCCTGGGGTGGCGGGGGACGGGCAGATACGCAGCTGTGCCTGGAGCCTGAGGCCAGCGCGTGGCCCGTCCCCGGCTCAGCACCACACGCTTCGTGGACCTGGAAGCAGCCCGTGGGGGTGTACACTGGCCCCGGCCCTGCGTGCGTGCCGCTTCGGAAATGGGGTGACCTGTGCTCTCTTTTTTAAAACCAGATTTTATTTATTTATGCATATAGAACTGGGGTACAGGCCAGAGGTGCGGGGACGGTGAGAGGACTCCTCGGAGACAGTGGGGAGCAGGACAGGCAGGTGGAGGAAGTCACTGCTGAGGAGCAGCGAGGGGTCAGAAGAGGTCTGCTGCCCCTGGGGTCGGCTCCAAGGGGGGGATGGAGCCCTGAAGCGGCCACGCTGGGTTTGGTTCCACAGTGCAGTGCTCCAGCCCTCCGCGCCCCCGGGGAGGCCCCTGCTCCCACTTTCTCAGACAGCTTTTGCCCCCATTGGTATGTGGGAGCAGCACTGAGGTGCCCCTACCCTGACCACACGGGCCTCACATTTCCCTCCTGTCCTGCTCCCGGCAGTTAGGGGATCACCAGCCCCCGCTTCTCCCCATGCTCTATGCAGATCCCAGCTGCTGCGCCCCGACTGTGCGCTGGTCCTCGGGCCCCCCACCCCTGGCCCCCCAGGGCCCTCCCCTTTCTGGAGCTGATGGAGGGCAGGGGCCTGGGAGGCCCTTGTGAGCCAATGCTGGACCTTGTATCCAAGTTTAACTCGTAGGTCTGGCCGAGAAAGCTTGCTGGAACCTTCCAGAAGGCTTCTCACCCCAGGGGTCAGCGGGGAGGCTCTCCGCAGCCCCTCCAGCCTGGGGAAACGGCCACAGAGAGGCTGGCAGAGTCCTGGCCTGGCCAACCCGGTTGCTCACCCCGGTCTGCAGGGGCCCGGGGGGCCAGGGAGGAGGCTGCCGTGTGCGTCCAGCCTGGCTGCCCAGCGGGCCCAGAGTCGCAGCACCCGGCTCCTCGGCTTACTGTCCCAAGGCTGGACAGGGCTGGGCTGGCCGCTGGAGCCAGGACGGCCCCGCTGGGGGCCGGGGGAGACGAGCCCCCCCAGCTCTAGCTGGCCAGCTCCGCGTCCCTGCCCCCTCCCAGCCGGCTGCCGAGGGTGTCACGGCCCGAGCCACACTGGGTGCCTGTCCTTGTCGCGTCCGGACCCGCAGGTTGCCGGTGATGGAGCTTGACCTGACGCGCCTACTTGTCCAGTTTTCTGGGTTTTACTTACGCGTTGTTGCAGTGAAAGCCGTCGGCAGCTCCCAAGGTACTCAGGAGAGCGAAAGGGCGCGAAAGGAAGGAAGGTGACGACCCTTTCCCAGGCGCAGCTTAGCGGGGGGCTCCTGGGCCGCCTGTGCAGACTGGCCGACCCGCCCCTTGGGTCCCCGGAGCCAGGGGGCTGCCAGGGTCGGCCCCGCCCGAGGTGGGGGCAGGGCAGGCGGGGAAGTGGGAGCAGGAGCCGGGGGCTCTGCCGGGCTCCGGAGCTGGATGCTGCATCTCCCCAGAGATGGGGGTTTGCTCTGCCTCTGCGTGGGGGCGACATCATGGCAGCTCCGGCCCCGGGAAGGCTGAGGCCGGGCCTGAGCTTGGACGGCGGCTGCCCCCAGGCACGGGCCCCTGGACCCAGCGTCCAGTCTCCACGGCCCTGGGCTGGGGCCTCGCGCCTCTCCTAGAACCTCCCTGAGGGGCCAGCGCTGAGAGGGCCTCGTGTAGCCTGTGGGGGGGCCCCGCTGTGGGGCCAGCTTGGGGTCAGACGCGCGCAAAGTCAAGCCCAGAGCACTTGCTGTCCCTCGCCCCACTTGTTTGTTCTCTGCCCCCCCCCCCAGCTCACGGGGGTGCTGCTCCTCACCCGTCTCACCTGCTGGGGCCTGAGCCCCATGTCGCCCCACTCTGATGTCTCCAAACCGGGGCATTGCCCAGGAGCGTGGGGTGAGCAGCCGGGGCCCGGGGTGTCCTCCTGTGTCCGAGGGCCTCCAGGGCCCTGCTTTCACCTGGGGCCCCTCGCAGGACTCCGAGGACCTCGCCAGGGCATGCACCCCCAGCCCCCCGATAGGACGGCAGTTCCCCATGGGCTCACCTGGCCAGGCTTTCCTAAAGGGGCCAAGCAGGACAGCTGGCACCTGCTGCTAGTCATTCCCGCGGCTGGCACCTCCCTCTGCTGAGCCGCTGGGTGCCCTTCCAGCGGGCTGAGTCGCGTCCCCGCCCCCGTTGGGGTGGCGTGTGTGCGGCCTGTGTGGTTCGAGGCCTCCAGTTCGCCCACACCTGCCTGCAGCTAAGTCCCGCTTCCGCCGCGGCTTGTGCTGGGCACTTGTTCATGTGTTTGTTTAAGCAAAAGCTGTACTTAGCCCTCTCTGGCTGGCCGTGGACACGGCAGGGCCTCGCAGAGGGCGGGCGGGCCCCAGCGC
>NW_004567103.1:1559476-1567515 GCF_000260355.1 Condylura cristata | reverse complement strand
CGGCCGGTCTCTTCCCATCAGAGCCGCCTTGTTCCCCGGGGCCGGACTTCAGAGGTGCGCTCCGGGCTGGCTTGGGCACAAAGGCGGCTCACCCCGGCCAGGTGAACTTGAGACGGGAGCGGAGCCCAGACAAGGCGTCCATTCACGACCTGCCCGCACCTCAGCTCGCGAGTGAGCGGGGTGGGCGGCCACCGAGCGTCCTGTCAGGGCCTGGGGGCAGCCAGGCGGGCGAGGTGTGGAGGCGGCCGGTGGGAGCTCTGGCCCGCGCGTGGGCCTGTCCCCTTCGCAGACCAGACCCTTTCTGGCCTCAGGAGTGGGCGGCTGGCTGGGCTGGTCGCTGTTTGCTTCTCACTGCCAGGCACGCAGGGCCAGACCCCACACCCAGCGCGGGTCTCTCCGAGGCCTGAGGTCGGCGTGCTGAGGGAGCCGCACCCCGCCCCCCGCTGCCAGGGGGCAGAATGTGCATGTCCAGGGCTTTGCAGAGAAGGCCGGGCCTGCGGGTCAGCGCTTCCGGGACCTCCATCCCCGTGTCCTGGCCGAGGGACGGGGCCTGCAGAGCCGTGGTGCGGGGGCCCTGGGGTGCTGCTCGGGGCAGTGTCACTCAGATGGCCGTCTGCCCTCTGTGCGTCCCCCTCCGGCCTTGCGTCCAGGGTCCCTCTCTCAGTCCTGGGGCTGACCCTTCTCCCCTGACACCCACGTGGCTGCCAGGGCTGGCACAGTGCTGGCCATGGGAGCTCTGCCCAGCCCCTCCCCAGTGGTGTCACGTCTGGGTCAGCTGGCAGGATGGTTCTTGGGTTGGTGGATCCAAGTGGCAGCTAGGCAGGATGTGGTCTGGTGACTCCCAGCCACCCCCGTCCTTGCTCTCAGCGTCCCTGGAGAGGGACGACCCCGCACAGTGGCTAGTGGGGTCGACCTGAGTGCAGCCCAGCGTCGGTTCTCAGCGGCCGTGGCCTCTTGACCTTCCAATGCCGCGGTATCCGTGACCTTCGCGCTCTGCTCTGTGACCCCAGGGAGGGTGCTGGGGCAGGTGGGGCGGGCTGGGAAAGGCCACCCCACTGTGCCCCTTGAATTCTGGGTTTCATTGCAGTGCCTTTGGCTTGCGGCACTTCTCTGGTGAGGGCACCGGCCCTCGAGTGCTTGGCACCAGCGCCCTGCCCCTCCCCGGGCCAGTTCTGCAGTCAGACTCCAGGGCCGGTCGGCTGCTCGCCCATTGGGCAGACCATCCGCAGACCTTTCTCCTCCGGGCTTGCTTCGCTGACATCGCGCCCCTGGCCCATCCACGTGGTCACCCGTGGCGAGACTCGGCGTTTTGTGGCCAAGAGCAGTCCAGAAGGCTCGTCTGGGCCACGCCGTCCCCGCCCCCGCTTGTCTCCAGATCCTGGCTGCTGTGCCGAGCGCGCCGTGGCCGCGGGCGCGCAGGGGCTCTGGCCCTCGGCTCTTTGGCCAACACCAGGCGTGGGACAGCTGGTCCTGGGCTTCTCGCCGTCGCCACGCCTGGCCTGGGCATGTCCCGTGTCCACCCTGCAGCTGCCTCTCGTTGCCCGCGTGGGCCCAGTTTTCCTCGCCTGGCGAGACCTCCCTTGCTGGCGGCCTGTTGCTGTTGGAAACTGCGCGGCGCGAGGACCGGGGCGGGAGGCGGTCTGCGCGGGGGGCCGGCTCATTCCTGCAAGAGACTCCAGCTCGCGGGGCGCCCCGCAGCCCCCCAGAGGCAGCCGGGGCCGGGCGATGGCGTGCGCCTGCTGTTCTGGTGCCTCCAGAGGGGGGCCCCTTCCCCCCATTTGCTCACTTTTTGACGGAGTTGCAATTGTTAGAACTTTCTGCAGGCGCTGTCCAGCCGCTCATTCTCACAGGGTTCAGGGGCCTTCTGAACCTTGTCCAGGGGCCTTTTCAGAAGCACTTCTTGGGGGAGCCCCCGCTCTGGCCGTCACGTCCTGGTCTTTGGGGCTGCTGAGGCCCACCCCGTAAGCCGGGGTGCTTTCCCATGCAGCAGCTCAGTTCCGTTCAGACACCCAGGGCGTCGGCCCCAGCGGGGCGCCCCGCCCCCGCCTCAGCGGTCCAGAGCTTTCCCTGCACTTCTCGGCCTTCCAGTGGTCACGGCCTTCCTGAGGAATGTGGGAGGAAGGGCCCAGACCGCTGAGGAATGTGCTCCTGGAGAAGGTTAAAATCAGCGAGAGCTGCCAGGGTTCCCGCACCCAGGCCGGCGGCTGCCCCCGACGGCGCGCGCCCTGGGACGGGAGGTGAAGTCGTGATGCGCGGGATGGAGGTGAGCCGTTTCCATGGCGATCTTGTCCGGGAGTCACGGCTTTGTGAATTCTTGCAGAATTATGCTGGCGTGGAAAAATATTATCGAAATAACCCTTTTATAGCTAGCCATAAATACAGTTCTCACAAGCAGCTGTTAGGGGGAAGCGATGACCCGGAGCCCACCTCGTGGCCGGCCCCTGGGGTGTCTCAGCAGGCCAGCCCCTCCGCCTCGCCCCTGGAGGCTGGGCTTCTCGGGAACCCCCTGACTTGCACAGCTGGGGTGCCCCCTCCCGGGGTGCCGGGTTCAGAAAGTGAGCACGCAGCCCACCGGGCACGTCAGGCTACTCGGGACACGCTTACCCTGGAAAGTGCTTTGCTGTGTGTCGAGACCCAGCTGGCGTCCTGGGTGCCAGCTGCAGCCCTCACGCCCCCTCGCCTTGGCCTGCCCTTGGTCTCTGCTGCCCGGGCCTCTTCCCAGTGAGCAGGACACCACCGCTGCCTGCCGCTGGCCGGCTGGGCAGCTTGGGCTCCCCTAAGCCTCGAGCCCCTTGTGCTGGACGCCTCCTAGCCCGCTGCCCGGGCCTGGGCGGGAGCACGGTGACCCTGCTGTCCGGGGCAGGCTCTGCTGGGGCGAGCTCGGGGTGCGCTGTGGCGGGCGTGCGTGCTGGGCTTGGCAGCCTGCCCGGCGGCGGGAGCTCATAAAAGCAGAGTCAGGACCTGACCTGGTCTGTCCAGTGCACAATCCCAGGAGCTGGAGGGCACTGGCCACTGACGTCATGGTCCCTGGAGACTTGGGGACTCTGAAATGCACCCCCAGGGCCCTGGTGCTTGGGGAGCTCACCGGCCCAGGACCCCCAGAAGTGCACCCTTTGCGCCAGGGTGGGAGTGGGTGCGGCAGGGGCCCCGCGGAGGGACGGGGGTGCTTCTGCAGGAGGGGCTGGGATCGTGGCAGTCTTAGGGGGTGGTTGCCCTGGCCCGAGTGAACACCGGAGTGAGGGGAGGCTGGGTGTGCCCAGGGCCAAGCAGGAGGCACCCCGAGATGAGCAGCGGTGCCAAGTGGGCAGGTGATGAGAGGAAGCAGGTGCTGTGGCTCTCGTGCCCTGCACACCTTCAGCCCAGCTGAGAGAGCCGGTCCAGGGCGTGGACACCTTGGGGCTGCAGGAGGTCACCTGCGAGCCAGGGGCCAGCTGCTCCGAGGCCCAGCAGCAGAGGTGCTAGGGCAGGAGCTGCTGCACGCGCTGCGGGGCCGGAGGCCCGCTGGCTCCCGGGGGTCCGGGGCGCAGGGCCAAGGCCGGGGCACGTCGGGGACATGCTCAGGTCGGGGGCAGAGGGGGCTGTGGGCTGGGGAGGGCTGCAAGGGGGCGCCGCCTTCACATTCTGAACCGCGAGGGTCACTCACACGGCAGGGCCTGGCCTCCGCCTGGCCTAGGAGCTCGGCACCGAGCGGTTGCTGGGCTGTCCAGGGCAGGTTGAGGGGGCAGAGGTTTCCCTCAGGGGAAGGTGAAAGGCCCATCTCCGGAAGCTGGAGGGAACCCCCGGGGATCACCCAGTGTCGGGCCAGCCGGAAAGGTGGACACAGATGTGCTGGTTTTGCACAAGGAGCAGCCCAGGGAGCAGATGAGCCGATAATGCCTCTGCTCGCTGCCCGCACCCCGGAGTGGGGGGCAGAGGGAGAGCAGAGGCTGTGGGGTGTCCTGGGGCGAAAGGAGACACCGTGCCTCGCTGGTTGCTACTCAACAGAGCTCTGCGGGGCGGGCCAGGCCGCGGGCCTCAGCAGCAGCCGTGCTCCGTCGCCAGGCCACGGCGGGTCTCCGCGAAAGCAGTCGGCTTGGCCGCGGGCTGAGGCGTTTCTCTCCAGCGCTGGGTCTCGCCTGGGACCGGCCACTCCGAGCCCGCGCCTGGCCCAGCGTTCTGGGAGAGCTGCGGGCTCAGTGTGCAGAGAGGCCCGTGTGGAGCGGAGACTGCAGGGCTCGGGGAAACAAAGATCAAGGCAGGCGGGAGGACAGCGGGGTGCCGTCGGCCCCGGCCCTCCCGAAGGGTCCTCCTGCCCATGGCTGCCCAGCCCAGCGCCTGGCCTCTCCCCCCGCCTGCGTGTGGTCGGGGCGGTGCTGGAAGCCCCCAGGTGCGCGGCCGCCTGTGACGGCAGCGCTGGGGCTGGACGGGGCCCCGGCTTGAGCCGAGCCCTGGCGGGGTGCGCCGAGCAGCCTGGAGCAGCAGCCTACAGCAGCGTGCACTCGCGGCCCGGCCGGGGTGGGCACCACCGGGGGTTCTGTGTTTTGTATAGAAATGTCAGTCGGGGTTTGAGTGCCCTTCGGTTTTCGCCAGATTTAGCTGAGACTAAACGTCACGGAAATGTCGCCTTGCCTCCAGCGGCACTCCCGACGCTGTGGGCAGCCTGGGCGTGGGCAGAGCTGCCCACGGTGCTCCCGGTGGCCGCCAGGCCCACTGGCCCTTCTCCGCTGCAGGTCAGTGATCGAGCCCCAGTTTATTCTGGTTTGGGGCCCCCAAAAGCAGAGCCCAAGGCCAGGACTTGTAGACTGAAGCTGGAGGATTCTCAGAAACAGGCAGAAACAGGGAGCGGAAATGAAGGTGCGTGGTGCCCCCCGGTCGGCGGGGCTTTGGGGGCGGCTCACGCTCGGGGCGGGGACCGAGAGCCCGAGGCTCACTGGCGGAAATGCTCACGCCGGCGCCGTCTCCCTGCAACTCAACGGCTCTCGGGCTTCGGAAAGACTTGTTCCGCTGCTTCCGTGGGCTGGAGGGGCTCGCTCACCGGACAGGGTGCAGCAGGCAGTTGCCTCCCCTGACGCCCCTATGAGACGGTGCCCCGGCCTCCCCGCAACCTGGGGAGGGTTCCCCGCTGTCGGGCTGTTCCATTCTGCCAGCCAGAAGAGACCCCGTGCAGAGCCGGAGGGACGGGGCGGGGGGCCTGAGTCGGGCTGAGTGACGCCGCGGGGGCCTGGGGTCCGCGGGAGGCCGTGCGGAGGGCTCTGGACTGGGTGCCGGTGTCGGCTGCTGAGTGAGAGGTGACCGGCCAGTGAGTGCTGCCCCTTGGGAAGCGCCCAGAGGGCAGATGCTGGTGGTCTCTGCAGTGGTGAGCAGCCCGTGCGGCAGCTCCCGGGCAGGCACCCGCTGCCAGACTCTGGAAGGAAGGACTGGGCCCAGACAGCCCACGGAGACTCGCCGGCTGGCGCTGAGGCGTGGGCCGTCACGGCCTCCGTGGCACGGCCAGGCCTGGCCCACGTGCCTTGGGCCGGCCTCCCGACCTCCCCCATGGCTGGTCTGTAGCCCTGGGCAGGACCCTGCTGCCCGCAGAGTTGGGCCTCTGCTGTGTCCAGTGGTCTAATGCTGCCGCCTGCCCCCTTGGGGAAGTCAGACGGGCCCAGGCCCCCAGACTTGGCGTGGCTGGCAGGTGGTGAACCCCTGAGCCCGTGTGTCAGGCACCACGGCCATGCCCCCGGGCCCGGCGCCCAGCCGTATGCCACCTGCAGTGTTCTGTGTGGGCCCACGGGCGTTTGAAAGGAAAAGGCCAGGCCCCTGGCCACCGCGTGGCTGCTGGCTCACGGAGCGCGGGGAGCGGGCGCGCCGCCCACCCCCGTGGCGGGGGCCTTGAGCAAGCGACCCAGAGGTTCAGGGGCATCGTGCTGGTCACAGGCAGACGGGCCTGGGGCCAGGGAGGAGGCGGGACCGCCCGCCTTTGCCAGCCGCCCGAGCAGGCCGCCCCGCACAGGGAGGGAAGCGGGGACCTGTGGTCGCACGACGAGGACTCCGGGCAGAGCCGGCGTCTCTGCGGGAGCAGCTGGCCGTCGAAACGTCCCCGCCTCACCCCTTGTCCCCACGCCAGGCCTCAGCGTGACGCAGCCCCCGGCGCGTGGCTGCCTCAGGCTGCAGCTGTGGGGCCTGCGTGGCTCGGGGCTGTTTTGGTGGCCAGTGGAAGTCTCGTCCAGATGTCTGGCGACAGCATGGATGTGTATAAAAGCACACCCACGTCGGGGCGCCTGGCGTACCCCAGACGGCGAGGCTTCCTGCTGCCTGGTGAGCCCACGCGTAGTCCTGTGGTTCCCCGGGGGCCACGGGGCCCATCTGGCCCACCTGGTGTGTGGCCGAGAGACCACGTCCCCGACCCCCGTCCCTGACCCCGAAAAGCCAGTCTTTGTGCAGAACCCGGGGCTTCCAGAGAGGCGGGGCTTGGGGTTCGGGAGGCAGAGGAACAGCGGGCTGCCCCCAACCTGTGCACCTGAGGCTCCCCCCCACCCCCACCCCAGCACCAGGTCGGGTGGCCCCTGCATGCCCCTGAGGTGTGCACAGCCTGGCTGGAGGTGTCTGCATCCGCTGGGGCAGCACTGGGCCCCTTAGGCGCTGGACGTGAGTTTGCTAGTGGGGCTCCCCCGCCGGGGACCTGCTCTTGCTGGGGATCCCTGTGACGGGCACCTCCGCCTGGCCTCCAGTGAGCCCCGGAGCCGGCAAGGCCCTCACCCTGCATGCCGGGGCCTCTGCCCTGAGCGCTGAGGGGAAGGGCGGCTGAGCCTGGGCGGACGGCCTCACGAGGGGCAGCTGGCCTGGGTGGGGCCAAGCCCAGTGGCCGTCCACACTCCTCGCAGGCCTGCGCCTGGTGCCAGGAGGTGGACTTTGGGCAGCCGCGGTGCTCCGGGGCAAGGAGGCTGCGGAGACCCAGGGGCCAGCCACACAGCGGCTCTTTCCGGGGCAGCTGCGGCCTCCAGAGCTGTCCAGAGGGTCGTCTTCGCCTTTCCCGCCGGCCTGGGGCTGGCCGGGCACACGCTTCCAGGGGTGTCCTGTGCCTCCTCCAGCCGCACCTGTCTCCGGGGGGCCCATTCCCTGTTCTGCTGCCTTTTCCTCCTCTTCTCCTGGACGCTGGGGCATGAGCACCCTTTCTGCGAGGTCGTGGCCTGCTGGGTGCCCTCTCCCTGGAGGGCAGTGCCCCTCGCCCCTGCCGCCCGCGGCGCATTCCAGTTTGGCCTCAGAGCCCCAAGAGGGGCAGTGTCCCCAGGCTTCCCGCACATGTTCCTGGAACATGTATTTGCACGGGGCTGCCGCCCGGGCTGTTCCGGGGGCCGCGGCCAGCAGGGCCTTGATGTAGGGCAGGTGCTGGACGGGTCCCGCCTGCGCGGGTCCGGGATGCCCGTCGTGCCCGGCAGCAGCCACGGGCCCTCCCGGCGCGGGCCTTGCCGGTGTCCCTCTGTGGCTCCTGCGTCAGCGCCCGGGGCCGGCCACCTCCAGAGTGACCCGCATGTGCAGAGGAGGCCGGGGCTGGCCGGGCCTCTGCAGGGTCGGGCCGGTAAGAGTGTTCTGTTGCGCTAACGCTCCGGCTTCGCACCCCCCAGGCAGGGGTTGCGGCCCGGAGGGTCTCGGGGCACCTCTGTGGCAGGCCGGGCTCCCCGGAAGCGGAGGCCGACCCCGGTGCTCATGCGGGGTCATTGAGCACTTGGGACCAGTGCAACTGGGGAAGGGAGGGAAGGCAGCAGGGGAGAAGGAAGGGGAGCGAGGGGGGGCGGGGCGCAGGGCTGCCAGGAAGGGCCCTCAGCTCGCTCTCCCGGGAGGAGGGGCGGGGGCCCGCCATGTCCCCCTCTCCAGCAGCAAGGTCAGCGCCTTCTGGGGGCCGGGGCCGGGGCTGCCCACGGGGGCGGTCGCTGGCCGGCCGTCTCTCGGCCCCTCCGCCTGGGCGACTCGCAGCCTCCGCCCGAGCGGGACAGGAGGCCGGGGCCCGGGACTGTCCGCCTGATGTCAGGGACGGGGCCTGCTGGAGGTCAGCCCTGCGGTGGACGGGGTGTTGCCGGGCG
>NW_004567103.1:1555890-1559130 GCF_000260355.1 Condylura cristata | reverse complement strand
GCGGACGGGCCAGCGTGGCCGCCCCTTTGTGTCGGCACAAAGGAGTTATTCTATGAGTGAGAGGCTGCGCCGCCGAACAATGGCCCCAGTGAGGAGATGGGCTTGGGAGGCCGTGCGCGCGGTTCCGGCCGCTCCCCTGGGATCCGGGGCGCGTTTGTCCTTGGGAAACAATGGCAGAAACGTTACAGGGAAGCACCGGAGAGCGGTCGGCCGGGGAGCCGGGAAGGCCTGTGTCCTGGCAGAACGTCTGGTCACTTTCTGCCGGGCCGGCCTGCGTGGCTGGACCAGCTTCCCGCGCTGACCCCAAGCCCCGGCCCTGAGGGAGGACCCGCAGCGGTGCACGGTGTGTGAGCTGGTCGGGGGCCGAGAGGGGCCCTGGGCACTTCCTTTCAGGTCCTGCCGGAATAGTGAAGGCCCGTCCACGGGAAGGGGCAGCTTCTGAATTTTCCAGGTTTTTCTTTAAATCGTGAATCTGCAAATTTCATCCTCTGAGGAAGCAAGCGGGGTGTGGCGACTGGCCAGGACCCCGCTCTCTGCCCCGACCGCCCAGCCAGCTCTCTACCGCCCCCAGGGCCCCGGCCTCTGTGCGTCCGCTGTCCTGTCTGAGCGGCGGCCGGCATGAGGATAGGCCCGAGCAGCCGAGCCCCGGGCGAAAGCGGGAGGGACGGGCCACCGCGGCTTACTTCACCTCCCGTCTGACGGAGCTGCTGGGAGACGGGGGCTTCTCCTGCCCCGGCTGGGCCCGGCCGGCCCAGCCCTGGGCCCCACGAGTGTGTTCCTGCTTGGGCGCGGAAGCCGGCCGGGCCCCAGGCACACGCCGGGAGGCCTCCCCGACCCGCTTCCCCCCCGGGAGGGTGGCGCCTTGTCCCCAAAGTTTCACACGGACACAGAGTCACCAGTCATTTACTCCAAGCTGCACGAGAGAGAAAAATGGGGGGATTGGTGGAAAGGTCTGGGACCCCGATTGGGCGGGATGAGGCTTTGCGCCCCCCTCCCCAGCACCTGGGTGCCTTGTCCTGTCAGCCGGCCTCTGCCTGCGCCCCCGGGGCGCCTGGCCCCAGAATGGCAGCTGGCCAATGTCCATCACCGTTTGGGAGGACTACGCTGGGCCCCGCTCACCCGATAGGCCAGTCCTCAGCTGCTGGGCCAGCGGGAGCGCTGCGACTGACCCCCAGGTGTCCACAGGGAGCCGTCCGAAGGGAGGCAGGGCCGCAGGGGTGTCCAGGCCAGGGGGCGCCCGGTCCAGGCAGTGAGGCCTCGGGCTCGGTGAGGAGCTGACGATTCTGGCCTGGCCTGGGCTGGCCGGCAGGTGTCCCGTCCGTCCTTCCCGCCTGTCTCTGTCCCTCCCCCCCACCCGCCCCCGCTCCCCACCCTCTTCTCTTCCTTCCTCACAGCCCCACCCTCCCTCCTCTGGCGTCTGCTGCAGCCCATCACTTTGGACAGCCATTCAGCCCCGGACACCCGCCCCCTCCTGACGTCCTCACTCAGGGCCCCAGCGCCCGGCTGTGGGGCCACGTGGAGCACCGGCTGATGGGCCCGAGGCCGTGTCCACAGACGTTTCATTCTGTGTCTCAAGCACATCGCCCCCCTCGGGGCTCCCCGAGGTCAGGAGGTGGTCACGGGGCCCCCCTGGCAGTGCAGCTTGGTCCTCGTTCCAGGAGCTGGACGCAGGCCCCTGGGAGGCCGCGGTGCCTCAGCTGTCCTGTGGGGTGCTGAGCTGACCCCTGTCCTCGGAGGCCGTGGCCCTGGGACCCGCAGTCACTGCCTCGCCCTTGGGAGCCAGAGGACGGGCAGGCGTCCGAGCCAGCCCTGTGTGCCGGGGCAGCGGGCGCCTGCTTGTCTCCGGCCCTGCTGGCCCGCGGGGCGGCCCTGGACTTTGCCTTTGCATTGTGGACACAGCTGCGGTCCTTCCCACCCTCCTGGGCCTCTGCCCGTCATCCTGTTCACTCTCGGCATCCAGGTAGGGAGGGCCTTGGTGTGCAGCCTGCTCTCTGCCCCAGCTGGGGCGAACTTCGTTTCCAGGGGTGATGATGGATGCTTCAGGGTGTCGGGGCCCCGATGGACGGTGGCCGCCGGCCTGGTCAGTGAACGTGACGCTCCGGTAATAGAGCAGGTGTGTCCGTCGCCCTTCAGAGGCCCCGCTCGACCCCGCAGGGAGCCCTGGTTTCTAAGAGAGGCACCGGACCCACCGCACAGCCCCGCCACCCCCCTGCAGGCAGGCCTGGCTGCCTGGGACGTGGGCGATCACTGAGGCCGCGGGGCGCCCCTGCCCGGCCTGTGCCCCTGAAACCCGATAGCCTTGACAGAACCGGTCCGGACCCTCGCCTTGACCTGTGTATTCCGTCGCTGCTGACCGCTCCCTGTGGCCCCGCGGACAGAAGGCCTGGCTGGGACCGTCCACTCAGCCTTCCCCTGGCTCCGGTTGGGCTGTACAAACTGCCCGAGATGACCCGTCCGAAAGGGGCTTTGCTCGCGTGCACCCTGAGGTGCTCGCCAAGCACCCCCACCCCCCGGGTGCCCCTGGCCATTCTGGGGCACCATGCGCCTCGATGTCTCTGCTAGGCCGAGCCCCGACTTACAGACGGGGCCGCCGATGACACGTACATTTCTGTTTCTGTCCTTAACAAGAGCCCGGCTCGGCGCGCGGTTCTAAGGGGCAACACCCCTTAAAAGGTGTGGTTTCGCCTCTTCGGACGACTCGGCGCCCCCGTAGCCCACCCAGGGCCTGGGCACGTCTCGGCTGGGTGCTGACTGCTTTCCTTACGGGGCTCCGTTCTCTGTTTTGTGTTTTCTTACCTAGTGGTTAAAAGAGAAACACCCACCACCACCCAGGGGACCCTGCCCCCCGCCCCCCACCCCGCCTCCATCCACTGCTTATTTTTATCTGTGTGTTGCTCCGGGCAGGTGAAACCATCCAGCATTGTCTTCCTCCCCGACCACTTGGCACGGCCCCGGGGCTGCCCAGCGCTCGGTGACCGTCCCTGCCACAGGCCGCCTGTCCCGCGCGCGGCTGAGCAGTGCTGCCGGCGTGGACGGCCAGGTCGGGCGCTCGCGGCCTTTCTGCTCACTCCTTTGGGGCCCCACGCGGCTTTCTGGCCGCTGCCCCCACGGGAGCGCACGAGTGTCCGTCCCTTCGCCGCTCGCCGGTTATTTGTTAAATGAGCCAGCCCCAGACGTGCAGCTCAGTGGTGTTCAGCGTTTTGCTCAGTTGCGCCGCCAGCAGCTCGCCCCCAGCCCCCG
>NW_004567103.1:1554090-1555190 GCF_000260355.1 Condylura cristata | reverse complement strand
GGGACCCACCAGCCCCGTAGACCATCATCCCCGGGACCCTGTCCTTGGAGGCCAGGGCTCCTCCCATCTGCCCTGCCTGCCGCTGGCCTGGAGAACCCGGTTCGCGGCCCCCGTCCATGTCCCCTGGCCCCCAGGCCTCAGGTCAGGGCCACAGGAAGAGGAAGTCTGGGCTCTCCAGAGGCCAAGGCCCAGATTCCAGCGTCCGCTGCACACGTGCTCCCCCGGCTCAGGGGGATCAGCAGTGGCAGCGTCAAGTGGGGTCCCTGGCCTCCTGCTGGCCGTCCGCTGGCCACCACGGTCCCCTGAGGACTGAGCGTGCCTCCGGGACTGCGCTTGGAATTCCGCTTTGTGTCCTGCTGACCCGGCCTTGGGCTCTGACCTCCGGGTGGAGTCAGCTGAGCTGGCTGCTCAGCTCCAGCGCCCGCCCCTCCCGGCCCCCCAGGATCTGGCAGCCTGAGTGGGGAACCCGAGGAGGTGGCGAGTGTCAGCCTCCCTGCAGCCACAGCCGAGGGGGACTGACGAGGGGGACTAGGGGGACGGGCGGGTGGCAGGTGGGAGCCGCGCCTTTGTCTCTCCTGCTTTGGCCTTCCTCTCCCCCGCCCCCGCTCTCCTTCCTTTTCCTCTGGGGCTGTGCTTGTCTGTAGCTCTGGGATGACCGTCTGTAGCTCTGGGATGACTGGGGGCCTCGCACCCCATTCCAGCGCCTCTGAATCTGCGGCACAGCGTCTTTCTGGGACTGGCTTGCCGGCGTGCCAGCCGTGCCGCACTGACGTTCCAGTGGGACACACACCAGTGGGCGCCGAAGGCCAGGCCGCAGGGCGCCACGGCTCCGGGCCGCCCCGGCCACGTCCCGGCTGCCAGGCTGCAGAGCGGGGTTTGTCGGGGCGGCGCAGTGGGGCCCAGTGCTGGCCTGCAGCGTCGCCCCGCCTGCTGGGCTCACCCAGGGCTTCTCAGAGGGCTGGGGCAGGCCTGGGGCGGGGCTGGCCTCCTGACAGCAGCAGAAGTAACAGCCTTGCTGGGCAAAGTTCTTTAAGGCCCTGTCCCAGGATTCTGCAGCCCCAGGGGCTGTGGGCACATTTTCAGTAGGGCTGCCCAGCCGG
>NW_004567103.1:1548689-1549682 GCF_000260355.1 Condylura cristata | reverse complement strand
CGGCGTCTGCGTGGTGCACCTCGGTTCTGGTGCCCTCTCCCCGAGTTGAGGGCCCAGGGAAGGGCTCTGGCCCCAACACTGCCCGCACCCCCTCTTCAGAGGCTGGTCATGAGTCATGAGGGTGCTTCTGGTCCGCAGGTTGGAGGCTCGCAGGCCCGCCCGGGCTGGGTCACTGGCTGGAGCAGCCCACGGCTCGGGACTCTCCCGGGCTCCGGCTGACCATGAAAGGCCAGGGCCATCTGCCCAGCGGCGACACGTTATGTGAGGTGTGGGGAAACGATGCTGGCCCCCCAGGCCCTCCCCTGGTGCCCCCAAACCGCCATGTGCTCACCAGCCCGGAAAGTCCTGGGACCCCGGCCTGCGGGGTCCTCACCGAGCCCCAGTTCCGTAGGAACCGCTGACCCACCCCCGGCCAGCGCTCCGGGGCGGCCTCTAGACCACCCGGCCCGTCCCGGGCCTGGGCCTTGCGAGGCCACCTCGGAGGTGTGAGGGTGGCTGTCCTCTGAGGGGCTCCCTGGGGGAAGGGGCCCTGCCACGCTGGTATTGCGGGCGTGAGGACAGGCAGCCAGGAGCCCCGAGGCCGGGAGCAGCGGCCTCTGGTTTTATCCAGCAGCGACAGGCTTGCCCCAGTCTCAGAGCCGGGCGGGGCTGGGCCGGGGCCCGCGTGAGCCCGGGCGGGTGCCAGGGCCCCCTGCACCGGAGACGCCGCTGGAATCCTGGCAGCAGGGCTTGGGGTGGGAATGGGAGTTTGTTTCATGAAAAGCTTTTTTTTTTTTTTAATTCCGGAAGGTAGAAAAATCAGGACAACGTTTACCCTGTAAACACGGCATCAGCGTCAGTGTGAAATCTACTTTTTTAAAAAACCAAATTCACGTTTTCATAAACAAAAAAGTGCAATAAGATTTTATTGCAAGTCTGTGGACTCCACTGTAAATCCCTGACCGTCCTGGCCCCCTGTGGCTGACGGTGCCGCCCCCGCCGCCCGTGTCCTCC
>NW_004567103.1:1537565-1547399 GCF_000260355.1 Condylura cristata | reverse complement strand
GCTCCCGCAAGTCCCAGCGGGCCCCAGCACACAGCCTGTGAAGGCCCCTAGGGGTGCGAGAAGCCAGGGGACCAGGGCCAAGGGACCCCGGTGGGCGCTGCAGGCCTGCGGAGGGGCCAGACTGTCCCTGAGCGAGGACGGTGTGGGGTGCTGGGCGGGCCCGGATGGGGGCACCCCCTGAAAGTGGAGCCGCTAGGGCGGCCCCCGTGCGCATCCTTGACAAGGCTGGGGGTGGGGGAGGGCAGCTGGCAGGGACGTCGGGCCTTTGGCTCGTGGGTAAGTGTCCCCGGACTGAAGTGGGGCAGCTGGGATGGGTTTGGGAGCCCCCCCAGAGCTGGGTGTGGACCTGGAGGCCCAGGGGGCCTGTCGGGCCCAAAGAGGGTTGGACCTGGGGTTCGGGGGCCGGGCCCTTGTCCAGCACGCAGGACCAGCCACGCCCAGGGGCGCGGGGTCCCGCCCGCGTGTGCGGCCCCCCGAACCCCCTGCTCCAGGGCAGGTGTGTGCACAGACACTACGCGCCGTGGCCGGGGCAGCGGTGTCACTCGGACTTTCTGGACATTGACAGCAGGCGTGTCAGAATGTGCACACACAGCAAGGAATAAAATAGGAAACGGCACGGGGAGCTGGCGTCGCGCGTCCGGGCACGGTGCGGGGCGGTGTGGGGCCGCCCGCCCTCGCCCCCCGTGGCTCTCAGGGAAGCCCGGGCTCTGGGCGGCCTTGAGCTTGAGCGTGCAGCTCGGGGCACTGCAGACCTGGGGCCAGGCGTGAGTCACGCCTGGAGCTGGCTGGCGGGAGGAGGGTGGGGCGGAAGCGGCGGAGGAGACAGTTTACCTGCAGGCGCACGCAGCAGCTGGGCTGGCGGGAAGCTGCGCCCGTGCACTGGGGGTGCAGGTGGGGGTACCCCGAGGGCCGGGAGCGCAGAAGGCGGGCGCTCGGGAGGCCGGCGGGAAGCAGGACTTTGCCGGTCAGCAGCTGCAGGCGGCACCGCGGGCTGTGGGCTGGGGGGGGCAGAGGCCCCGATGGCTTGGGCAAGGGTCCCCGTGGACGACCGTGGGGGGCAGGGTTCCGACGGTCGCTGGAAGCGCGGCCTGCGGGCTCTGGGTCTGGGGGAGACCCCGGCGAGGCGGTGGCCGCCGCCTCCTGGAGCCGACCCCGCCGGCCTGAGGCGCCCCGTGGACTCTTCCCCACGTGGTCTCTTCCCGGTCGGGGCCGCTTCAGGAGGGGAAGACCCCGGCGGGTGTGGTCCAGCAGGGGCCGCCTGCCCTCCACCTGTGCCGCGGAGTGACGTCCAGGTGAGGGGTGTCCAGCTCCGTCTGCGCCTGCCCGGAGAAGCAGCAGCCCCTGGGCGGTGCACAGGATGTGCTCTGAGGAGGTGGCCGGCCTGCGGCAGCGCCCCAGCAGGAGGGAGGGCCTGACCAGGCCCTGAGCCCGCGACCCTCAGCCTCCTGGTCGGGGCGCTGCCCTGGGCCCGCTGACACCCATCCCAGCTGCAGGATGCTCTGGGTGGGCACGTGGGCAGACTCTGGGCAGGCTCAGGGATTCGCAGCCTCCACCTCAGCTGCAGGCAGAGCTCTCGCCCGGCAGCCACCGCCCGGCCCCAGGCCTGGCGGTTCGTCCGCAGCTCGCCTGTGCGGGCCGGGGCCGCCCTCCACCGCCTTCAGCCCCGCCTCGTGGTCCTGGATGCGGACTCAGGCGCCCAGGAGGGAGGCGGTGAAGGGACCGGGCGCCGGGCGTGGGTGAGGACCGTCCAGGGTGGCAAGCCGCTCTCTGGCGTCCTGTCAGTCCGTGCGCACCCAGTCGGCCGGGCTCCCCGGTCCGAGGGAGCAAGGAGGCTGTGGGCACCCGGGAGCCGGGCGGGTGGGCCAGACTCGGCCCCTGCAAGAGGCCGCGGCCCCTCGCTCAGGGCTCCCTCTGCCGTTTCAGGAAGAGGCACGTGGAGCCGCCTGAGCGCACCCCAGCCCGTGCTGCCTGAGCGGGGGCCATGCAGCCCTAGCGGCCGCCGGAGCGCGTTCGCCATGGCCGCGCAGCGGATCCGGGCCGCCACCGCCAACGGCCTCCCCCGCTGCAAGTCCGAGGGGGCCCTCATCGATCTGAGCGACGGGTTCTCAGACACGAGCTTCAGCGACGTCAAAGGTGAGCTGGGCCCGGTGTGGGGGCGGGGGACCGCCACGTGCAGGCCACGGGGCACGCTGCCACTGTCGGGGTGATCAGCTCGGCGACCACCTCGCCTCGGCTTCCTTGGGGCCTTGGCCACTTCAGAGTAGTCCACTGAGTACTGTTCCCGAGTAAGCGCAGGTTGCTTGTTTGCTATTTTCGGAGTTTTGGGTGACACCAGGGACCGGCTGTCACAGGGTCTCGGGGCAGCAGCAAGCTTCACCCGTAAGGGTCAGGCAGTCAGTGTGCGGCCTCAGGACGGCAGAGGCCCCAGCTGTGCAGCGTTGCCCAGTGACCCAGAGCGTCACAGGCCCTCCCTGTGGTGTGGCTGTGTCCCGGTGAGGGGCAGGGGAAGGCCCAGAGGCCGCAGCTGGCTGGGCCTGATGTGGAGCCGGCCAGGGCTGGGCTTTCTGTGTAACAGCCACAAAAAACGGGCCGATGAGAAAAGCTGTCAGTGGGCCCTGATGTGGGAGCAGACGCCGGCTCCCTGTGGCCCACCCTGACCTCTCAGATCTGCCCGGTGTCTGCCAAGGGGTCTCCTGGCACCTTGTGTTGAGTCATCACCGTCACTGTCACCACCCCACCGCCATCGCCACCAGCACCATCACCTAAATCACTATCACCACCACATCAGCATCACCACCACCATCACCGTCACCCCCACCGCCATCACCACCTTCACTGTCACCTCCACCCCCACCGCCATCAGCACCTCCACCGGCACCCCCACCCCCACCGCCATCAGCAGCCCCTTCACGTCGTTCACCACATTCCTCCAAAACTGCCCAGCACGAGACACAGAGCTGAAGTAGGAGCTCTGTGCTCCCCGCATAAAGGCTCCCTCTGGTGCACAGTCCTTGAACACTGAGTTGCTGTCCCCCAGGAGAACCGCGACGCTCCGGCCCGACGCACTGAGGGTCTGAAGCCGCGTCTGTCCCTTGTGTCTGTCCCCTTCACTTTCTCCTCCACTTCTTGTCCCTGTGTGATGCTCTGACCCGAGCGTGTTCTTTACAAGAAAAGACCGATGAGGCTTGCGGACATTTATGACCGAGAGCAGGAGCAGCGGCTGCTGTGCCAAGCAACAGCCTTTTGCTTCTCCTCGCCTGCCGCGGGCCTTGTCTGCCAAGGCCCTGCCAGTCACAGCCACCACCGGGCGCCTGTGGGAGGGGGCCGGCGCCCGGCCTGCAAGGGCCGCAGGGCTCGATTTTAAAAACACTGATTCGGCTCCTCGAGGAACATCAGAACTGGGCGGGGGACAGAAGCCAGCTGGGGCCACGGCCCGCTGGCCTCGCTCCCAGGACATCAGGCCCAGGCGCTGCCCGCGCAGGGTCGCGCTCGTCCCTGGTAAGCGGGCGCCTAGTCCAGCCCGACTGTGAAATTGCCCCTGACGGATGTGCGCCTGTGAGCGCTCGCCGGGGGAATGCACTACTCAGCAGTGCCTTGAGCTGCCTGACACCCCGACACCCGGGGGCGGGGGTGCGTATCACAGTCGAGGGGTGCTGAGTCTGGGCAGACCCCCCAGAACTCGCTGAGGCGGGTCATGCTGCGGGCGGCGGGCAGGGGCCAGCCCGCGCCCCCAGGGGCCCCGAGGTGGTGTCCACACCCCGTCCACGCCGCTGGGCCCTCCGGGGGGCCCCTGGCCGGACCCCACCAAGGAGACCCGTTACACGTGCGAGGGGCCCGGCTCCCTCCCGCAAGTGGAGAGCCTGGGATTTCAACTAAAACCGTTGGTACTCTTCAGGCTGGTGAAAACCAAAGTGGTAATTTACTCTGATACTTGCTCTCCAGCTACGTGGTCAGTTTAATCGCCTTGGTGTTTAATTTAAAAAATGTGACCGTGAAGGAATTATTCGGGGGAACACGAGAGGGTGATAACGCAGGGCGACTCTAACAAGACCCTGGCGGCCGGCCGGCTGCGGCTGTCACGGGAAGGGGCAGTTTCAGGAGCTGCGTCCAGGAAACAGGCGGCTCTGGCGCCCGTGGCAGGAAGTGGCGACGCGGTGAGGTCTCCCGAGCCCGCCGGCCCCTGCCCTCCTCAGGCCGTCGCTTCTCACTTTGCTGTTTCCTCCCGCACACACAGCGGTTCTCCGGGTGTGCTTTTGGGGAAGGGGCACCCGGGCAGCGTAGCTGCTGGGGCCGCCGAGGCGTGGCCGCGTGGCGTGGTCAGCACGAGGCGGGCGTGCGTCCCCAGTGTCCGCTGTGTGCTGCTGTGCGCAGGGCCTGCTTCGGCGACAGCCCTGGGCAAAGCAGGCGTGAAGGGCGCTCACCCCTAAACGGGTGATGGGGACCCCAGCCCAGCGCAGCCACGAGGGTCCCCAGTGTGTTGGCGGACGAAGCCGTGCGGGGGAAGGTCAAATTAGGAGCGGGCGGGCGGTGTCTCTGGCTCTGGGAGCCCCTGGCTGGCCCTGCGCCTGCCTGCCCCCCTGAGCCGCCGCATTTCGTACCATCGTGACCGTGAGACTGGCTCTGGGGTCACCTGACCCCGGGGGGCCAAGCCGTTCTGAGGAGCCGGCCTAGCGACGCCGGGCAGGCGCTCCGCCCCCGGCCTGTGCTCCCCGCAGCCCCGTCCCTAGAAATCAGCAGAAACTTCCCGTCCGTTTCCGAGGGAAACCAGCAGGTGATCTTGTGTGGGGCCAGTTTGACAGAGTAGAATCGCACAGCAGAGAAAGCGGGGTGCCGTTCAGCCGCCGGCAGCTCCCCTCCTCGAAGGCCAGTTTCCTGTCTGCGAGGTGTTCGCTGCCGGAAGCCAGGCTCTCAGTAAAACGTCAGGCCGGGCGCAGTGGGCTGGCGTGGCCGGCCTGGGCTGTTTCCATCGGGAGGAGCGAGCCGCCCGCCCCGAGCAGACCCGGAATGGGGGGCAGGGGACCCGCCCCGCCTGGAATTGCCTCGCGCGTGGGAAGCGCGTGTCACACGGTGCTCGTCCCTGCCCGGCGCTTCGGCACTGGACTCGTGCTCGGGGGAAGCCAGAGGCCGGCAACGAGCTTGAGTCACTTTTCAAAGGGGCTCTCAGGCGCCCGAACAGCTGTTGAGAGACACGTGAGCCGGCCAGACAGAGCCTTTGATCTTCAGCAGGTTCCTGGGGAGCCCCCTGCCCGTCCTCACCCTCAGCACTCGTTTGAACGAGGTTGAAAGGGACGGGCCTCAAGAGCCGTACTCCCCGTAAACGGTGTGTTTGAAGAGCGGGTTGAGCTGGGCGGCGAGGACAACGAGCCTGATGGCCAGGGCACCCCCGGTGTTTCCCGAAGGCGCCTGTGTTTCTGGCCTGCTCTCAGGCCCCTCTTCCCAGCCTGGCTGAGACAGAGGGTCGCTTACCTGAGTCTCACTGGGTGTTTTGAGTGAATCTTTCTACTGTCTTTTTTCTTTTTTTTAAGATTTATTTACTTATGTTTATAGAACTGGGGTACAGGCCAGAGGTGATGGGCGAGAGGACTCCCCAGAGACAGAGCGGGGAGCAGAGTGGGGATCTACTGAAGCACCCTGCTAAGGGAGCAGCGGGCAGGTCAGGAGAGGTCTGCCGCGCCCTGGGGGTCCCCCCGCCGGCGGGGATTGAACCCCTGCAGCAGTGGCTGGGACAGCTTCGTAGTGACCTGTTGCTCCACCATCCTGGAAGGGCCCCTACCATCCTGTCTACCTGGCAGCGCTTCTGGTCCCGGCAAATTAGAGAAAGGAAACCCTGGTCCAGCGATGTTTTAAACCACAGGGCGCCTGAGTGTCCTGCTTCTGGGCTAGCGCGGAGACCCTCACGGCTGACCCCAACTCAGCCTGTGGCTCAGGAGTGGCCGCGCCTGCCGATAGTGTGGGGCAGGTGAGCCACGCTGCCGAGCCCACGTCGGCCCGTCGGCTACCTGTGCGTGACCACGCGGGGGCCAGTGGCCGCCGTGCCCACAGACGGACCGTGGCGCCAGGTTCTGAGCGCAGGATACAGCTTTCTTGCAATTGGATTGGCAAGGAGGCAGGAGCTCAACCCTGCCCCCCGTTAGGAAAGGGGGTGCGGCCCCATGGGTCTGGGGACAGCCTGAGGACAGAGGAAGGACTTCAATTCTGTTAGCCGGGAAGTGGGCTTGTGGGTAGAAAGTGAGGGCTTGGCCGAGGTTCGCTGCCTGGCTCCAAGGGGGAGCAAGAACAGGCTGCGCATGGCCGCGTGGCATCGGACGAAGCCTCGGGTAACCCCCCCGGATGTGTGGCCCCCGGCTCCAGCTGGCCGCGGGGCGCCCCCAGGTCAGCCCACCAGCCTCCGGCTTCCGCCGCACCTGCAAAGGTAAAGTTTAGAGAAGTTGGCGTTGACTTTGTTTTCGGTGTCGGGGGCTTGGGGGCCATCGGGCCGTGCGCCCTGGGCGACGTCGGCGCCGCTGTCCCTCGCCCGTGCCCTCGGCCCGGCGGCCCTGGCCCTCACACCTGTGTCTGTCCCCACAGTGCCTTCTCCCAGTGCCTTGCTCGGGGACAGCCCCACACCTTTTGGAAATGCAAAGGAAGTGATTGCCGTCAAGGATCACTGCCCGACCAACTTCGCCACCCTCAAGTTCTCCAAGGGGGACCACCTGTACGTGCTGGACGCCTCGGGCGGGCAGTGGTGGTACGCGCACACCACCACGGAGATGGGCTACATCCCGGCCTCCCACGTGCAGCCCCTGGGCCACCGGAACTCTACGCTGAGCGACAGCGGCGTCATCGACCACCCCCCCGAGAGCCCGGACGAGGCGGCCCCGGAGCTGGACTCGCTGGGCGGGTGGACGGGCAGCCAGGGCGCGCCCCCCCTGCACAGGAACAACCCTTTCTGGAACGGGGTCCGGACCAACCCCTTCCTGGACGGGCACGTGCCGGGGGCGCCCGGCGTGGCCGAGCTGCGCGCCGAGAGCCCCGTGGACCTGCTGCTCTTCGAGGCCGGCACGCCTTCCTTCCCGGGACCCAGCTCCGCCGCCACGGCCGGCCCCGGCAACCTCTTTGACGAGCTGCCCGCCCCGGGCCTGCCGCCCCTCGCCGAGCCGCCGGCCAGGCGCGACAACCCGTTCTTCAGGAGCAAGCGGTCCTACAGCCTGTCGGAGCTCTCCGCGCTGCAGGCCACGTCCGACGCGCCCGCCGCGTCGGGCTTCTTCGCGGGCCTCAGGTCGCCGGCCCCCGAGCAGTTCCAGAGCCGGGAGGACTTCCGGGCCGCCTGGCTGAGCCACCGGAAGCTGGCCCGCTCTTGCCACGACTTGGACCTGCTGGGCCAGAACCCAGGGTGGGGGCAGACCCAGGCGGTGGAGACCAACGTCGTGTGCAAGCTGGACAGCTCGGGGGGCGCCGTGCAGCTCCCCGACACCAGCATCAGCATCCACGTGCCTGAAGGCCACGTGCCGCCCGGGGAGACCCAGCAGATCGCCGTGAAGGCGCTGCTGGACCCCCCGCTGGAGCTCAACAGCGACCGCTGCAGCAGCGTCAGCCCGGTGCTGGAGGTGAAGCTGAGCACCCTGGAGGTGAAGACCGTCCTCATCCTGGAGATGAAAGTCTCCGCCGAGGTGAAGGGCGACGTGGTCAGCAGAAGCACAGTGGGGCTCCAGTGTCTGCGGAGCGACGCCAAGGAGGGGCCGTACGCCCCCATCCCGCTCACCCACAGCCACGGGGACACGGTGCGGGTGCAGCTGGACAGCCTCGAGCCCTGCATGTACCTGGCCGTCGTCGCCCACGGCCCCAGCATCCTGTACCCGTCCACGGTGTGGGACTTCATCCACAAGAAGGTCACGGTGGGTCTCTACGGCCCCAAGCACATCCACCCGTCCTTCAAGACCGTGGTGACCGTCTTTGGGCACGACTGTGCGCCCAGGATTCTCCTGGTCAGCGAGGTCACCCGCCAGGCCCCGAGCCCCGCCCCGCTGGCCCTGCAGCTCTGGGGCAAGCACCGCTTCACCCTGTCCCGGCCCCAGGACCTCCGGGTCTGCCTGTTCCCCAACACCACGAACTACGAGGTCAGGGCCGGCGAGCAGCCCAGGGTGGTGCGGGGCTTCCAGATGAAGCTGGGCAAGGTGAGCCGCCTCGTCTTCCCCATCTCCTGCCAGAACCCCGGCGAGCTGTCCGACTTCACCCTGAGGGTCCAGGTGAAGGACGACCAGGAGGCCATCCTGACGCAGTTCTGCGTCCAGACCCCTCCACCGCCCCCCAAAAGCGCCATCAAGCCGTCCGGGCAGCGGCGCTTTCTCAAGAAGAACGAGGTGGGGAAAATCACCCTGTCCCCGTTCGCCGCCACCACCAAGTACCCCACCTTCCAGGACCGCCCGGTGTCCAACCTCAAGTTCGGCAGGCTGCTCAAGACCGTGGTGCGCCAGAGCAAGAACCGCTACCTGCTGGAGTACAGGAAGGGCGACGCCATCGCCCTGCTCAGCGAGGAGAAGATCCGGCTCCGGGGGCAGCTCTGGACCAAGGAGTGGTACATCGGCTTCCACCAGGGCCGGCTGGGCCTCGTGCACGCCAAGAACGTGCTGGTGGTGGGCGCCGCCAGGCCCGGCCCGCTGGCCGGGCCCGAGCTGAGCACCTCGCTGCTGCTGGAGCAGATTCTGCGGCCCTGCAAGTTCCTCACCTACATCTACGCCTCCGTCAGGACGCTGCTCATGGAGAACGTGGGCAGCTGGCGCGCCTTCGCCGACGCCCTGGGCTACGGGCACCTGCCGCTCGCCTCCTTCTGCCGGGCCGAGCTGGACAGCGAGCCCGAGCGCGTGGCCTCGGTCCTGGAGAAGCTGAAGGAGGACTGCAACAACGCGGAGAACAAGGACCGCAAGTCCTTCCAGAAGGAGCTCGTGATGGTGAGTGCCGGACGCGGGGCTCGGCGTGCGGGGTGGGTCTGCGCCCGCTTCCAGGGCCCCGCGCAGAAGGCGCTCCGGGAGGCGTAGGGGGCGCGGGCCGCTCCCCCACGGGCTCCAGAAGCAGCTCGGCCCCGCCCGACCTCCTGAGTGGACATGTCACGAGGCCCTGTCCCTCTGGACTGGCCCGGGGCTTTCCTGTCAGCCCCCAGTCTCCAGGCGGCCATCTCGCCGCCTCCGTGTCCGAGGCTCTTCTGCCGCTCCTGGTCCCTGGCACCCTGTGGGCGCCTCCCGGCGCAGTGGCCAGGCATGTCGTGAGTCTGGGCTGCCCCGTGGCCCGAGGGCTCAGCGTGCGGCCGCCAGGGGGGACACGGGCAGGGACAGAGACCCCTGACTGACTGCGGACACGCCCTCCCCCCCACCCCCGCGGGCACTGGGGGCCCGGAGAGGCGTGGCTGCGGGGAGTGGTCAGGGCCCCTGCCCCAGCCCAGAGCACAGCGCCGCTCTGGCTGCCCCTGGATGGGACGGCCAGCCGTGACCCAGAGCCACCTGACGGGGCCTGCCCGACGCTGCCCACTGACCCGGGCCAGCCTTACATCGTTTCCTCCTGGCCACTCAGAGAAGTGAGCACCTTTGCTCCACCCCAAGCTCCTGAGGGTGGATTTTCCCCTCCTGCGGGGGTCAGACTGTAGGGGTGGGGCCCGGCCTGGCCCCCCTCTGGCTGCTGCCAGCTGCACCCCTCCCTAGATTCCCAGACTCCAGAAGAGGAAGTGAAACTTGACCTTGGCAGGATTCCCTGGAGGCAAGGTCAGCTGTTGCAGGCGCTGGAGGAAACCGGTTGTGCAAGCTGCTCCTTCCCCAGCTCCATGGCCAAGCTCCGGAAGCCTCCAGAACCCGGGCTGGTTTCTCC
>NW_004567103.1:1526136-1536710 GCF_000260355.1 Condylura cristata | reverse complement strand
CCCCGCAGGGCGGAAACTCAGCCTGCTTCTCTCTTAGGGCCTCGATGCCCTTCACGCCTTTCCCGGCGCACCCGGGCCCCGGGCTGGGTGTGCCGACGGCTGGGAAGCGCCGGGAGAGGGCGGCCAGAGGAGGCCTGGCCGGGCCGGGCCGGGCCGGAGCCTGTGGGGGGTGGCGGCCGTGCTGGGGGAGGCGGGACCAGGGGTTCTGCTGGGGAGCGGGAGAAGGGGCCCAAGGGGAGGGGCGCAGGGGCAGCTGAGCCCCAGAGCTGACCTCGGGTCCTGTTGCCCTCTGAGGGGCTCAGCCTCCTGGGGCGCCCTGGGCCAAGAGCCTGTGCTGGCCGAGCGGAGGCGGAGGAGTGGGGTGCCATGAGCCCCCCGAGAAGCCCTGTGAGAAAGGGAGTCCCTGCTGGAGGTGACCTGAACGGCGGGGCCTGGGAAATGGGCGGGCAGAGGGCGCCGGGCTGGGCAGCCTGGAGGGCTCTGTGGGGCGCCCGCCCCTCCTCAGAAGCTGCTGGCTGCTGCCCCGGCCACCCCTGGGCCTGCTGTCCAGGGCTGTGCAGGGCTGCCGTGCTCCGGCCACGCTGCAGCGCCGTGGGACGGCCGCGCTGAAGGCGCCTCAGCCGGAGCCCCGCAGGGCTGTCTCCCAGGAAAGCCGGGAAGTGGCCAGGCCCGGCCTCCAGCCTCGGCCGTGGGGGTCTCTGGGCCACGTGCGGTCTGGCTTCAGGGAGCCCTCGGGAGCCGGGCCTGGCCACTGGCCCTGGGGCGCCCGGCGTCAGCGCTGCGCTGCCGTGGGAGCTGCGCCTGGGCCGGCCGGCAGCAGCTGCAGGGAGGCAGAGCCTGCCCTCTGCGTGGCTCTGTGGCCCCAACACGCCCCTGTGCTCGGGTCAGGCCGTTCTGTGACTGCCCATCTTGGCCACGCAGCTTGCTGGATCCGTGAGAGCCCACACGGTCATGTGTGCCAACGGCCCTGGGCCGGCCGGGCAGCATCTGTGCCCTGGCCAGTGCCCCAGGGAAGCTTCGCGGCTCCTGCGGGAGTGTCCAGAGCCAGGAGCAGGTAACCGTGACGTGTGTGCCTGGACAAGGCCACTGGGAGGCCTGGCCACGGCACCCGCACACCCGCCCACTGTGTGGGCAGGGTGGACACTGGCCCCAGCAGCACCGCCATGGCCCCGTCCTGTGTGTTTCTCCCGTGGACACCAATCCTTGGGTGAAGGGCCACCCCATCCAGGTGACCCCGCTTCACCCCATCACACTCTGAGGTCAGGGGACCGGAATTAGGGGTGCACTCCAAGTCCAGGCTCTTACTTCCCTGGCATCCCAGGCCGCGGTGGCACCCGGGCGTCTCGCCACCCTTCCTGGCCTCTGACCCAGAGGCCCCCTCCTGCTGTGCCCCTCACCGCTGTCCCCTCCGCAGGCCTTGCTGAAGATGGACTGCCAGGGCCTGGTGGTCAGGCTCATCCAGGACTTCGTGCTCCTGACCACGGCCGTGGAGGTGGCACAGCGGTGGCGGGAGCTGGCCGAGAAGCTCGCCAAGGTCTCCAAGCAGCAGATGGACGCCTACGAGTCTCCACACCGGGACAGGAACGGGGTCGTGGACAGCGAGGTGAGCGCACTTCGGGGCAAACATGTCCTGTGTAGCGTGGCCGTGGGGCACGCTGCCTCCGTCCCAGCATCCCTTGGGTGAGCGCAGGCTGTGCAGGTGGGGCCCGGGCTGCCAGGTCTGGCCCCGAACTGCCTTGGGCAGGCTGATGCACGCACAGGCCTTCTGCTGGCCCCAGCCAGGGTCTCCCTGCGGGCGGTGCGGGCATCACCGCAGAGTCTCTGGCGTTCCCGCCGCACGCCTGTCAGGAGAGCCTGGGGTTTCTCACGGGTTTGGGAGAGCCCCTCAAGGGGGTTTCTGGAAAAGACACGTAGGGAGCAGCAAGCCCCAAGAACAAGGGTGTCCTTGAGTTACTCGTCTACATGACGCGGGGCACGCCGCCGCGGGGTGCCTGGTGTCTGGGCTGGGGCGGCTCACGCTTCCTTGTCTTCTTCTTTGAAGAACACAGGAGACAGTGCCTGCCTGGGTTAGTCTTAGGTTCAGTGCCTGGGGTAGAGATCGTGGGGGCGGGGGGGGGGAGGCCCCGCGGGCAGCTCTGTCTGCCTGGGCCTCTAGCTCTTTTCTTGTGAAGAGTCTTTTCTTCCACCGGATATTGCACTTTCAAGCATTCCTCTACGTGCCCCTTTTTAAGACTCACTTTTAATGCTGGAAATAATCATTTTGCTGGCGTTGACCTGACGAGCTCTTCATCCTCAGCTGCAGTCGTTGAGCTGGCAGGGGTCAGCCAGATTGCCTCTCCCAGTTGCTAACATCCGGTAACTCTCTACCGGCGCTGTCCCTGTCGCTCCGGCCGGGTGTTTTCCGTCCGAGCCGCACGCCGTTGCTCCGAGCCGGAGCGGGTGCGGGCTCGGCCCTCCCCCAGCCCCTAACTGCGCTGTCCTTTCTGCGGCCCGCCAGGCCATGTGGAAGCCCGCCTATGACTTCCTCCTCACCTGGAGCCACCAGATCGGGGACAGCTACCGGGATGTCATCCAGGAGCTGCACACCGGCCTGGACAAGATGAAGAACCCCATTACCAAGCGCTGGAAGCACCTCACAGGGACGCTGATCCTGGTGAACTCCCTGGACATCCTGAGAGCCGCTGCCTTCAGCCCTGCGGACCACGGCGACTTTGTGATCTGAACGGGCGCCCACCGCTCCGGACGCTCCCGCCCTCTGTCCACGTGCCCGGCAGGGCCCGCGGGGCCGGAGGAGGAAACCTCGGCTGCCCAGACGGGTCCCTCCAGGCTGGACCCGCAGAGGACCAAGCCACCCCTCCCCCGCCGCCGCCGCCGTCTCGGGGAGTCCGAGAACTTGTGCAGGCTGTTGCCGCTCAGTTAGCTTTCTGCTCGCCGAGTGTGGATATAAATGGGGTTTTTGTTTTACGTCCGGGGTGGGGACTTTTGAGAAAGGTGGCGTCTGATTTTTTAATGCACCATGAAGGGTTCAAAAAATACTCCATAGGGGCAGATGCTGTTGAGGTTTTTGTGTTACATGAAGACCTTTTTAAATTATGTTGCCGATGTACATAGGTATTTAAGTGTCACTGGGGGCATTCTGGTGCCCAGCCACACCTTACATTTCAACCGGCAGGGGCGCTTGTTCGCGTGCTGGCCCTCTGTCCTCTGGAACGTCAGAGTGAATCAGAAGCAAATCGGTTTCCCGTAAATGAGTGAAGTCAGCCCGCCTCCTCTTTCTGAGAATGTTCTGGGTTTATCTACCTTGCTGTGGCCTCTGGCCTCCAGGTGCAGTCCACCGGTCCATGGCCGGCGCGTCTCAGTCTGACGGGAGACGCGAGGTGCCCCTGGCGTGAGAAGGCCGCCGGGAGGGGGCACACGCCATGCCTGTTCAGTCACTCAGAGCCACGCCCTCGGCAGGCGGGAGGCTCCGTGCCCACGCGTGGGTGGCCCTAAGGACTCTGTGGACAGGGGTCACGTCACTGGTGCCCGGGTGCTGCCCACAGGGCACGGGCTGCGTTCACCTGACTGTCCCCTCCTTCCTGGCATGCCCTGTCTCCTGGGGAGCACAGAGGAGGGGAGCCAGCCTCTTGTGAGACGGAGGACGGTCTGGGCAGGCAGGCCTCCTCTGGGAATGGCGCCGTCCTACGAGCTGGCCCGGGGCTTGCAGGGGCCGGCCGCCGGGGGGTTCTCCAGCTGCACTGTGGTTGTGGCCCAAGGGTGCAGGTATAGGGTCTGCGCTTCTGAGGGTCAGGGCTGGAGAAGCTTCTGGCAAACCCGCAGAACACGGCATCTCCAGACGTGCTCCGGGCGCCCTGCCATGTGCCAAGTGATGTGGGACCACGCGGGGTTCCTGAGCCTGGCGCCCTGAACCTGCTTCCCGGAAACCCGCCGTGACTTAGCCCCATCGTGGTGTCTTCCCTGCTGGCTGCAACAACCTCTGCCAGTCAGATGCTGAAGACCTACTGGGTCCAGAACAACAGCAGAAACAAAAGCTACTCTTTTATGCTGCGACAACCAAGACACACGGTTCCCCGACCATCACACGAAATCTTCTCCCCCAGAATCATCTCTAACCTCCCCAAAAAAGAGACAAGAAAGACCAGTTGCACCTTAAACCACGGATCTCTTTCCTCAGGGGCTTTAAATAGTTTCCTATGCAACCTGTGTTGTAGCACAAATTCAATCCTACAAACGTTGCAGTAAATTTTATTTGGATATTTTAACCTGGTCAGTGTGTGTGTTTTCTGTCCCCAACCAACTCTGAATAAAACGAAAACAAGACCTAGCACGAGCCCCTGTGTGTGAACAGCGTCCCCTGCCCCCAGGTGCAGAGTGGGGGCTGCCTCGGCAGGTGTTTGTCTTCGGGCTGCTGATTTAATCACCCTGGCAACGAGAGGCCTCTGTTGTGGTGCAGAGGCCCAAGGGTGCAGGTGTAGGGTCTGTGCTTCCTTCGCCCCCGCCTGGAGCTGCCCAGCCCGCAGCCCAGACTTATGGCAGGGTCATTTCTGGGTGCCCGCACAGTCCTCGCTGCTGGTTGCCGCAGGGACTCCGTGGGAGGCAGAGGCTGGCAGGGGAGCAGCGGGGGGAGGCATGGAAATCTTCCTTGGGAGAGTGACTTGAACCCAGGGTCCAAGGTCAGGCTGTTGGGGGGAAGGTGGTCCTGAACCAAGTCTACAGACACAGTTTTGAGGACTCCAGACACCAGAGCTACAAATCCAGGGAGGGTGCTGGGACCTGAGGTGGAGTTAAGCAGCCGGGTTGGCTATAAAACCAGACCCATGGGCTTGGGGGCGGGGGGGGTCTCCTGGCTCGCTTGACTCTTGGATTTTTGGCAGTTCTCAGCGTGCTGTGGGGGTTCCAGGTCGGCGGAACTGGTAAGACACATTAACCAACTTTTTTTCTTTTTCCTTGAGTTATTCATTTCCTCTTCTCTTTCAGATAAACCCTTAAGCTGCGTGTGTGTGAGTGTCTGCAGTGGAGTTATTACAAGGCCCTTTAAGCGCACGGGTGAGGACCCATTTTATATCAGGGCTGCCCTGTGACGGCCACACCTGGGGAACAGGGATGGAGAGGACTGAGCCTCCGCGGGGCTGGAACATGGCATGGACCCCAGTGTATTTGCACCCCAGCCCCACCAGCCCCTACCCTGAGCCACTCCAGGGCAGCCCCAGGACCCCCGAGCTGCCAGCAGCCACGGGGATTTCCTCCCAGGGCTGCATCACAGAGCACCGCAAACAGAACTTACTCTCGGAGTTACAGGGGGCAGAGTCAAAGTCTGGGGGTCCCGCGGCCGTCTCCCCTTTGTGTCTGTATCCTTAGCCCCTGCCCCGGTAAGCACCATACGCTGGTCAGAGCCCCTAAATAAGCTCTCATGACCTCAGGTTGGTGACACCAGAAAGACCCCACTTCAAAGGTCACGTGCACAGGCAGTGGGGCGAGGGGAGACCCAGGGGCCCCAGACCCAGGGGCAGACCCCTGAAGCTCAAGGAAGACGAGCACGGGCCCATGGGGTCAGGAGGGGTCAGGAGAGGGTTCACAGGGGCAGCGCTGGGCGTCCGGCGGGGGGAGCCGCCCCAGGTGTGGGCGCTCGAAAGGCCACGCGAGGGCAGGAGCGTTTCCTCCTGGACACTGACGGCGCAGCCGGCCTCGGACACCCCAGGTCACTGTCATCCCACGGTGCCCACATCTGGCGAGGACCTGATGGTGTGAGGCTCACGCTGTGAAGAACACGAGTCCGGTGGCGCTGCACCGACGGTCCTCCGGAAGGACGGCGGGGTGGGGCGGTGGGGCGGGGCCCCCGGGTCTGCCCAGCAGAGGTGAGGCTGTTGGGGTGCCAGTCGGGTGGGCCAGGCCGCAGAGGTGGGCGGCACCGGCTGAGCAGAAGCTTGGACCGTCCCAGAGCACCGGTCAGACCCCGCTGCTGAAGGCCCGAGGGGGGCCCCAGGCCGGCTTTTGGCACATTGGGAGACCCCAAGGCCACGAGGGGGGCCGGTCGGGCCTGGGCCCCTGGATTCACGAGTGGGCCCACTGGAGAAGGGAAGGGAGGCCTGCCAGAGCTGGTGGGAGGGGAATCGGTGAGACAGTGTGGGGGGACAGTGCCCGGGGCCTTGCGTCCTGCAAGGTGTGAGGCGCAGTGCGAGACTCAGGCCGAGGGTGGCAGGCGCGGGCGGGCGCCACCCCCAGCCCGTGGGATCCACCGGGAGCCTGATTCAGCCTGGCGCTTCCCCGGGGCGTGACCTGGCGGCCACCGCCGGCATCCTCCAGCCCCGGGACGGCCTCTGAAGGACAAGCCCCGGCCCCGTCCTGCGGGGCCCGTTTGAAGCCCCAGCCCCAGCCCTGGCTGTCCCAGGCACCCTGGGGCCCCGCCCCCGGCCGCAGTCAGGTAACAGCCAGCTGCCCAGGTCAAGCCCTGCGGTTCTTCCCAGCCGCGGTCCGTGGCTGACCCAGGGGAGCGGTGGGGCGCTTTAGTGCCTTTCTTGTGAGTGAGGTGTCGGTAGACAGACCTGCAGCCCTCAGCCCTCGGGCAGTCAGACCAGGGCGGAGGGAGGACGCCGCGTCCCCCACGCACTGGGCCGGCCCGCGGGGGGGGCCGCAGTGCCGATTCGCTGCTTCTGGAGAGCCGGGCGCCTCGAGAAAGCTGCTGCTATATTCGGAGCCCAGAAAGCACAGAGGTGCCGTTTCCTGCCGCTCGGCATGGTGCGGTCAACCGCTGGCCTCTGCTCAGAGGTCAGCCCCTCCGGGCGGCAGAGTCCCCAGGGCGGCCGTGGACGCAGGCGGGCCCCTGGCCACTCATGTGGGCCGGCGGCACCTTCCCGTCAGACCAGGTGGTCCTCAGCCCCCCGCCCCCTGCGGGGTAAGGCGCAGACGTCAGCCACTGCCGACCACTGTTGCCTGCGACTAATCCCGGGTTCCCGCGGCTTCCTCGGGTGCTGCCCCACGGCCACTCTCGGGCGTCTCCTCGCGTGTGTTGCGGGCGATCGGTCCTGCCTACAGCCCCCTCCACGGATGCATCGGCCCTGGGGTGCAGCGCGGGGCGCAGCTCACCCAGTAGGCGGGTGTGTGTGTGGGGTGGGGTGGGGGTGGCCAGGAATGAGCAGCAGCCGCGCTGGGGTGCAGCGTCTGGGCCGAGGGGTCGGCCGCGGGGTGCAGCCGCTGGGATCGCTTCGTTGTTATCAAGCAGACAAGCTGGTGGGGTACAAGTCCTTCCCGGGTCTCCCTAGGACGCGCTCTCTGCTGTTGGGCCCCCGGTCTCGCCACTGTAACCCCGAGTAGGCTTAGCTCAGTAGGGCTCACACTTGGGAATAACAAGTGTTTGCTTCATTTTTCCACCTATTTATTCTAAGCTCCAAGTGCAAAATCAGTTCACACCCAAGGTGCGATTGCTCACACCTGGGTGAGACAACAGGTGCTCTCCGTGACATCTAGGGCCTCGGGTGAGCACCCTGACGTCACAGGCTCCCTGGGAGTGGCCCTGATGCCCTTGGGGGTAGGGGGCTGGAGGTTACCTAGCAACACCACCACCACAGATTGCCCGGAGGACCGGAAGCGGGAGGGCAGAGTGCTCGCACTCAGGCGGAGAGAGGCCTGCAGCATGAGGAATTTCTAGCAAAATCCAGGCTGACAAGCCAGCTTAGGGGCACGCCTGTGCCAGCAGCCCCGCACGAAGGCACGTTGGTTCTTTGTACAACTAGAGGGTTCTGCAGACTGCAGTGGTGTGTTCCCCAGCCCGGGGAGTCGGGTTCCAGCTCTCCAAGGCCTTCTGCAAAACACCTCTCACCACCCTAATTATCACCTCTTCCCCGTGAGAGATGCAATGAGAAGAAAGAAACGGGGAGGGATGTGCACCAAGGAACTCAGGGTAACTCGACCTAGTTATGTTACAGGGCAGGGAGAGAGGGGCACCCCTGAACCCCCAAACCTGCCTGCTCTGAATAGGTTCTGCTATCTGCTGCATCAATACAAGACATAAGAGTTTTAATGGAACGTTAATACAGTGAGTGCACAGCACAGAAGACAGAGAATATAATTTGTAAATCAGACACCGAAGTGACCCGTCCCCTTGCGGGCAAAAGCCCACCCAAAGGGATGGCCCGGAGCCAGGGCTGGACGCTGCCCCAGGGCAATAGCACCTTCTGGCCGGGACCCATAGAGAAGGTCGGAAAGGGCCAGACAAGCCAGGGAGGAAAAGAGCACAATCCAATGAAGATGAACACTGCTCTACCAGCCTCCCTGCGGGCCTCGCACCCACGTCTGTCTCAGCCAGCCCAGGCCAAGAAGCGAGCACGTTTTCTGCTCCCTGTGGCTTTCTCTGCTCACTGTGGCTTCCTCAGGCCTCCTCTGGCTGCATCCTGCTTCCTTCCTCCTCAGATTCCCTCTTCTATTTTCTCTGCTCCGCTCCACCCTCCCTCCGGGTGGGGCCGGAAACCTGGAGCCTCCCCTTTTCCTGGGGACCCCCGGGTTACAGTCAGAGACCACTGCGCAGAGCCCGGCGACTCTCGCGGCCCCTGGGGCCTGGGGTCCAGCTCTCAGCCAAACACACGGGGCCCGCTGTGGCTGCGGCGCAGAGCTGACCACCTTCCCAGCTGCCCCCAGTCACCCGGCATCCTGCCTAAGAGATGGCAGAAGCCCCCGAGGCCAGGAGGCAGCCCCACACGCCTGGCCCTTCTGCGGGCAGTGCACTCCCACGGTGGTCTGCCAGGCGCCCCTGGACGCTTTACTGGCAGCTTCCCGTGTTTGTAAGCTTCGTGCTCACGTGGCTGTTTTGCAGGTCAGTCAGATGAGAACACCGGGTCGGAGTGTCCCTGTTATTTAGGGCTCCCCTCCACGCCACCCCAGCTCTGGGCGGGAGTGTGGTAACCCGCCCAGCACTCGTGCGAAAATGAAAGAATTCGACTAGTTCAGTTCTTTGCTTTTAAGCCACGTCATCGCCACGGCCACCTGCCTGTTCAGCCCTCGTGAGGCTCAGCAGGGGGCAGGGCCAGGAGTCCCCCTCATGCCGTGGGGGCGGGCTCAGCGCTGACTGGCCCTGCGCTGACCAGCCCTGCGCTGACCGGCCCTGCGCTGACCGGCCCTGCGCTGACCACGCCCTCCCCACTGGGGAGCGCGGCGCGAGAGGCCCGGTGACCGCTCATGGCCAACTAGCAGCCACGCACGGCCCCGGGCAGGGGCCTGGGTGGCCTCTGGGTCCCCGGACACCTCGGCCATGCAGGCACCGGCTTCTCTCCCTGACACTCTCGTTCACCTCCTGCTGAACTTCAATTGAGCCATTGTTGTGGGGTCTCCTGTGTGAGCCCTGCAGGACTTGCTGACCCGCTGCAGAGAGGGGTGAAGGGCCGGTGCCACGCCGCGCCCCCCGGTGCCAGAGCCCGTGGCCCGGGAGGTGCGTGTGCATGCGTGGGCGTGCAGGTGTGCCGGGCAGGGTGTGCCAGTGCCCGGGGCTCTGAGGCGGCCTCCTCTCAGCCTCCCTGGCCTCAGGCGCACCGCCGCTGCATAGCGGCCCTCAGTTCATCCCCAGGCCCGCGAGACGGCACCACCGAGGACTGTCCGGGTGTCCGGCTGCAGAGATCTTGTCCTCACACGTCCCTGTGAGGGAGGAAAGCGTGCCCACGCATTGCCGGAAAGTGAGGCACAGAGAGGTTGTGTCGCTTTCCCAAGGTCACACAGCTAAGCGGCAGGGAGCTGACGTCAAACTCACCAGCCTGGCTTCCAGGTCCTGGCTGCACTGCTCCCCCAAGCGAGGTTTTGCCTCACCCCACATGAGCCAAAACGCCCAGTCAGGAGCAGAAATAGTGACTTCAGTGAAAGTAGGAAGCAGTAAGAACTCGGTTCCTGGCCGGGCTGTTTTCCCTGCAGATGAGGAGAAGCCGCTGGCGGGCTGCCTCCAGCTTCCTGTTGCCCGTAGCCTTTGGCACAGGAAGTGGAACGCGTCCTTTACCCGGCAGGGGGAGGGGACCCCAGAACTCTGAGCCTGCCTGCTCCAAATAGCTTCTGCCCTCCACCGCATCGAGACAAAAACACTCCAGCGGGGAAGACTCCTGACGGAAGGAACGTGAGTCCAGCAGTGTCCGCCATGGAGAGGCCAGGGGCAGGTTTGCCAGTCCAGCCCCCCGCGGGTAAACGCCCAGAGCAGGGCCACGGAGACCCAGGGGCTTGCCACACGGCTGAGACACCTTCTGGTGGCACCCACAGGAAAGGGCAGGACAGGCCCCCTGGTGGCACATGCGCTCTGTGAAGCTGTGCCAGCCACGGGCACGACTCCACCCCCGCCAGGGAGTGCGCACAGGCGCGGCAGGCGCCTCCGGTCTCCCCGCTGCAGCGACTTCGGTGGGTCCACCTGTTCTGGGGAGTCCTCTCACCCCCAGCCCCACACCTCTGGCCTGCACCCCAGTTCTTGCATGCCTAAATAAATAAATCTTTTTTAAAAAAGAACAGAAAAGGAGCAGAAAAACCTGGAGGCAAAAGAGCCAAAGCAACATCAGGAGCCCCCGGCTGCGGGGTCCTCCCCGGCTGCGGGGTCCGCCCCGGCTGCGGGGTCC
>NW_004567103.1:1523028-1525621 GCF_000260355.1 Condylura cristata | reverse complement strand
CCCCGGCTGCGGGGTCCTCCCCCGCTGCGGGGTCCGCCCTGGCTGCGAGCCACCCCGTGAGCAGCGCCAGTGTCTGACCCTGTGTGGTCGCGGGGCCTGGTCTCAGCGCCCACGGGTCTGCAGAGGGCGCGCTGTGCTCACGAGGGGTCGTCGTCGCCGCTGGAGGGCCTGTCCGGGCGGAGGGACAGGGCAGCGGGCGGACGGGCGGGCGTGTGCCGCTTTCCCCGGCTGCAAGCGCGGGGCACCTGGCCCCACAGGGCCCAGCTCTTCAGGAGAAGGCCCAGCTGGGGCTTCACTCACATCTGGGTGCAGCCACATTCCAGTGACATTCCAGCACCCCGCCCCCCACGAAAGGGCCTCAGGCAGCGGGGCCCTGGGAGGGTTCCTGAAAAGCAAAATGCATTCCCAGCCTCAGGGACCGAGCCGCCACCGTCCCTGTCCCAGCTGAGTGGGCTCCAGCCTGCCACAGAGAGCGCGTGCACAAGCCACCCCCGCGGCAGCAGCGCTGACTGCACCTGGGCGCCTCGTCCTGAGTGGCTGCCGGGAGCTGTGGTCACAGCCCCACGGCGCGGTGGCCTCGCCCCGGGGCGCCCAAGAGCACCGAAGTGGGCATAGGCGGCTGAGCAGGAGCGGGGAGCGGCCGCTCGCCTGGGAAGGGGTGGGAGGAGGAGGCTGGCCGGGAGCGGGAGGCCACGTGGGTCCCTCGGGCACGGGGCGCGCCCACCCCTCCCGCGACCAGCCGTGTCCTCTCCAGGGCGCTGGCGTTGAATGCGGGCACGGTGCCTGCCTGTTCGGGGTCCCTGCGAGGGGGCCCAGCAGCCCGGGGCGGAGCCGCACGGAGCCGGCTCCCCTGCGTGCGTGGGCCAGGGAGCGACCGCTGACCGCGCAGGCGTTCGGAGAGACGCCAGCTTTACGCACGACACGCCCGAGCAAGACGGACACGGGGTGATCTTGGGGTGGGGGCCAGGGCTGAGCACAGGAGGTGGAGTCGGTGGGCCACGCAGTGGGCGAGAGGCGAAGCCGTGTGGGCGTGGCTGACGCTCGGGCCCCACGTGGGCCCGTGGACAGGGCAGCGCTGGTGGGGCCGGGGCGTCCCTGGGGTAACGCGCCCTGGCGGCCACGGCACACCCTCCTCGCCGTTCCCAGCCCCACCGGCCTCGGCCCCACCCCTGGCCGGGGAGGGCCCCGGGGCGCAGCAGGCCCCTCCTGTCTGCCCGCTGCTCCCCTGGCAGTGGACTTCGCCCATCTGCCTGTTCTGCTCCCACTCTGACTCTGGGGAATCCTCTCACCCCTAACACCTCTGCTGTACCCCGCTTCTTGTAGGCATAAGCAAATAAATCTTAAAGAAAGAAAGAAAGCAAGTCTCAAATGTGTACAGACGCTTCTCTCAAGCTCCAGGTCTGAGGCCAAGACCTTCCCCGGAAACTCCAGGGACAGGGACCAGCCGCCCGCTGGCCGCGGAGCCTCCGTGTGGCAGGTCCCTCCCCGCAGTTGCGCGTGGAGTCAGGTGGGCGCCGAGGCGGCCCTCCCTCCGCCCAGGAGGCTGACGGCCATCCACGGCCAGGAGCTGGGGGCGGCCGCCTTTCCTGGCCAGACCAGCTTTGGTTTCCTCCCGGCGCTGCGGCCACCCACACCCTTTCCCGACCAGAGCTGGGGCAGGAGCGGCCGGCTTCGCACGCTTCGCGCCCATCAACTGTGCGGGTGACAGCCTGGCCGAGGCCAGGGGCCGCGGCGCTCAGGCCCCGTCCACTTCCCAGGACTCCGCCTGCTGCCGTGTGGGGAAGTGAGGGGGGCTCGGAGCCTGGCCTCCCGCAACCCCTCATCCCGGGGTTCAGGGGCCCTAACACTATCCCTCTGCCGCGTGAGGGCCGGTCCTCACCGCCGGGATTTCCAGACGCCGCTTCTCCTGCAGAGAAAGCCCTATCTCTTCCTTCCCTCAGAGCCAGTAGGCGATGGTTCCTCAGCAACCAAAGAAACATCTGAGAGCAGGGTTATATTGTTGTGAAGTGTTTTGAAATCTTATCAATGGTTTCCAGGGAAACCCCGGAGATGAACTGGGTTCGCTGGGTAACTCTCTGAGGGAGCGGGGGAGCACGCTGGGATTCCCGCCGGCAGCCTTCAGCTACTCACTACCAGGGCAGTCCGTGCATCCCACCCACGCAGATAGCGGTGGAATTTCTGCATCAGCTTTACTGCCTCCAGCCTCACACCCAGCGGCTCCTTGGGGAGGTCGCGATATCTGGACCACAATTTCAGAAACTGCACAGGAAAGAAAAACATGGAACTTGTGAGCCACAGAAGAGTCAAACTTTTAATTAACGTTATGTATTCGGCGCTGGGAACACGAGGATTGAAACGAACAACCGAGCTTCCAAGTGGGGTCAGGAGAGTCTCACCACCGCTGCCAGGGTGTCCGGAGAAGAGCTGGCCCAGGGGAAGATGACCGGCTCACGCGCTCCGCCCAGGCCCGCGGTCCTGCTGGCCCACCCCACGTGCCCGGCCGCGTCCGCCGCTCCCCCGCCGGGCCGTTCTTACCTTCTCGCACATTTTACTCTCGAGGCCACGTGCGCCGGGGTCCCGCTGGCCCTGGACG
>NW_004567103.1:1514265-1521988 GCF_000260355.1 Condylura cristata | reverse complement strand
AACACCCCATCACCCCGCTCGCGGAGAAGGCCGCAGCAGGAGCGCGGGCTGGACAAGGCCACGGGCTGCGGCCAGGCGCGTCGGCCCCCAGCGGCCCGGCGGTGCGAGCTCGTGATCAAGACAGCGCCTGCAGCTCGGTCCCTCCCACGCGATGAAGCGCTGCTTTTCACCTTTCCCGACGGCTGGACAGCGCCCTGCCGGTGGGGACCACAGCTCCGGAGCTGACCCCCAGCCCCAAGCAAACGTCCACAAAATGACAATGACTCCGATGAGCGGCAGCGGGAGGGGCAGCGCCGGCTGCCAGGACCTGTCCTGCCCACAGGGTGGAGCCAAAACCTTCACCAGGATGAAGCTGCATCGCGCGTGTCCAGCTTCATGCCCGGCTGACGTCACAGATGACCGCGACCAGGTGACTCCAAGCCGCAGGGTGGAGTCTCCCAGTGCTGACCAGGGTCTGAACTGCCCCTGCCTGTGACCACGAGAGCCTCGCGGAGCCTCTTCCTCCTGCTCTGCTGCTGCTTATCTTTTCTTGCAGATGAAACCGTCCACCATGGTGACGTGGGCTGAGAGCAAGGAGGGCGAAGCAGGCCGGGCGCAGCCGGGAGACCCTGGGGCCAGCGCTGCCCGCCGGACGGACCCAGCCTTTGGGGGGGGAGGCACGTGCAGCTCCTGGAGACCCTGCCCGGGTCCCGAACTCCGTGACGCAGCCCTGCACTCTCCCCCTTGGGCTCCCCCGACGCGCCCCTGCTTCTGCAGGTCGTGGTGGCGGCCTCCGTGGCGGGGGCCTTCGTGGCAGCCTCCGTGGCGGCGGCCTCCATGGCGGGGGCTCGTGGGTCCTCAGCTGCCGGCGCCACCACCTCTCGTCTCTGGGTTTCGGCTTATGAGCGATGGTGGGCGGACCCGGAGGTGCCTACAAGACAGCCCACCTCCTCCGCAGACTAACCTGCCCATCCCGCCTGGCTCTCTGCTTTCTCCTTTCCAGCACCTGCGCTGCCGAGCCCCATGCCCGGCCTCTCCAGCAGCGCAGATGGCCACGGCCGTTGCCCACTTTTCCTCCAGCTGCCAGCCCCGGGCTAACCTGAGTCCTCCCACCCACTCCTGTCTCTGAGTGTGGCCTGGGGCCAGGCGGGGCCACGGCGTGGCTCATCCTGCAGGCTCAGGGCACAGCGGGCGTGTGGCAGCTTCGAGAGGCCCGGCCTTCCTGACTGGGGGCCGCCCCCGCCCCCTGCCACTGGCCCTCTCTCTGTGTTCCGGGGCACGGCAGCCATGTCCCCGGCTGTGAACACAGTACTGGAGAGGCACGAGTAGCTGGCCGGGGGAAGCAGGTGGCCGGGGGCCGGGGGCCGGGGCTCTCTGCGCTGTTCTCACGGGCCCACGATTCCGGCTGTGAACGCGCCATTGCCTCAGACTACAGCACTTTCTGGTTTTTACTTCTAAGTTGGCCCCAAGGAGCAACAAGGAGTTGTAATCTGTGGTGCTGGCCTCTGGCCGCCTGCAGGGCAGGGCAGGGGGTGGCCCCAGAGTCCGGTGCCAGGTGTGGGGTGGCAGGAACAGAATAGAGCGGAGGCGGGAGAGGAGGGACGGACCCGGGGACCCGGGGTTGGCGTGGCGGCTGCGGGGCTGCAGCTCCAGTGGCATCAGCCAACTCGCGTTCACTCAAGTAAAACAGGAAAAGTGCTACAGAGCACCCAGAGAGACACGCTGCCCTGAAGACAACCGCACATTGCCCCCGGGGAGCTGCAGCCGCAGGGGGCTCGCCGTCAGGCACCAGCTCCGGCCGCACCCCGCGGGCGCCTTCTCCCACCAGACTGACGCCCTCGCCTCGCCCCCGGGGCCCCAGGTGCGGGTGTTAGCGCTGGGGACGCTGGCTTCTCTCTGTCGGCCTTGTCCCGCCCTCCCGGGAGAGTCTGTGACGGTGTCCCCTGCCGCCAGGGCGGGGCGGTTAGGGCCAGCCGGCCCGGGCTAACTCCTGTCTCCCCAGAGCGCGCCCGAGAACACCTGTGTTCAGGCCAGGGCGTTTACGAGACCAAGAGAGTCAGCCACATTTCCTCATCCCTCTTTCCAAAAGGGCGGTCTCGGGGGCTCGTCACCGTCATATTTCAGAAGGATTTGCAACAACAGCAGCGGAACCAAACTTTAGATTCATTTTTATGCCACCAGAAAATGAGCTGAAGCCGAGCACCAAGCCCCAGGCATTCTGGGCACCAGACTTACCTTGTTACAAACCCAGGCCTGTGCAGAGTCAGTTTTCTGCAGCCGCGGTTTACCATTCCGAGAACATGATTTAACTGGAGACGGGTGAGGAGGGAACAGACATCTCGCCGACAGAGAAATACTGTCTCTTCTTAGAGAAAAACGCACATCAGCAGACGGTGGTCATTTGTCAACCGAGTAATTTTGGGGTGTCCGCGGGGTCGCGTGGGGTCCTGTGTCGGAGGCCAGGCTGAGCCACACGAAGGGGCAGAGAGAAGGGGCCTCGGGCCAGCGCACCCAGAGCACCGGACAGGAAGGGGCCTCCGTCCCCCTCTTGCATGGAAGTCGCCCAGGGACAGCTTCCCTCCGTGCGCGCCCCCAGCCTGCTCAGGGACGCCCGAGTAAACAAGCAGGTCTCCCACCCCATCTGCTTCCTGGTTTGCCATGTGTTGACTTAATCCCTCGGTTTGGTTTGCCTCCTGGGGATTCTTCCCTAATTAAGTGCCCTAGGAACAAAAGATTCTTTAGTCCTGGAATGTTCTAAACATCAAAGTGGAAAAAGAACCTTCTAGAAGCGCTTTGATATAAGAGAGTCATGTCTGTCTCCCTCCCTTTGGCCTTCCGCAGGGGAAGGTCAGCGGGGAGGGACCCAGGTGAGCAGGGGGCGCTGGAGATTGGGGTGCAGGGGCTGGGCTCTGGGACACGAGGGCCGGAAACAAGGGCTGTGAGGAGCCTGGAGACAGCCCGGGCCTGGGGCTGATGGGGAGTCACTAGCCACACTCCAAGCGTCCACGGGACCAAGGGGTAAAGCCCACGCCCCCTCCCCAGAAGCCGGGAAGCGCGGCAGCCCCAGCGCCTCAAGACCTGCAGGAGGGGCGCTTCCCCGAAACCACATGGAGCCAGAAAGAACAAACGCCACTGCAGAGAGCGTGGAGATGCAGGCAGGCAGGCAGCGCCCCGTGCGCTCCAGGCTGCGGCTCCTGGTGTAGGCGGGGGCATGGACCCTGTGCAGACGCCACGTGTGTGTCCCTCGGGTGTGGACCCCGCGTGAAACCCCTTCCAGGGCAGACAGCAGGTGTGGCCCCCTCTGCGGGCCCAGTGCAGGTGACCTTCCTGGCTAGGCAAAATGGTGACGGCCTCTGGGCAGCAGTTGTATGAACCGAGCCCCTTCCCACCCCAAAGAGCGGGAAAGTGGGCGAGCGTGAGGGGCGGGCCCCCGAGAGTGACAAGTGCCAGTGACTATGGCAGCGAGAGGGCCCAGCCCTGTGGCACTGGGTAAAGATTCAAAGAGAGAAGCGTGAGACGCGCCTGCCCTCTCAGTGAGGGACCCGAGCTTCCTGGGAGGCGACAAACACCAGCTTCGGGAGTCTGTTTCGGAGACTTAGCAGGTTGGGGGGTCTCGGGCAGTGTCCTCTGGGATTCACATTCCTGCCGTTCCCGGCCGCAGACGGCCAGCAGCCGCGGAGTCAGGGCTGGAGTGCACGCGCCACCTGCCGGCCGCGCTCTGGTTCTCGGTCCATCTGGGAAGGTCTCAGGACCGGTGGCTCCTTCTGCCTCTAGTCCCGGGGAGGGGAGCCCCGCCTGGGAGCCCAGCTGGAAGAGCCCACTGCGAGGACCCTCCCGGGCCTGCCTCAGGGTGTGTGAACACCGGGCTTGCGCCCCGGACGAGCCGGCTTAGGCTCAGAGCCTCTGGGCCCAGGGAAAGGCTGCCGACCCCCTGTCCCCCCAGAAGGTCCTCAGCCTGGACACCATAGGGGGCTCAGTCTGAAAACAGTGAGGGCCTGTGGCCTGTGCAGTGGGCCAGCTCTCAGAAATGGTCTCCATCAAAGCCCCTGAGTGCTCAGGAAAGAGAAGACAAACGATTCACCTGTCTAAGCCACCCCACCTTCCGGTGCCCAGCACTGCCCAGCAATGCCCAGCACCACCGTCCAGCGCTCCTCCTTGTGCTCCCACGAGTGATTCTGCTGTGTTCACGGCAGCGGGAACATCAAGCCATTTGATATACTTTCGATGTGTATGCATGCCACTCTCTACATAACAAGGTGAGGTTAAGAGCAATTCTTTTTGTTTTTCTACAAATCTTTCCATGTCTTCTGAAGTCGTCTTGGTTTATGACATCACACAGGCTGCAGGTGCACAGCGTTACCCACCAGCGTCACACTCACTCAGCATGCCTTATGTTCACCACCAGAAGTCGAGTGTCTGCGGCCCTCCTCGCTGGCGCAGCGGCTTGGAGCACTGAGAAGCTAGGCCAAACCACGGCCTTCAGTGCGAGTCGATCCCAGCCCCGGGCTGACCCCCGGGGTGCGGCAGCCTCTCCCGACCCGCCCGCTGCTCCCCTCAGCAGTGGACTTTGTTGATCTGCCTGCTCTGCTCCCCACTCTGTCCCGGTGAATCCTCTCACCACCCCTGTGCCTCTGGCCTGTACCCCAGTTCTGTATGTGTAAATAAAATAGGTTTTTAAAATCTAAGGTTTCTACCCCTCACCATACAATTTGTAAACCCGGCAATCACGGTAAGGAGAGGGTCGTCACAGGAGCCATAACCGTGCAGGTGAGGAGATGATACAATCTGCGTTATTTCGTGCTGTGTGACAAACTACTGTGATGTTTCACTGAGAAATACAGTTCTGGGGTCGTTGCCGATACTAAGTTTTACTTAAAGACTTTTATCGACAGGTTCAGCTGCTGCTACTTTAGTAGATGGAAGTTTCTTTCAAGTGAAACTAATAAAGAAAATCTAAGAATCCTGTTGACTCAAGGAACTTTGTCAGAATGTCATTTCTATCAATCAAATGCAGATTATATTAAAACATCGATGATAGCGTAGTTGGTACTTTCGCTGAAATGAGTGAGCTCAGTCTGTGGATAATATAACCTTTATCAGTGGCGTGTTATTAGCTTCTTCTCCGAGCAGCACAGGCTGGCCAAGGTTGTGTACACTGACATCCTCAGATGTCTTGGATGCTCTACCGACCTGCAGTCTTTTCAAACCACAACTTTACAGACATCATCAGGGGAAGGAGGGCAGGTGAGACCTGTCAACGCCCGCCAGGCTCAGGGAAGGAGGTCCGGCCGTGGAGGGCCGGCGTGGAGGCCTCCTGAGCAGCTCCGCTGAGGAGCCTTCGCTGAGTCCGGAACCCGCGCGTCAGCTCCGACAAGCCACCTCCTCTTTCTGAGCAGAGATGCACATGCCACTGTGACACACCTGAGTGCCCCACACAGAAAGTGCCCAGAGACAAGGACGCAGTCCCCACCCTGAAGGACTCGGAGGGCGTAGATTCTCAGGGGAACACCCTTCGGGTCATGACTTCTGTTCAGAGCCACTTGTTATGAACAATACGGCAGTTCCCTAAATATTAAAGAGAATTACTGTGGGGGTGTAGCAGTTCCACCGCTGAGCACAGATGCAGAGGGATCGAAAGGGGGGTGCTGAGCAGGTGTCTGCTACACACACCGACATGCCCGAGAGCCTAAAGGCAGAAGCTACCCAAGGGCCTGTCCATGGCTGAAGTGGCTCCACAGCATAGGATCGGATGCTGTGGTGGAATATTATTTACCCCTGAAGAGGAGGGACATTTGAACTCATGCTGAATGTGGGTAAATTTGAAGATCTTACACTGGATGATATGCCAGTCATAAAAGAGTAAGACCCAGTGATCTCTCTTTGTAAGGTTTGGAGGTGAGTGAGAATCCTGGGGGCTGGGCGCAGAGCTTCAGTTTTGCAGGCTGAAGGGTCCTGGGGGTGGCTGCAGGGGTGGGTGGCTGAGCCTCAATACCGTGAGGAGTGGCCACTTGGGAGAGCCGTATAACATGTACCTCATTAAACAAAAACTCTTCCCACTACTTTACACGTGCTTGCTCTTTCATTAGCAAAAGATTTTCTTGTGTGGAGTTGGGGTGCCCGCTCCAGCCCCCCACCCCCATCATTGCACTGTCTCCAGAGCTCGGCTGTTTCCAGGCCCTCAGACATCTGCGGCCACAGGGGGTGGCAGGCCGCACTCTCAGCGTGCGTGGGCGCCTCCCCCGTCTCTCCGGGCTTGACAGCCATCTTTGTCACGCTGGGTGACTGCGCCGGTCTCTTTCTTCACCCTCTGTGGGGCACCTTGGTGCTTTCCAAGTTCCTGCAGCTCTGAATAAAGCTGCCCTGGAGGTCCACGTGCAGACTTGTGTGGGACATCGGTTCTCAAGTCCCTTGAGGAATGACCAAGAAGCGTGAGCACCGAATCACGGGGCTCACTTAGCTGTGCAAGGCGCTGTCTCCCCAAGTGGCGGCACCGTGGTGTCCCCCACACAGTGGTGGGCGAGGGCCGCCCGCTGCCCCACAGCCTTGCCAGCGCTGCGCTGCCCGGCAGATGTCTCTGCGCTAGTAGGCTGCGGCTGCCGGCTTTCCCGCTTTTCCAGGAGGCTTCCCTTCCTCCAAGCCAGCCCCAGGCCTGGGCTGAGAGCCGCCTCCCTCGGCCCTGTCCGGGCAGTGAGCGCCCCCACTGGAATCGGGCCAGTCACAGTCAGTGAGCCAGGCCCTGCCCTGCTGCCCCAGGGGGACCTCCACGGCGGTAATCACTGGCCTCCTCTCTTTCAAGAGCTGAAAGCCCCAACTTCTGAAGAGGAGTGTTTCAGGGGAAGCCAGCGGTCAGCCCAGGCCACCAGCCTAGATGTGCGTGCTTAACAAAGCCAAGACGGGCCTTGCACACCCTGGTGTTTTCCACATGTGCAGGAGGAAAATGCAAATGGACTCCAGCACCCACTTCTTCCCCAGTTTAAAAACCGTCAAAACTCAGAGAATATGTGGCTCATTGTATTTAAAAGTGCCAGGAGGTGGCGGCTCGCTGTGGTGGGGAGCGTGTGTTGACTTGGTCGGCCTGGGACCCGGTCGCTCGGCCAACACCAGTCTGGCGTCGCCATGAGGTGCGTTTTAGGCCTGATTGTCGTGGAAGCCAGCAGACACTGAAGAAAGCCGGTGACGCTCCGCGCTGTGGGTGTGCTGGAGGGAAGAAGAGAAAGGGGCAGCACAAGACTGACCCTCACAGGGAGCTGGGCGGGGGTGAGCCCAGCTACTGACCCAGCCGTAGAAGTCAGGACCCTCGGGCGCCAGGCCTGGATGACAGCAGGCTGCACACTGCTGGGGGGCGTCTCGACAGACCCAAAGGGTGGAAGCTAAGCCATGGAGGGGGCGCCCGTGGCGGGCCCCCCGCCCCCTCAGCGTCGCTCAAAGCCAGCCACCCCAGGCGCCCGTGGGCCCCTCCAGGAGAAGCTGTCTGTGTCCGGCAGTCTCCGGCCTGCCCGGGGCAGGGTCCGCCCCCTGTGCCCACGCAGCTGTCCTGCCACCCCCCTCGCAGGGCAGCCGCCCCTGCCTGCCGTGACCTGCATCTGCCGGGTCTCTGCTGCGATGACCTCCCTCAGCAGAGGCCCCTCTCCTGAGGCCGCCTGCCTGCAGCCTGCCCGGGGCAGGGTCCGCCCCCTGTGCCCACGCAGCTGTCCTGCCACCCCCCTCGCAGGGCAGCCGCCCCTGCCTGCCGTGACCTGCATCT
>NW_004567103.1:1505706-1512991 GCF_000260355.1 Condylura cristata | reverse complement strand
CGCGGCCCCCCGGCAGGCCTGTCCCCCCCGGGGCAGCTCTCCCCGCCCGCTGTGCCTGTGCAAGTGTCCACCGCTCCTGTCCCGTCCCCCAGCCAACCTGCCCTTTAAATATAACCGAGTCTCTGTCTCGGGGACACTCTGGCCTGGGAACTCGCCGCACCGCCGAGAGGGGGGCTCTGGGGACGCCTCTCCCAGGGGGACCCCGGGGCCCGCACTGACTCCAAAGCGCGTCACGCAGCCCGTCGCGGCCCGCTCCAGCTCCTCTCCTCCGGCCCCTCCCTTGTGCCCAGCCAGGCTCTGGCGCCCACAGGCATCTGTCCCTCACACTGTCCCTTGGTCTCCTGCCCTTGGTCTCCGGAGCGCTGACCCCTCAGCCTTGACCTTCTGGTGCCTTCTGGGCGGAAACCTGCTTTCTGTGGTTCTTGTCGGTCCTGGACGGACCAGTGCTGGACGCATTCTATTGTTCAGGTTCACTTTTAAGAAGCCACTTTATCATCAGCTTTTATGCCGGGTCAGTTGGCCTTGTTCAGAGTCGGAACTGATTCGCGTGAAGATGGCCTCGCTGTGAGGAGCTAACACGGGGGGGGGGGGGCCAAAAATTACCGTCCGTCCTTTTTCTCTCAAACCCTGTCCAGTGGCGCAGGGGGGAGGCGAGAGGCCAGTGCCTCTGCAGAGCCGGCACAGCGGGGTTTGCCCGCCCGCTGCGTCAGCTTTCCTCATTTGCAATCCGCGGCTTCCCCCTGGTGGACACACACAGGCGGGGCCGAGGACAGCTGCCGCTGGCAAAGCACTGGGAAGGGAAATTCAGCCTTTTCTCAGACTTTTTACACCATTTAATCATTTTCTCCCCGGTGCGTGTTTCTTAAACGTCCAAAATAATAAAAAAAGTAGATGAAAAAATACGTAAGCCCTACTATAAGGAATTATATGTTTATATCTCATGTGACGTGACATAGACATAGGCAGGGACGTGGTGGTTCACCCACAGGTGACGTAGAGGTCGCAGTTCTCAAAGGCGGCTGCAAAGTTATTAAGGCGCCCAAGAAATAAAGGGTGATGTAGAAGACAAAGGATGGGGATTTCAACGGCGCCAGGTATGCGAGAGAAAGGCCAGGTCCTTGTGTCGCTGAAGAACACGGTTCTGCCATCAGTTGTGGGTGGGCGGAGTGAGGCTCGGGCCGCCGCAGAGCGGGGAACAGACTGTGCTGAGGCTGGAGAAGAGAGAAAGGGAGGAGGAAGGAGGGCGGCCGTGCAGGGCGAGGAAAGGGCAGAGGATGTGAGCAGCTGAGAAAGACCAGCCAGGAGCATCAACAAAACGAGGCCCCCCGGGCGGGCCCGAGGACCCAGCTCACAGGCCAGGGGGCACCAGTGACCCCACTGCTGAAGGCCAAGGACCGTAGGAGCTCCCCGGGGCAGGGTGGGGTGCAGCCTTCAAGTCAAAGGAGCAAAAGTAAAACCTGATGCTGACGAGCAACATCAGGGCAGTGACTGAAGCTGGGGGTCGCGCTCCATCAGGCAGCCGGCCATCTGCAGGAGGGGCCGGCACCCACAGGACCGCCATAACCGCTCATTTCCAGCTGGTGTCGCTGCGGGCTACGAAGCGCGCAGCAGACGCAGCCTTCACGGCTGCCCGCTCTGGCTGCCAGCGCCTGGGCCCCGCCGGACGCCACCCGCGCTGCGGCCGAGGGCGGGGCCCGCACGCCCCGACGGGCCTGGGGCTGCGATGCGCTCGCAAACCCGCCCCGGCAGCGTGAGTGCGATGCCCCCGGCCCCCCCCCAGCCCCCGGGAGAGACAACTCACAGCGGGAAGTGTTGATCCCCCAGGAAGACACGGCTTTGGATATACATGCGTTCACTGCCACCGCCTCCACGTAACGGGAGCAAAATTAGACCAGGGTCAGAGGAGAAACAAACTAATGCCCTCCGTGGCTGGAGATTTTTCCTACATCTTTTCATAAAAACCTAATAGACGAGACACACTAGAAATTCACAAGCTGCACAAAACACAGTAAACTCAGAGAATTGGGTGACGGCAGTCTATTTCTGACGATGGTCGATTTCAGCCAACGTCACAGACGGAAGGAGACCGGGAGAACCCCACATCTAAAAAGCTGAGCGTTACTCTTCTATACCACACGTGGATCAAGGAAATATTCCGAAATAAGACATCGTGAACAACTTGCACATAAGACTGCAAATAAAGGCTGAAATACATAGAAGACGTGGAAAATCAGCGAGTGACGCATCTGTCATGATAAGTCAGAAAAAGAATTTGAAGAAAGAATCAACACATGGAAAAACATAAGGAAATCGAGTAGTCGTCAGACAGTAAAAAGGCTCACCAGACGCAAACCGGTTCTTTGCAAAGACGGGTGCGTTGTTTGGTGTGAGCTGTGTGAAGGATTCACCGGAGCGTCGAGGTCGAAAACACGCGGGACTTCATCTGCAGGGGGGTCGCGGGTGGGCAAGCACAGGCCACGCCACCTGCTGGCGCTGCGGGCAGGGGGGCGCGGGGCGGGGCGCGGGGCGCCTCTCCAGCCAAGTGGGGCTCAGGGCAGCGCTGTCCAGCATCACCCCAGCGGGTGGCTCGTGCATGACCAGAGAAGGTCAGGCGCTCGTGAGAGGAGAGATAAAGCAGCAGCTACACTTTACTTTTAGAAAAAGTGTAATGTCTACTAGAGGGCGACCCTGGTGGCGCGGGGGTTAAAGGTCAAACTGCAGCCTGGGTTCATCCCAGGCCAGGGTGTAACCCACGTGGTGCGACAGACCCCTCCTGTCTCCCCGCTGCTCCCCTCAGCAGTGCATCCGCCTGCTCTGCTCCCCACTCTGTCTCTGGGGAGTGTTCTCCTTCTGACCCCTCTGGCCTGCACCCCACATTCTGCGGCAGGATTCTCAAAAAGGAGAAATTATAGAATACTATAGAATACTATATACTATAACATGTATTATAGGCTCACAATTAGGCCAACAACTGCAGCAGAGACAAACAGAAGAAGGGGACAGACACGCGCCCAGGGACGCCCACACGTGTTGGGACCGAGGGCCAAACGGGCACGATGCCAGCGGTAGGTGAACACAGTGCGTTTACTGGCGCTCGGTCCGTTGCCCTCCCAGGGAGGCCCTGCGAAGCGCCCCCGCACAGCACAGCGGGGCCAGGCAGGCGGCGGGGGGCCCGGAGACCCGCAAGCCAGCACGCTCCCGGGACACCAGCGTCCAGGCCGGCCGAGGGCAGCTGGCCGCACCTGGGGGTGGCCACAGGGGCGTGCCGAGGGGAGGGCGAGGGGCTGGACTTCTGCTGGGTGAAGGTCACCTGAGACTTGTGTATGATTTTTCATTTCAAATGGACTTCGGAGAGGACGTCAGGGCGCTGGCCGCAGAGCTCTGCGGGTCCGGCGGGGAGGGCCGCGTGTCTGCCGCGTCGTCAATGGTCACTCCAGGGCCGGCTCAGCCCGGCCAGACTGCCAGCAATGAAGCATTTCGGGTGCAGAGTTTGGTCCCCCTCAACCGCGTGTGCTCATCGGACGACCCCTGGAGGCCGGGGTCACTGCCTGTGATGTCACCGTGGGTCCGTCCCGTGATGAGGGTGGAGGCTCGGGCTTGGCTCTGACTTCACCTGTGGTTTCACACACGCGTGTCCTGAAGCTCCAGGAAGGGAAAGCCTTTGTTCTAGAAGGATGGACCCACTTATGTTTATTTATTTTATTTTAAAGGTTTATTTATTTATGCATACAAGACCTGGGGTACAGGCCAGAGGTGCTGGGGGGTGAGAGGACTCACCATAAATAGAGTGGGGAGCAGGACAGGTGGATCAACGAAGGACGCTGCTGAGGGGAGCAGTGGGGAGGCGGGAGGGGTCTGCTGCGCCCAGAGGGCCACCCCCTGGCCGGGGATCGAACTCGGGCTGCAGTGGCTGGGGCAGCTTCACGGTGCTGTACTTAACCCCTTTTCTCCACAGGGAGCCCCCACTTACATTTAAAGAGCCCCATGCTGCAGGTAGCTTCCGTGCTAAGGACAGGGCTGCTGGCCCAGCAAAGGACACTGAATTCATGACTTGGTAAAAGGGAGATTTCTGCAACAAGGCAAAAAGACACTGGCCGTCATGAATATTGCTGATAAACTGGAAACATTGACATTAAATGTAAGTTTACTTTTCTAACGGTGAAAGAATAAAAATTCAATATATACAAATATGGTTTTATTTGCAACACATTTAACTTCCAAATGTAACTTTGTAATATAACATTTAGCTTTGTAAGATGAGTAACAATCCAAGATAAACACAAGGTGCATGAGATTAACCGGAAATTTACAAAAAAGAAGAACTTCAAGTTCATGAATTATTGGGGAAATTCAAATTAAAATCACAACAAGCTATTACTACCTTACTGCTGAAATTCTTAGGTTCTTTCTAGGTCCGTTAAAATGTATGATGTTAGCGAGAATGTGGTGTAACAAATTTACACTCCGTGTGCATACAAGTGTAAATAACTGGGGATAAGCACTTTGAGACGCATTTCAGTCTCAGCCCTTAAAATTCAGTATCCACCTAGCATATGGGCCGTGTGCAGTCATCCGAGCAGATGTGACAAAGTGTCGCCGTCTGGTGCCGCCGTAGCTGTGAAACCCAAAATGTGAAAGCCGTCAGAGGCCCCTCGGGAGCTCCTGGACGGATATAAAACAGACCGAGTCGCAGGCTACACGGGAGAGCCGCGGAAGCCCAACCGTGGCGGGTCGCCCACGCCCATGAGCCCCTTAGCGTCCCTCGCCGGCAAACTCCAAGAGCCCGGAGCTCCCTCTCGGCTGCGCTGGCGGAGCGGGTGACGGGGGGCTCGGCGGCTGTGGGGCTGACGCGACGCCCGTCGGTCTGGACGGTGGCCACCCGGGTGTTCTCTTCGGACGCGCCGGGGCCCCACGAGCCTGTGACTTGAACCCCTTCCTGAGCGCCTGCGGGTGTCTGCGCACAGTCACAGAAGAGCAAATCACACCTGCGTCTCCTGCGGGTGCGGGATCCCCGCCCCCTTCACAGTTTCCCATCATATGTATGAAAATCACAAAGCCTCAATCCAGAAAGCAGCGATTGCTGACCCAGTTCTGCGGCCCCCCCACTCGGTGAACACGGAAATTCCTAGCGAGTCTGAACCCCAGATACGACCGGAACGGAGATGCAAACCTCTCAAAACGGCGGGCAGCCGTGGGCCACAGTATGACTTGTCTTCTAGGTGTAATTGGCTGGAAGAGCTATTTTGTTTGAAAACTCTAATCTTGATAAAAACAAAAGTCAACGTGCTAGGAATAGGCTATTCGTTTTCTTCGGCTTTGCGTGGCGGCGTTTAAATCACGCTGGCACACGGGCAGCTCCTGGCACGCTGGCCTGGCCCCCACCTGCATCAGCCCCCCCAGGCCTTCCTTGGGGGTCTGCCCGAAAGGGTCCCCTCCTTTCCGTGAGCGTTTGGGCAGGGGTGAGCTCACGTGCGCGTCACGTCCCTGCTCCGTGGGTGACGCCATGGCCGCTTTCCCGTCTCTGGGGGGATTTCTGTCACCTGCTGGTGGCTCTGGCAGCTGCCAGGGGTCGCTGAGCCCCCAGTGTTAGGCCCCGCTCGTCTCTTCCGGGGCCCACCGGCCCGGGTCTGTGCCCACGTGGTCCAGGCGACACACTTTGGGCGTTGCGAGAGCTCCTGTGTGGGTGGTGGTGGGCGGAGGGAGGGGGCAGAGGCGGGAGAGGGGGAGGAGTCTGGCTAAGCCCAATCTGCCCCTCGGAATGCTACGGGCACCCCCGGAGGGAAATGGGTGGTCTGGGTGAGTCCTCACCCGTGCGTTGAAAGAAGCTCAGACAGGAGCCGGGGACACCTAGGGAGGGGAACAGGGCCACGTACAGGGAGGGCGGCTGGCCGCGGCTGGCCGCGGGCGCTGGGGGCTGGGCCCAGGGCGTGCGGACCTGTGTGGGCCTCACACCCTCGGGCTGCTTGACTCCACCCTCCAGCCTGCCCGGGCCCAGGGCCGGGGGAGCTGCGGCCCGGCTCGAGGTGGGAGGCCGTCGGCCGCAAAGGACCATCCAGGACTCCCTGTGCCCCGAACAACAGGGTGCCGGGGCAGCGCCCATCACGGGACTCCCGTGTGACCCGCCCCCGCCTCCTTGCCAAGCACGGCTCTCGCGTCACCCGGTCGGGGCGGCAGCATGGCAGGGACCTTGGGAGGCCTTGTCTGAGGTTCCTGGCCCGGGTGGGACTGGGGCAGCTCCCAGGCCCCTGTGAGCCGGCCGTGGGCATGCCCGCCTGTCCGCTGGGCTTCTGCCCTTCCTGGTTCTCCCACAGGATGAAGAAAGCTCACACCGGGGCACTGACCTCCGCTCAGTCCGGAGGCTGCAAGCACCTGCCGCTGCCGCGTCCTGCTGCGGACGGCGGCCCCCACCCAGCGGGCCCGGCTCCGCTGTCGGCCTGTGCTGGCTGGGTTCTGCACAGAGGGCCGCTCCGGGCCCGGCGGCTGTGGGAAGGGAGGAGAAGCAGGGTGATGTGTGGGGACGAAGGAGCAGTGACGGGGATCTCAGCTTTTCATTTTATTTTTTTAGCATTTGTTTATTACGCACACAGAACGGGGTGCAGGCCAGAGGCGCAGGGGCGGCAAGAGGCTTCGCCAGAGGCAGCGTGGGGAGCGGAACAGGCAGATGGACAAGTCTGTGGCTGAGGGGAGCAGCGGGGAGACAGGAGGGGTCTGCCGCGCCAGGGGGTCCCTCCAGGGCAGGATTGGGCTCGCACGGCGGCGGCGGCAGCCGCCACGCTGCGTCCCGACCTGCTGGGCCAGCAGGAGGGCCCGCGTCTGAGCCTTCAGCAGTGACCTTGGCGTGGGCACCGGTGTGGATTCTCCCCAGGCAGACCCGCGGCCTGGGCTGAGTGCCTTGGGCGGTTAGTTTCCCTCGAAGGGACCGTTGGCCCCCTCCCCTGGATCTCGGTGAGAAGAACTCTCCCAGGGAGCCAGCAGGCGCCTGCAGCGTGCGCCGTGATCGATGCCTCTAATCGCCGTGTCCAGCACCTGCGTCCTTCATGACCGGCTGGGTGATGCTGGACCCTCGTTTTCCTGAGGATGTCCATTGCCATTTTTGCTGCGGCGTCGACCCAAATGCTACGCGTGCTCTCCCGCTGCACCTTTGAGCGCTGCCACAAGGCTCCCGGCTCCCCTCCAAAGGCGGCCCCTTCCTCACGAGGCACCCGCCTGCCCCGGGCCCCCAGCAGGTCCAGGGAGGCCGAGGCGGGGGCTGCTGGGGACGGAGTGAAGAGGCTGCGTGAGCAGG
>NW_004567103.1:1488915-1505110 GCF_000260355.1 Condylura cristata | reverse complement strand
GGACACGGGGGGAGGACACGGAGGGAGGACACGGGGGAGGACACAGAGGGAGGACACAGGGGGACATGGGGGAGGACATGGGGGGAGGACATGGGGGGACACGGGGGAGGACACGGGGAGGACACGGAGGGACACGGGGGGAGGCAAAGACTGCAGCAGGGGTATAGGGAGCCAGAGGGCTGCGGTGCTGGCGCAGGGTGGGGCCACAGCGGACCAGGATTCCTGGGCTTGCGGGGTACAGCATGGCAGCCCCGGCCCAGCAGCGCGGGGTTCAGCCGGGCTCGGGGTTGGGGCTCACCGTAACAGCTGCGCCCTCTTCCCATCATCCTGAACCTCCCTCCTGCACCCCCAGACTGCGTCCGGCGACCCCGCCGCCTCGCCCTCTCCTGCGGTGGCGGCTCTGCAGCGCGCCAGCCCCGCGCCGTCCCCAGCGTCTTTCTGCTGTGCTCCCTGCCCGGAGCCTGCGTGTGCTGACCAAGGCGTGTGTGGCTCCGTCGGAAAAACAAGCGCATTAACGGCAACACTGCCCAGAGCCGGCACGTGAGTGTCTCTAGGGAAGAACCGCCGGTGCCACATTCATTTGCTCCATTTGCCCCTACAAGTGGCTCAGCCGGCGCTGGGGGAGGCTCTGGGGCCCCCGCTCTGGGGGCTCGGCTCCGCCATCTGTGGTGTGTGCGTTGCCACAGCCTGGGCCGGCCTGGACTACAAACGAGGGCGAGCTGGCGTGGCTGCCGCACGGGGGGCCCCGGGCAGCGCCGGGCTGGGTCCACCCTTCTCGGTATGTCCGGCCCAGTTAGTCCCGAAGAAGCCGGACTGACGGGGAGCCCAAGTGCGTGACGGGTCCACGCCTGCCCGTCCCTCACAGTGAGTGGGGCCGCCGGCCACGCTGTGCCCAGGTAGCTGTGGCTCCTCAGGAGGAGGGGGTGAGGCCCCAGTGTCCCACAGAAGAGCTGCCCGGGCCCAGGGCGCCGGCGCCCCCAGTCACCCGAGGGGGAGCCCCTCCCGGTGCGCCTGGGCCGCCTCTCGCAGTCCGGCGCAGGAAAGCCACTCTGTCGTTTCCGTCTCCTCCCCCGCCATAGCCGAGGCAGCCGGTCTAACGGCGAGGTCACCCGTTGCCAGAAGCAAGCCTCGTCCGGTCAATCCGCTCCTTCCTCCCGTCTTTTTCCTTTAAACCCCTTAAACAGAGCCCTGGCAGGGACCCAGACTGGATGCCCCCTGAGCTCACGCGCCCCTGGGCGACCCAGCCGCTGTTCCTCTCCTCTCCGGCCCTGGGCGACCGGCCGCTGCTCCTCTCCGGCCCTGGGCGGCCGGCCGCTGCTCCTCTCCTCTCAGGCCCTGGGCGACCGGCCGCTGCTCCTCTCCGGCCCTGGGCGGCCGGCCGCTGCTCCTCTCCTCTCAGGCCCTGGGCGACCGGCCGCTGCTCCTCTCCTCTCCGGCCCTGGGCGACCGGCCGCTGCTCCTCTCCGGCCCTGGGCGGCCGGCCGCTGCGCCTCTCCGGCCCTCGTGCCAGCTGCTGCTTCTGTCTGGCCTGGCCGTGTCTCCTCAGTCCACCCCCAGCAAGAACATGAAGCTTGGAGGCGGCAGCCCCTGGCCAGGGAGCTGCAGACTGGGCGGCCGCTTCTGTTTCGCAGTCTGGGCCTGGACGGGCGAGCGGGAAGCGAAACCCCAGCGGGGAGCCCCACGCACCCAGGGAGCGCAGACGCCCCAGCGCGTCTGTCCAGGTGCGGGTGACCTGGTTGGCCCGAGCGCCCCGCGGCTGTGGGCGTGCAGGGCAGCCGAGGCAGCAGTGGGGTGCCACGTTGCAGCGGCCCCGGAGGAAACCTGGCCGTCCGTGCCGACTTCAGGATCCCTTCGGACGCTTAACTCTTCGGGTGCTCCCAGCAGCGCCCTGCAGCGCCCCTAACCTGGGCAGCCCAGGACCACACAGCGTATTGCCCACAGAGCCTGAGGTCAGAGTCTGGCCACGCTCCTCCGATGGCGGGGAGCTGGGGCGCTGCTTCCGGAGCCCTGCGGAGCCGGCCCTGCCTGGCCAGCACGGTGGGGCTGGCGCTCTGGGCTCACGGCCTTCCCCATTGCCCAGGGCCCTGTCAGCTCTGTCCTGACCCCCTGCACCGGCCCGGCCCACGACACCCAGAGAAACCGCCGCACTGGGCCCGTAGCTCGGTCACATCCACGCATCCTGGGAAGGTGGGAGTCAGAGGTCAGGGCTCAGGGCCGGCATGTGGACACTGGGGGTCTCTTTGACCTATTACAGGTTTTGGGGGGTCTCTTCGACCTATTACGGGGCTCCTGTGTCTCTTGCCATTTTTGAAAAATGGTTTTAGAAACCACTTCTGGCCTGTTCATTGCTCTGGCTCCAAAAGTAGAACGATTCGTTCCAGTTTGTGTTTAGCTTCCAGCCCAAAGAAATTCAACATGTAACTAATAATTGCTAGTTATTAGGCTAATTTTTCACTTGGGACTTGGCAGTACTTGTTCACTGAACTGAAAGGTGGTGGTAAATTATTATTTTTCCACTTAGGCAGTGTATATGTCTTTTAAAATGTCTTGAGACAGTTTGCAAACTTAAAAATAGAATGAACAAAATTAGGACGAAATAAAGCTCAGTTAGAGAGATGAGCAGGTCCAGAGCCCGGGGACAAACTCCAGGCACCTGGCTTGTCCCGGGGTGCCCTTGACGGGGTGCCCTTGACCGGGGTGTCCTCCAGAGGCTGACCTCTGTCTGTCTGAGTGCCAGGGTTTGCAGCTGGGGGCAGAGGAGGAATCCTGGGCCCCTGGACTCTTGCTCTCCCACGGCTCCCATCTCGTCCACCCTTGCCCCTTGCAGGGTCGGGCCCCTGCGCTGACCCCCACCCCGCTGGCATTTGCTTTTCTTTGCTGAGTTAGGGTTTCCTGGCTCAGTAGCGCCTGGGACCGCGAGCTTCAGCATTCAAAGCTCTCTTTCGCCCTTGTCTCCTGTTCTGCTTGCCCCTGGAGACGCCCCGAGACGGGACTCTCAGAGGAGGGCCGAGGAAGGGCAGCTGGGGAGGGAGCGTGAGTCGTGACCCAAGTGACCGGTGCCCAGCACGGCGGGGAGCTGTGGGGCCTCAGCCCGTCTCTCCGGCCTCCGTTTCGCTTCCCGCACTGGCTTCGTTCCCAGTTCTCGCAACACCTGGATCCCCAGAGAGCAGGTCTGCCAGGCGTGCAGCGCAGACGGGCCGTCTCTCGGGCAGCTCAGGCCGCCCTGACTGGAGCTCACGGCGAGCCAGCCTGCCGCACCCAGGACCCCCGCTGCGCAGGCCCGGCGGGTCTCGGCCAGACCCGGGGCCGCGTTCCCAAGCGCCAGGGTCAGGGGCAGCGACCGTCTGGGTCCTAACGGTGGGCGGAGGCCACCAGCAGCTGACTGGGGCCCTTACGGGCAGGTGCTCCCAAGCCCCGGCAAGTATGTCTTTGCCAGTACGTGGGCAGTAGGCGGCCATGGCTGGGCCATCTCCACGGCCCTGTCCCCGCGCCGTCTGCGCCTGGCCCCGTCCCCAAAGCAGACCCCGGCAGCGAGAGCCTCTTCTCTCGCCCCAGAGGCGCCGGCCCCGCCCTCAGCGCCGGCCCCAGCAGCTCCTGACAGAGGCAGGTCAGCAGCGGGCTGAGATGACCCAGCGGGGAGCAAGGAGGCAGGGAGGGGAGCGGAGCCACGCGGGTGCAGGGCGGGCTGGTAGGAGGGGAGCCCCGGCCCAGACGGCTCTGGCCGCCTCTGGTCGGAGCGCTGGCGCTTCCACCGTCATCCCCGCTGTCCGGGCTTCCTGTGACCCCCCCGCCACTGTCGCTTGTGTGTGCTGTGTGCTGTGCGTGGCATGCGCGGCGTGGCGTGGTGTGTGTGTGTGAGTGAGGCCGCTGGAGGCCTTGCGTCTTCGTGTCTGTCTGCTGCTTGATGTGGACACGGACGGTCACCGGTCACTGGCCGGCCTGTAGGCAGCAGCGTGCCTGCTGGCCCTCGCTGCGCCGCCTGCCACCTCGGGGCCAGAGGCGGGAGGCCCTGCCGCGGGGGCAGACCGCTTTCACTCGGTCCCTGGCGCTTGGCGTGCTCGCAGCAAGGGCGGTATCTGAGGGCCCGGAGCTGCCCAGGGCAGGCGCGGCCGCCCCGGCCCCCGCACAGGAGGCCGTTTGATGCACACAAGCGGCCGCGCTCCGACCCGTCCTCGGCCCACTGGGAGCGCGGAGGGCAGGCCGCCCCGGGCAGGTCCCAGCCAGCTGGCCGCGGCGGACGCCCTGCCTGGACGCGCGGCCCTGCGCAGGCTGCCAGGTGTGCCTCCCCCCGCAGCCAGTAGCCGAGGCTGTAGCTGCCAGACCAGAGTCCCGTCTGCCGCTGTCACATTGCGTGGGCGGGCGGACGTTTCCGAGTGACGCTGTAACTCAGCACCTGTGTCTGCTGCACTAATCTTTGCCCCGAAGGTCCCACCCACCTCCTCCAGGCATCAGCCCTTTACCTGGCTCACCCTCCCTCCCGCCGGCCTGTGGGGAACCGCTGACGTGGTTCCATGGCCTGGAGTGGGGTGTCCAGGTGCGCCAGCTCCTGCTCTTTTGAGCTGGTGTTAAGGGGAGGCTGTCCTCAAGGAACTCTGCAGAGTCTGTGCACCCCACCCCCTGCTCCAGCTTCCGGGACCCCACCCCCTGCTCCAGTGACTGGAAACTACAACTCCCAGCAGCACCCGGGAGAGAACTGCGAGGACCCCAGGGCGGAGCTAGCAGGAATCCTGGGACATTTGGGGGCTAAATAGGGCACGATTGCATCTCTCACTCTCTCGCTCAGGAAACGGCTCTCCTGACGCATGACCCGGTGTGCCCAGTCAGCGAGCCCTGAGGTGTTCCAGTGACTTAATATCCCACCCTCTCTCCCTGGGTTGTTCCTGTTCCTTTCCCCTTTTCCCAAACAAACCCGTTATTGGCCCTTCTGTGTGTCCCTGCAGTGTGACCGAGTTGTGAGCGCGGGTGAGGCCCACGGACAGGTGGCCAGTCCACTCTGGGCTGCCCTGTAACGATGGCAGTGGCACGCCTGCCTCCCTGACGCCCTCCCAGGCACCCTGCAGGCCCCGGAGAGCCCACGCCCCTCGGGACGACCTCTGGCATTGCTTCTGTGTGCTGCCAGTGGCAGGATGGGAAGCGGAGGCCCGCTGACCCCAGCGCTCACCGTTTCGTGCCAGCAGATCGCTTCACTTCTGCAGCTGCGGCTTTCCGGCAGCTGTGACTCCATCAGCAGCTAAAAATAACCCTCAACTCGATGCGGCTGGTCTTCTGGGAAAGCCTCTGGGCACAGACAGCCTCTGCCCAGGGCTGCGCTGCGCAAGTCGCAGGTCCAAACCCCAGGGAGGCACCTGCCAAAGGGCGCTCACAGCAGGTGGAGGGCCGGGGGCGCTGGGCAGCAAGGCCCCAGGGTGGGGGCTAGTGCCAGGATGCCATCACAGGGCCCACCTCCGTGTCCAGTGACAGCGGCTCTGCTGTGGCCATCAGGGGTAGGCCACGGCTGGCCACTGTGATGCCGGAAATGAAGAGTCCAGCGCACACGTCTGTTCCAAAGGGCTCCCTGCTCTGTGGAAAGAGCACGTGTGCACATATGTGCTATGCGTGCAGTGTCGTGTGTTACACATGCCACATATGTGTGTGTCGCCGCCTAGGTGCCGTGCACGTGTGTCATGTGTGTGAGTGTGTGCTGTGAGCACACTGCTGCATGTGTGTGGTGGCTGTGTGTGTGCGTATCGTGCACGTGTCTTTTGCATCCTCTGCCAGCGAGCGCTGCAAACGCCGTGTCGTTCTGTCCATTTCTTTACTTCCGCCTGGGTAGTGAGGCGCAGGGTTGCACAAGCCTAGCCAACCCGCCCCCGCAGAGAGCAACGCCCCAGTCGGCATTTACTCCTCTCTGGGATGTACAGACCCCCGCCCCGGCCAGAGTCACGCTTCCAGCGTGACAGCGTGTGCCCCAGAGCTGGGAAGGAGTCACGGCGGTCACTGCCACTGCTGAGGCTCCTGCCGCCGGACACAGCGGCCCAAGTGGCCTCAAAACGCTGAGAGCGGAGGAGTAAGCAGGAAGAGAGGCTGAACCTTCACGTCACTGCTACTCAAAGCTGACTTCTTCTTAAGTGTAATTTATGTCCTAGTTTATATACTTTGATTTTTTTTAAAAGATTTATTTATGCCCACAGAGCTGGGGTATAGGCCAGGGGTGAGGGGCGGTGAGAGGCTTCACCAGAGACAGACTGGGGAGCAGAACAGGCAGATCGACGAAGTCCACTGCTGAGGGGAGCAGCGGGCGGCCAGGAGAGGTCTGCTGCACCCTGAGGGTCAGCTCCGGGGCAGGCGGGGATCGAACTCACACTGAAGCGGCTGTGGCAGCCTGCAGCTCTGTGTCCTAACCCGTTGCGCCACCAGGGAGGGGCTATATATGTTGATTTTTAACAACAGCTGTGTTGGGCTCACGAAGCCCCCCAGAACGCTAGCCACTGGCTCTGTGGCCTGCCACAAGCCCTGCAGACTCAGAGACAGGGAAAGGCGAGAGCCAGAGACCGGACACGGGCTTCCCTGGTGGCCCCTTCTCAGCGACGAGGCCCCACTCCCAAATCTCAGTTCCCCAGTCTGTCCGAGCTTTATTGGATCGTGGGAGGTGGGCAGCAGAATGTTCTGGACAGAGTGGTTCCGGGAAGTACCTGTGCTGAGTCCCTCACAGTCAGGGGCCTGGCCGCAACCCGCACACGTGGGGTCTGGATCGCCGAGCTGTTCACATGACGTGGGCAGAGGGAGCCAAGGACGCCGGTCCACGCCTGGCATGTGCCCAGGACAGAGGGGGGTGCCAGGGGCTGCGCTGAGCGCGTCCGGCTGGATTCGGAGGGGCTGCGTTTCGACGAGGTGGGCGGTCTCTGGGCTGACTGGAAATCCCATTCTGTGGGGTTGAGTCTGGTCAACCGTTTCAGCCTGCGCGGGGCCGGCGGACAGACAGCCACGCTCTCCGCAGTCTTGTTAGACACGGGAAGACCTGCGGGTTTGATTCCACGCTGAGCTGACATCTATGCCTGCAGGTCCCCAGGAGGGATCTGGGGTGTCCTCTGGAATGGGAGGTGCCTGCACGAGGGGATCCTATCATCGCCACCCCAGTGGACTGTTAACCAGGGTGGGGATGGGGAGGGGACCTGGGGGGTGGAGAATGGGGAGTGGGGCTGAGAGTGGCTAACTCAGGCCTGCATCACCATCACTTGCCAGACATCATGTGACTCTGTGTCCCGTTTACAGCTCGGGGTCTCTCTGCCTCCCCTCCCAGCTGTGGATGAGGGAAGAGCTGCCGGGTTCCTGCCAGATGTCAGAGAAAGGCAACCTCAGATCTAGAATGAGTCACAAAATGAAAACACCTGCCTGGGCAAAGCACCAGGTCACCCTTCACGAGCTGAAGCCACGGAGGGCACCCGAGGCATGCAGCCTCCCTGGTGGCCGGGGGTCAAGTCTCAGCACTATCACCACAACGGCCTGGGTTCGATCCCTGGGCAGGGAGGGACCCCCAGGGCGCAGCAGACCCTCCTGTCTCCCCGCTGCTCCCCTCAGCAGTGGATCTCAGTGGATCCGCCTGTTCTGCTCCCACTCTGTCTCTGGGGAGTCCTCTCATCCTTCACACTTCTACACAGAAAAATAAATAAAACCTTCAATAAATAAGTAACAAGCCAATGCTGCCTCAATTAAAAATACAAAAATTTATATATGAAAAAAGAATCTGGACTGTATTGTGTCCGCAGCAGTGGGAGGGGTCCAGCCTACAGCCCAGGTCCTAGGGCTGCAGGAGCCGCGTGTACCCCGAGGCTGGAGGTGGGTGGCGGGATCGGGGGCCGGTACCTCCCTGCTCTAAATGAGCAGCGCAGGGGCCTCTCCGGAGCCCGCTGCTCCCCTCAGCAGCGGATTTCAGTAGAGCCCCCCCTTCTGCTCCCAAAATGCCTGACGAATCCTCTGACGAGCACCGACCTCTGGCCCACACGCCAGTTCTTTTTGGCAAAAATAAGTAAAATTAAAAAAGATGAGGCCAAGCATCCCTCGCTGGTGTGCGCGCGCAGTCACTAGATGTCACTGCAGGAAAAACGCTAGCGAGGAAGCGGGAGGGCAGGGAGGCGGCATGTTCCTGAGGCTGAGGAAGTGTCGCCGTGGCAACCGGGAGCAGGCGGAAGAACTTCCTCCCGGAGGCCAGGCGGGCAGGGAGCGCCGGGTCCCACCAGACGAGCCGGGACGATGGGGACGGCGACGGCGGCGGGCGGAGGGACACGGACGACGGACAGAGCCCGGGGACAGCGTGGGCGCCAGGGCCGCCTCCAGCCAGGCCGCCAGGCGTCAGGTCATTGCGCCGACAACGGCGCCTCACTGCAAATTCAGCGCAGCTCAGGGACAGGCAGACTGGAGAGCGGGCGCCCAGGCCGGAGCTGGGCACAGAGGAAGCCCGGAAACAACCAAGGGGCGGGCGGGGCGGGGCCAGCTGGGGCGGGGCCAGGAGAGAGGGGGCGGGGCCAGGCAGTGCAGGGGCGGGGCCAGGAGGGCGGGGCGGGCCAGGAGAGCAGGGGCGGGGCCAGGAGAGCAGGGGCCGGGCCAGGAAGAGCAGGGGCGGGGCCAGAGACTGGCCGGGCCTGGGCGGCCAGAGGGCCTGGGGCTCACTGTGTTTCCAACAGCACCCCCCACCCACGCACATTCGTGTGGGAGAGGCAGTCTCCCTCAGAACGTGAAGTGGGGGTGAGAAGGGAGGTGCCAGACACAGAGGTCTGCTCCCTGCCAGCTCTGCAGGAGGGGTTTTGGGGGGAGGTGAGCAGATTGGCTGCCGGGGGGACGCTCAATTTTCTCCCCCTTCTCCATCCTCACCCACCTCCCCGGTGCCATGTCCCTGAACTGCCTGCAGGGTAGTTTCCCGCCTGCACCCCAAGAGGGTCCACCGGGCTGCTCCCATCTGGTACCTGAGCCCCTGAGCAGGCTGCTGGAATAAACGAGCTCCCTGGAGCCAGGGTGTCGCCCCTCAGGGGCCCGTGGTGGTCTGAGGGCCCCTCCCAGGGCAGCGCAATTGCCAGAGGGAAGAGGGTGAGAACGGACGGAGCTGGACCCCGCTCCGGGGCTGCTCCTGGCCCGCGGGCAAGGTCTCCCTACAACCTCCAAGCCGCAGTCAGGCCCAGGCGCTGGACTGGCTGGCTGGCATTTCCTGGGGGTTGCCCAGAGGTCATCGCTGCACAGTGGCCGTCAGAGTGAGGTCGGGGCATCATGCAGGCGGCCGCTGAAGCCCAGAGGCAGACTCTCGGGGCGCCTCCCCATACAGCGGCATCTGCATCCTGATACTCAGGCTGAGAAACCCCAGGGGGGCCAGGTTGGGACTCGGCCTGCAGGTCACAAGCTGGAACCCCCTTTGTGTATGGGGGTAGACTTACATACTTTATCGCTTGATCCTGTAGACTGAAAGTGTGTACCCCAAATTCACATGTTGAAACTGAGCCCCTTGGTACTGGAACAAGGCACCAGAGAGAGGGAGTCTAGGGCGGGGAGCAGGCCGTGAGGGTGGGGCCCTGGTGACTAGGGTTCGTGCCCTAAGGGCAGCCCCAGAGGGTACAGTGCGCCCTGAGGGCGGCTAGTCCCTGGCACCAAACCAGCAGGTGGCACCATCTGGGTGTCCAGTCAGCGCTGGCGTTCAGGAAGCCCCAGTCTGTCACGGCTGCCTGGACAGGCTGCGGGAGCCGGGGCGGGGTGGCGGCAGAGGACAGCGTGTCACGCCGTGAGCACGCTAGGACCCGAGGGCAGCCCCCTCGGCGCAGCCCGGCCCGGGCGCGCTCAGGCCCCACCACGTTCCCACATGCCAGCCACACAGTGCGTGGTGGCCCCGAGCCACCCAGTCCTTCAGGGGAAGGGCGCCACCCGCGGCCTGTGGGGTTACACCCCACGCGCCCCCCTTGCCTTACCTCCGTGTCTCCCAACGCCTGTCCCGGGAGCGTCCACCCGGCCTCCCACGCCTGGGTGACTCCCCCAGGCCCGGCTCCCTCCTGCCCCGCGGCCTGGCCACAGCACCCCGGCTGCCCGCGCCGGGCCGGGGCCTCTGCGCCTGGTCTCCCCTCTGCTCTGACGCGCCGGCCCAGCGGCTGAGGGTGCGGCCAGACGCTCTCGCTTCCGTGTTCTCTCGGGACCGCTGGCCGCTGGGGTCTCTGCAGCCCCAGCTTCAGCAGGAAGGGCCCAGGAGTGCTCGCCAGAGTCGCCGAGTAAATGCCCAACTCGACGGGCTCTTCACAGCGCCCCGCACGGCGGGGGAGGCAGCTCCTCACACACTGATGAGTCGAAGGGCTGATTTTCCTTCCAGAGGCGCGCAGGGCCGTGTCTCTGGCTCACCCACTCAGCCCCACAATGCACTGCGTGTCAGCGCTGTGCCCATCTCTAGAGTTAGAGACAAGACGGAAGCCAGCCTCCCGTCACCTCAGAAGTCAGAAGAGGCGGCGCATGCCGGAAACAGCCTGGTCAGCTCCTCTGTGCGCAGAGACGCCGTCTCCCACAGGCCTCCGGGCAGCACCATGGTCCCCGCTCGGGCAGGCGGAGCCACAGGAGGGCCCGGCTGGCCCTTCCCTGCCAGGCGGGCACTGGTCCTCCACGGGCCTCCCCTGCGGCCGCCTGAGCCGCCCGGGGCCTGGCAGCAGAGGCGGGGGACGTCCTCCCTGGGAGACCGCAGCTGTCCCTCGTCCCAGTGTGTCCCAGGGCCACTGGTTGTCTGGGCTGCTTCGTGCTCCCCCAAAATGCATGGGCTGAAGTCTCAGCCGTGGTGTTTCAGAACGTGACCTCACTTGGACAGGGGGTCACTGCGGATAGCACGCGGGAAGATGAGGTCACCCTGGGGCGGGGCCCGCCAGCATGCCCGCAGGGAGGCGTGTGGAGCTGCAGGGAGACACGGCCCCCACAAGCCCAAGGGGCACCAGCTTCTGCCCCTACCCTCGGAGGGAACAGCCCCGCCGGTGCGCCAACCCTTCGGGACAATGCACTGCTCTCCAGCAGGCCGCCCAGCTTTGGGGCTGGCCACACAGCGGGCATCAGGACACCGTCTATCCAGCTCGTCTTCCTCTTCCGGGAGGCGGACGCAGGGGAAGGGTGCCGCTGGCTCAGGGCGTCCAGGTCCTGCCCTCAGCACCCCGCTCCCACTGGCCAGCACGACCGCCCAGCCTGCCCAGCCTGCCCAGCCCGACCCCTGGAGGATTTCCCACTAGCCCTCTGCCCCCACATGTTCATCAGAGGAGGTTAATCTGACCCACAGAGGAGGAGATGGAATGGGACGGCCCTAAGCCCCCGAGCGAAGCCTGTGGGCCGCGCAGAGATCGTATTCACTGGCATTTCTGAGACTCTCAACTCCAAACCAGTGGTTCCCAAAATGAGGTGATGGTGATGGTGACGGTGGTGGTGGTGGTGACGGTGATGGTGGAGGTGGTGATGGTGGTGGCAGTGGTGGTGACGGTGACAGTGGTGGTGATGGGGGATGGTGGTGGCAGTGGTGGTGACAGTGACGGTGGTGGTGACGGTGATGGTGGTGGCAGTGGCATTAGAACTGTGTCAACATCTTGTGTTTCCTGCTTCATCTTTTGGGAGACCGAGTCGTTTACCACCCAAACTGGAGCGTGCTGGGAGCGACGCCCCTGTTTGCCCGGGGCAGGGGCGCACATGCCCCGCAGTCCTCCGGGAGCCCCGCGTGGGGAGCAGCTCGGAGGGCGGGGCCGTGGGCGCTTCGTGCTGAGTGCTCACTACTCCTGCCCGGGTTGAAACTTGGCTCTAAGCTGCGCAGAGAGCCTTGGCCCGCCCTTCCCACTTCCCTGCCTCCTGGACCCGGCCGGGCGACTCTCAGGCGTCCGGCCCCACGTGCCCGCGGGCCCGCCGGCCCGAGGCAGAGGCACCACGCGGAGGCAGCCCCCGCAGACTCGCGGCCATGTGGGGGCTCGTGCCCGGCGCTGGCGGGGAGGGGGCAGCCGCCGGGCCCTGGCGCTTTGGGTGGCCCTCAGCACACCCCTCGGCAGACGACAGGGGCGGCACGCGGCCTCCCGCCGCCTCCCGGGAGCCCCTACCTCGAGTGCTGGCCAGGGGCCGCAGACGTGGACAGTCTGTGCTCGTCCTGCGGAGTCCAAGCGCGGCAAGCAGCGGTCTTAGCCATGTCCCTTTTCTCTGTCCGGGAAGCTGAGCCCTCTGCTGAGAAGAGCGCGGTCACTGCATCCCCAGAGGCCTCTTCCGGCAAAGACGGATGCCTCGGCCCTCCCAGTTTTATTTTCCCGAGGGCTTTGCAGCTTTTTCAGTTCACCGGGACGAGGAGGTCGCTTTTGCCGCTCCCCTTACAGTCTGTTTTCCGAGACGGCGCATCCCAAGGAGGAGAGGTGCAGAAGCTGGGGGCCAGTGACGAGGCAGACTAACATGGCAGGGAGGGGGGTAAGGGAGGGAGGCCCCCAGCCGGCCAGGGATCCCCGCACCTGGGGAAGCGCTGCCGGGACACGCTCTGGGGCGCGTGGCAGAGACCCCACTCATGAGCCCACCTGCGTGGCTGACGCCTGGTTAGAACACCGACTGCTGAGAATGTTATGAAAAGTCAAACCAGGTGGTTCTTGCAAACCCCAGGGGTGCTGCAGGGAGCGAATAACTTGGAAAAGACCCGGGCTTGTGCGTGTGCGTGTGCCTTCTCCGCAAATGGCATTGAAATCACAGCTCTGGCAGGGGCCCAAGCTCTGGCCGCCCACGGAGCACCCCGCCCGCGTGCTGGAGCGGTGCCAGGGCCTGACTCCCACCCGGGGGCTCGCGGGGCCTGCCGCCTCACTCCTGATCAGTCTGGGCACAGGGCGGTCCCTGCTCAGCCAGTGCGGACGAGGCCTCCGGCGCCCCGAGAGGCCTGGGCCAGGATTCAGCCAGGAAATAGCCTGGCGAACCCCGGGGGTATCGGCTAGAGGGGTGGGGTATGGCGCTGTCGTGGGGGCCCCAGGAAAAGGGGAGGAGCCGCCCAAGGGAAGGTGGAGGTGAGCAGGGAGAAGAGGCTGGAGAGGAGGCAGGGAAGGAAGAGGACAGAGAGCCAGGAGGAGACCTGGGGGACTGGGGGGGGCCGTGGCGCAGACCCCTGAGAAGCTGTGTGGGCTTCTCAGCCCTGGACCGGCTGCAGAGACAGGACGAGACTGTCGGGGGGCGGGGTTGACTGCAGCTTCCGGCTTGAGTTTGCTCCTTTCTCCCAGGCGTGCTGGGCCCTTCTGCCCCTCCCCCACTGGCCCCGCCAGGAGGTGGCTCGGTCAGGCCCTTCGCCTTGGGCCAAGCCCGTCTGGCGGGACACTGGCCCGGGACACTGGCCCGCGAGGTCAGGGGGCTTCGGGAGCTCGGTTCGGAAGCGTCTGCTCTTGTCTCTGCCCACACTGACTGTGGGAAAGTTCCTTTCCCAAAGATCTTCCCCACTGCAGTAAGTTTTGTCCTGATGCAGAGGACGGCAGGACCTGCTTAGAGTGGGCAGGTTTGGGGGTTCTGGAGTGCCCCGCACCATGACAGATCTGGGGTGTCAGGGCTTGCAGCCCCAGGAGCACGGGTGCAAACAGTCACACTCTGGCTGCGGGGCCCGCTCAAGGGAATAGGGGGCCGAGGGGCGGAGGCGAGGGGAGAAGACTCAAACAGACTCCTCAGCTTACCCGTCCCTGCGAGTCGGCCCAGCCGAGTGGGCGCAGGGCCCGCGTGGACAGCCCAGGCCCAGGAGCAGAAGTCAGGAGGATTCCCAGGCACCCGTAGCCGCGGAGTCGGCACGGGGGTGGGGGCGGGGCTGGGGCCTGCCCGCGTTCAGATGCACCGCGGGACCCAGACGGGCACGGTGGAGGCCACGTGGCCCCGAGAGCAGGCTCGTCCCACCTGTGCACCCTGCCGCCGGGAACAGAGGACCACGCCCACCGCGCAGGGCCTGAACCCAACAAGGCTGCGAGCCCCGCCCGGCCCAGCAGCCCCCGACTCCCAGGTCCGGTTCCTGCCTACGGGGCGTCTGAGTGCAGGACCTGGGTGCTGGGAGGCCCCACCCTGCCCCCGGGAGCTGGTCCTCGCCCCTCAGGCCAGACTGCGCTATGCTGCTGACCTGGGGGGCTCTTACCTGGGGGGCTCCCTGCGGGCGTCGCCCATCCCCACCTTCCAGGGAACGTGACCCAGAGTTTACCCAGCACCTTGCCCCGTCTGACCTGCGTTTCTGGCAAGGGCCACTCTGATTGGCCCGACAGCCACCGTCCCCTGCTGGGCGCTTTCGTGTGTGGTTCCTACGTAGCATCCCCTGCACCCTGCATCTGGACCCCTGAAGCACGGGTCTCCGCCCCTCCTGAGAGCCGGGCCTGGGAATCTGCATGTGCGCCTCTGGCGGGCCGAGGGGGCATGATGGAGCGCTTGGCGCCAGAAGGGCCTGACAGGACTCTGCTTCCCTCGTGGGCTGTGGCCTCTGCCCCGAGCACCGTGGGCGGGTTCTGTGGGCCTCTCGGCTTGTCCCGGCCTGTTGGGCCCGGGCACCCGGCGTGGTCCGGCCTTCTCAGCTCCCGGCAGGTGCTGACACTGCACTCACAGGACAGCCCAGGATGAGGATGTGGGGGATGCCTGTGGCCCCTCCCAGGGCGGGGGAGGCCACCTCCACGGGCAGCTAGCAGCAGCCTCTGCAGGTCTCGGGGCCCCCGGGCAGGCATGGGACCTCACCGCGCACCCACAAGTGTTCAGAGGGGCCCTGGGCCCTGAGGTCTCAGCGCCCTGGAAACTCCAGGAAAGCCTGGTGGGGGGCACAGCCGGGCCGGCCGCTCCCCGGCTTCGGGGCGGGCCAGAGTCACGAATGGCGTCGGGTTGCATGAACGTGTATCTCGTGATGCTCGCACGCCAGACGCCCGGTCCACGGCTGACTGTTGTCTTCGGCCCGCGAGGCTGGCGTCTGTCCCTTGGCTACAGAGAGGCGTGTTGGGCGTTGGGGGCATTTTCCGGACTCCTCGCGGGTTGCTGGACCCAGGGGCGGGGCAGGGCCCAAAGCAGAACAGCAAAGGCTGCAGGGTGGGCGAGGGCGCCTCGGCTCTGCACACAGCTGCGGCCCTGCAGGCTGGAGGCCCCCGACACTGAAGGCTCTTTCTGGCTCCGTGCTTGCCGGGCTCGCCCCGCCCCCGCCCCCAGCCCCTGCCTGGGCCCACCTCAGCAGGCTGGACAGTCTCTGGGGTGGGGCAAGTGACCCCGCCGGCTGCCTGGCCACCGCTCTGCTTTCCAGGCTCCTGCTCACTTCCTGTCCGAGTCCCAGACTCCCGCGTACAGAAGGTCCCCGCGTTTCTGCCTGGGGTCGTGGGATGCCCTGAAGTGCAGGGAGAAGGACCCACCAACCTGGTCACCCCCCTTCCGCGGTCTTCCTGGGTTCAATCTAAGAATAGGCTAAGGAGAAGACTGATTTCCTGTCTCCAAAACACAGAAAGATGTGGAAGGAACAGCCGGTGGAACTCGTCAAACTCGCTGATTAAAATAGTAACCTTTCATAACATCCTTGAAACAAACATTCCTGCCACAAGCCGATGGCCAGATAAACACAGGGCAGCGTGTTTACACAGCGGAATATTATTCATCCATAGAAAGGAATGAAGTGCCGGTTCCTACGAGGCAGGTGACCTTGGGGTCGCGGGGGAAGTGGCCAGGCAGCTCGGCCAAGGCCGCCCAGTGCAGCGTCCAGTGTGTGAACTAGCCGGAGCAGGGAGTTCGGAGGCCGACTGCGGAGCAGAGGTCAGCCGGGGCCGGGGCCAGGGGCCTGCTGCTTACGGGCGCAGCTTCAGCTGGGAGGGTGGAAAGTCCCAGGAGTCCAGAGCCGGCCACGGGCAGCGAAAGCCCTGACAGCAGCGGGTGCCCTGGCCACGGTCAGGCGGCACATCTGCTCGGGGTTTTTTCCTTCATTCAGAGAGACTAATTTTTAAAGATGTTCCCATTTTACATGATTGTTATTCATTGCATCGGATGCTTTAAATGGGCAGATTGTACGGCAGGAACATTAGGTCACAGCAAAGCCATTTCAAGAACAAACAAGCGTCACATCGGCGTGTTGGGGAGCACGTGACCGTCACGGGTGTCAGTGCTTTCAAGGGCAAGAAGCAATGAGTCCCCAAGCGGGACTCCTGCCACCCCGCCGTGCTCAGGACAGCCCCGGGGTCCCCGGGAGGCCCTCCTGCACCTGCCAGGCCCCGCCCATGGAGGCACCTCGGGG
>NW_004567103.1:1486283-1488311 GCF_000260355.1 Condylura cristata | reverse complement strand
GGGGAGCTGAGGCCTGGGGGGAGGACAGCGAGGGAGGAGGGAGAGATGCCCCTTGGGAGGAGGAGGACAAGGAGGGAGGAGGGAGAGCTGAGGCCTGGGGCAGGACAGCAAGGGAGGAGGGAGAGCTGAGGCCTGGGGCAGGACAGCGAGGGAGGAAGGGAGCTGAGGCCTGGGAGGAAGACAGCGAGGCAGGAGGGAGAGATGCCCCTTGGGAGGAGGAGGACAGGGAGGGAGGAGGGAGATCTGGGAGCCACGTGGCTTGCCGCGAGTGGGAGAGGGAAGGCAAGGAGGGGGTTAGAGTGTCCCCAGCTGTGGCGCAACCTGGCAGAGGGCTGATACTGTCCCCTGAGGGGCTCCATGTCCCTCACCCTGGAAGGCCCCTCCCCCGCCCCATAAATGTGGTGACAAATTCCAGCGCCAGCTGGGACCCCATTAGTTACCTCCCTGGGCTTGGACGCTTGAGAGGGGTTCCCTTGAAATTCTCCATGAGTTTTTCCCACGAACCTGTCAGAGTCTCCTGTGCGTTACTGATTTCCATGAGACTCTAATGTAACTGTTCATCTGTGCTGGCCACGATGCCACGGCCAGTTTTCAGGGCTCTGGTCTCGTTTTCAGGTTCTTAATGCAGAGGAATGGATCTGTTCCTCTATGTTGCATTGTCATCTCAAGGTATAAATTTGTCCCAACATTTACGTTAACCGTTGTGTCATTCTAAGTGTATTCTAAGCTGGGCTGGAGGTGGCGGGCGGGCGGCACTGGGATTCCAGGGCCCTGGCCAGCGCTGACCGACAGTGTCTCGCCGGTCCTCCCTGTCCTTCCCGAGTCAGACACCGCCTTAGCAGACGCAGCTCCTCGTAAGTTTCTCCGCTGGGAACTGTGGGCTCACTGGTCGCCTCCCAGCCCCGCGCTGGCATCGGAGGTCAACGCCCGGGACAAGGGCCCTGAGCTGCGTGCGCTGGGCACGGACCCTGGGCACGGACCTCATCTGCGCCCTCCTTTCACGCGGACACCCCTGCGCCGGACACTGTGGGGCCTCCTCGCTGCAGGGGTCTCAGGCTCCAGGAGAGGGGAGCCTCTCTGCAGCGACCGCGGGGGGCTGCTGCCTGCGCCCTGCGGCCTGGGCCTCTCCCCTCACCCTCCAGCCGCGAGTGCTGGGCGCGGGTGGGCCCTGCTCTGGCCTGCGCCAGCTGCCCTCAGGGGGTCTCTAGGGACTGGGGCATCTAGACAGACCGGTCACATCTTCGCCCCCCCTCCGCTCCCCCCTTCTTCCTCAGCGTCTTCCTCGCCCCCTTCCTTTCTTCTTCTCTAACATGGGCCTGAACTTGACCCCAGTGGGCGGGCTTGACACGCAAAGGCTCAGCTGGTCAGAAAAAAGCACCAGCTTCGCGTGGCTTAGCCAGGGGTGTGGGGGTGTACTTCTCACGCTCAGAGGCGAGAAGCCGAGGCGTGTCCCGGGCCACACTCTCGGGGCCCCTCGGTGTGCGCGTGGCCAGCACCCCTGCTGGGCCCCACCTCCGTGTCTGTGGGAACACGGGTGTCCCTGCGCCCCTCGTCCCTTCTCTTCTCGCACAGGCCAGTCGCCGAATGAGGCCCCCGCCTGAGACAGCCCCTCAAGCAGTGCCCTGGAGGGGGGGGATGGCGCCTGAGCGTTGCCCTTCGAGGGGCCCTCGTTCCCTCTCGGCCTGGGCCCCTGCTCCCAGAGGCCCCCACATCTTGCTCTGGGGGGCCTGGGCGGGCAGGCCTGGGGGCCTCCGGGGCTGCTGTCCTCGGTGCTGACCGGAGCAGGGCGTGGGAAGTCCGCCCGAGGCCCGAGGGCAGGCGGATCCGCCGTGGCCTTCAGGAGGCGGCTGAGCCTTCTGTCTGTGGAGGCCGCTGCCTGGGCTCTGGGTTGGGGGGCGTCGGCCTGGGGGTGGGGGAAGGCGGCAGGGGCGGAGCTGTTCTCAGGACGCCATTCCCATTTTCTGTCCTTCCATCTCCCCCAGAAAGTCCCACCTTGCTCATTTGTGGCCCCTCGGGGCCGTAGAATGG